>NW_020653900.1:9246384-9357402 GCF_003589595.1 Hyposmocoma kahamanoa | reverse complement strand
AATAAATATATACGTATTTAAAGTTACTACCTACTTCACTTCGTATTTTTGTAGCTGTCAAAACATTCTATACAAAAATATTGGCTGTTTGAACTATGAATAATTTGTCTTTTTCGTACTTTTACTTACTTTTAAACTATTATCATTTACTTGTTTTATCACAAAAATAATGTATTTTTTTCTTTTCTTTTCCTAACTTTCTTGTCTTGTTCTTTGCTCCTAACCTATACCGCGAAAAATCGAGGCGACTATCCTATTCGATATTGATAGATGCCCTTTTATTATTTAACTAAGCTATATACTAAAGATATTATTTATTATATTTTTATTATAACTATATTTATAACTATATAATGAACCAGTATATAGTTATAATAAAAATAAAACTACAAGAATTTATTATAACTTCAAAGTTAGGCGACAGTAAATACTTGCGTCTGAAATTTTGAACCGTTTGTCGTGTTCGTCGCGGAGATAAACGCATGCACAAACCAAACGCGTCTATTCCACACGGATCCCTGCAGGAACTTTGATGATTGGTGTCTATACCCCTTATTTAAACTAATTATTCTTTGTTGCGATTTGGGGAAGTTAGGTTTTTTGAAAACGAGGCCCCTATCCCACTGCGGCATCTATCCCGGTTTTACCCTATTGCTAATGCGAGTATATTGAAGTGTCTCGCATTTTAAATCGATCTCGCACAAGTCACGCCCTGTTGTACCTACTAGCCCTACTAGACGAACTCTTTCACAAGATCTAAAATAAGTAGAAAGCGTGTCTAGGAGAATTTAAGACTTAAGCCTTTGCTTTACAAGCTGAACTGATTTCAGGACAATATGTTATCAGCAGCACACTTCATAGGCGAAGAATCCCGTATCCCAGTGCCACTGGAAGCCGGAGTGAACCACAAAGAATTTGATGAAGAAACAATACAGCGTAAACAGACCATGTTGAAAAAGAACAACCGACAGTTGTCAGACCTAACGAACGATTCCAAAATGATATCTTTCGAAGATTCAATGTATGAATGCTCGTTGAGGGATCTCATGAAGATTTTGCATTATATTTTTGATTTGTTAGTTGATAATTTAAATATAGATAATGTTGCTATAATTTATTGATACAAATATCGGACAAACAATGAAAAATAATGAAAATGAAAATTAATTCATATTAAATGAAAATGAAAATTGATACGATAGTATATTATAAAATATCGAGCCGTTCTGTGCATAGAGGTAGATAGTTATACTTTTCGACTTTTGCAATTTTCAAGACTAACATTGATTTTATTGAATATCATGGTTTTTTTTGCTACCATGATATTCATATATTTTTTAATGAAAATATTCCAATGGTTTGTTGTTACTACTGATACAAAGATCGAAGATACAAAGAAAAACTCCACCGATCCGACTGGACTGTATGACCCGAGTCAGCCGACCTTACGAATTTCTATGTGCTAGTTGCAGATTTTTGTATTTTGGTTTTAACTTTTTTTTTCTGCCGTAGCGCCACCTGTGCGAATCCTTTAATTCGAGTTATTTGAATGCGAGCCTGCATTTTAGGAAGTGGGGTGGGGGGGGGGGGGGGGGGGGCGGTTCTCGCGTCCCGCAATCTGCGGGCTTAAAATTAATATGAATAAAATAAGATCAGGCGGAGAAAGTGACAAGCGCCCGATGGCGACTGACGGGGCAACAGGCGTCGCGGACTGCCGTTAAATCGCTGGGAAATTTTTGGTATAAATGTCAATTTAATAACTATAATTTTGTGCGTTCTCTGTAGTATTTAAAAAGAAATATCTCTATAAATAATGAACAAAGTTAGATATTTTATTCTTAAATAGTTCGTTTTAGACTTTTGTTTTATCGAGTTAAGTACATCCTATGGTGTAACGAATTAGCACATTCTTTAGACAATATGCTTAAGTGTGTCGTTTTTTTTATAAGATCGTTATTTAATAATAAATACCTAAACCATTTGATCTAGCAAAACAGTTTATCCCGCTTCTCCTCCAGTTTTTCAATCAAATAAATGTTGCTCTTGAAAATGGCAAAAGTCGAAAAGTATAACTATCTACCTTTTCCGGCATGCACAAAACGACTCGATATTTTATATTAAAATTAATTTTAATTTTACATTAATTAATTTTATTAATTTGAACTTTAATTTTATATTAAATATAATTCTAATTTTATATTAATTAATTTTGATTTTAATTTGGTATGAATTTGATTAATTTTCATTTTATATGAAAATTGCCTCTGCATGACAGAAGAGGTAGGTAGTTATACTTTTCGACTTCTGCAATTTTCAAGAGTACGAAGCATTTAAAGCTTCAATATTGAATTAAGGCGTTTGTGTAAAGAGTTTATGTCCACAAGTACAAACATTTCCGGGACTACAATAACATTATGATCTAGGGGATTTGGTTCGAAAATTAGAATTAACGTTGTTTTGAAGATTATATCACCTAATTACTCAAATTATCTTGCCCAGATTCAGCACAGACTACCAATACGACTTAATACGTTCAGTGTTCACCTTTCCACCAGAACATTGTTTAATCGACGCGCCTTACCAAATCCAAAACCCACGCAAGATGTACACGGTGTTAAAACCCACGAAGGGTAGTCCTAAGAAAAGAGAAGAGAAATCTAGTAAAGCGTCTAAATCAAAAGAAAAAGAAAAAGAAGTGGAGACTCAGGAGTACATTAATTTGATGATGGTGACTGTTTTTTATTAATACTTTTAATGTTAGTTACATAACAGGTACATTTGTATACTTCGTGGTTTCCGTTGACGGATTGCTGTCACGGAAAGGGACAAAGGAAATAAGAAGAGCAGCAACGTCTCTAGGTTTGTTGCTTGGCTTAATACCATCGTCACCTTGCCTGTCCATCGTGGCGATTTTATTAAAATTAGTTTGTTTCAGTTCCAGACTTTTACTAGGTTAATAAAGTGGTGATAGTATCTAAATAGTTAGGTACACCTGTAAGTATGTGATTCCGAACCTTAAAAGATCGTTTGGAGGTCGCCTTGGACATTGAGAACCGCAATTACACTACTCAAAAAAAAATTACGAAACAACCCAATTATATTAACTATTTCAATATTTTTTTTTTAGAAAAGTATCTACTGGCTAATTTATAAATGTAAATTAAAATTGTTTTAAATTTAAAAAAATAAACTAAAAAGCGAAAGCGTTAAATGGGTGTGACGCTGTTTTTTTCTAATGTAAGTAATTGAGGGTTTATTACCATTAAGCCTTTGTTTTTCTTGTGTTAAGCAATTTATGGTTGTTTTCGTAAATTTTTGTGATTTTATGCGTCATGTCACGTCGTCATTTAGCTCGGGAAGAGATACTTACGACTGCGGGTATGTTAGAATCTGGGCGCAACCAGTGTGTTGCATCTTGCGTAATTTGCCGAACAGTGGCCTGTCAACCAATCTCAATTCCTTTGTGCATGCATAGGATTTGTTCGAGAGAACAGTATTCAATGATCTTCCTCAAAATTTAAACACAGAAGAAGAGTGTTCACATTTTCCAGAGTAGGTATGGTGTCTTATTCCATAGGCGACAATTGACAACTTCTTACTACTTAGTATCATCATACTTATAATAGTATGCCACGATGTTGTAGAGCCATCGTTAATGCCTTGGGAGGTCCGACTGACTATTAAAAAACTTATTTGTTTTTTTTAGTAATTTTCACTACTATGATATCTTTTTTAATTTTATAATTTTTATTTTGTCACAATTTTTATATTTTACAAAAAAATTGTTTTTTTCATAACAATCCATTTATTGTTTTACCTCTAAAATGAACCGCTTTTTTGATGTACAACATATAAGGTAACAAATTATTAAATAACAAATTGTTATAATTTTATAATAACATTGTACCCTAGACTTTGTAGAGCAGTGTATATTGTTTTTTGTTTTCAGCTAAAAGCCTACGATATGCAGCAGCAACAAGAGCAAGAACAACGCGACCGCGAAGAATGGAACCTCCGCAGCCATATCCTGCCACTCTCCTTTGCAGTTACTAGTGAAATATTCGATAAGTACTGGCCTCCGCCAATTCCGGAGCCAGAGCCCGAGCCCGAGATTCCGCCGACGCCCGTAAAGAAGCCGAAAGGGGGAAAGAAGAAATGAGCTAATTAAATGCGAAATGGAGATGTTTCCATCTAATTTGAGCATTAGATGGATACCTCCTAGACTGTTGACGGTCGTCACAGTCACATATATTGGTAATATAGTAGCATTCAATCAGGGAATAGTGTTGTACCATGTTCAGGGAAATAGAGCAGTAGTGCCTAATTCTTTTGAGCGCCCACCAAATCGCATTAACGTGAAGTGACGCTGAAAAGTCGTCTTTTGGTCCCACCTAATTATTATCTGTCGATCGATATTCCGATACACAACTATTTTTTGGGAGTTATCTAATAAGCAGAACCTGCAGAAGCCTTTAAAATAGGTTCCTAAACTTTTTGACCCACTTAAGCAAGTTCAAAAAACTTCAATCAAGCCCACCAACCACCACAAAAAATAATTGAAAACACGTAGGTATTGTTTCGTATTAACTTAACATAAAAAGTCCAAGTATTTGAAGTGTAGTTTATAGATGATTCAGGTTATTTTTTTCAAATGCCACACCCCTGGACAGCTTCAACACCTAGCAATGGCTTCCGAGCCCTTCCCTAGGATTTTTCAGCGCCCACTGGGGGGTAGGGACCACTTTGGGAAACTATTCCCTGAAATTACCAAGCGCAGAACTCGATACTTGCTAAATCTAAAAATGACATCGCCATTATGCTTAAGAGAAGGTGGCTGGACGAAGTTTGAAGACCAGCTAAGTGTGGTACCTACTATTAATTTGACGTTCTCAATGTGGCTATTATAGTATTTTTACATCAAGTTTGATTACTCAATGACTTGGGTTTGTTAAATAAAAACAATTCTTTATGAGTGAATACATTGAGTTTAATATTTATATCCTGTGTAATAATATCACTTCACTATTATCAATGTACAAGAATAATCATCTCCTCCTCTTATAAATACATTATTTAAAATAGATATTGTTCAAGGTATTCTGCAAAATATTTACAAATTTTAAACATTGACAAGTTACTATTGGGCCCAGGCCCATTGAGGGGCGACATACAGAGGATTTTTACGTGATAATACCTCAATGTTATGGCATTATAGTTGAAATTTTAATTACAGTAGTTGTAGCTATGAGAAGCTGCCTTGCTATGTCGTCCTGTCAATGGGCGCCAGGCCTTAAACTCTACGCTATGCTTACAAGCACTAGTACTGACGTTTGACATCAATATTGTAGTGTCACTAGAAGAAATAAAAAAAACGCAATTTGGGGAGCGTTAAAACAAGACTGGCTAGACATTTTTATTTGTTTGTCCAAAAATAGAACACATCGCACTGCTATTACAATAGTGTTGTAACTCAAAATAAGTGAAATTCAAGATTATACTATTTCTGGACGTGAAATTTGATTCTCTACACGTCAATAAAACCGTCGTTAGAATATTGTTAGATACGATTAACAGATAGCGCCGTGAGTCACAGTTGTTGGTTTACTAACGTTTGTAACACCTCCTCCAACATTACGTCACTTTTAATTATGATCGGAATTCATAGATTTAGTATATAGGTTCGGAATTCGACGAGTGAGTTTTTAACAAATTTTAACATATACATAGATTTTAATAGATTCTTTCACGGGAAGTGAGTGAGCTGTTTTTCAACGATTCTGAAAAAAAACACTTTTTGAGTACACTATTGTAATAATAGTGTGATATACGTTTTTAAACACTACAGTCTAAGGGCCATATTCCAGAATTCTACTCAATGCTCAAGTCAAGGACTTGAGTACGATTTCTAGTGCTTGAAATTATACTCAAGTCCTGACTTGAGCATTGAATAGAGTTCTGGAATACGACCCTAAACCTTTTTTGTTGTGGCATTTTTTTTTGAGTTGAACACTCGTAATATTCTGTTTAATTTGGAGCTCACATGACAAGCTCGTATGATAGAAAACAAAGTGGATTTTATATCCAGGACATGTCTATAAGATTGTAAACATGCAAACATTAATTAATCATTGCGATATAAACATTATTTAATATACATCTATAATTGGATACAACTATTTACATTTTTATATCTAAAAAAACTTATTAACTAAGAGACCTTGACACATATTTGGTTAAATCGATCCCCTTTAACACGAATGGACAAAATTTACGAAACGAAAAAAAATATTTACATATTCCATTTCAGATTTTTTTAAATTCTATGTTGTGTAATTTTTTTTTTAAATTTTATCTTTTCCGTACATTCGTGTTGTAAGGGAAATTTAGCCGACCATATTTATTAAGTTTCAATATTATTTAAAAATATTCAAAGTCATGTTCACATATAGTCATACAAATTGTTTGTAATATGTTAAGGATATTTTATATGTAGAGTAATAATTTTCGTTATGATATTACGCCATGAATAGTTACAACTATTTTCCATGGGCAGTACTTAAATAATACCGCACACAAAAATATCAGTGACTGTTCAATTGTAGAAATCATTGAATTGAACTTTGTCAGTACGTTGTTGATATTTCTCTGGCGGCAACTGCAAAGAAAGCACTTGGAAATCGCAATGTGAAGCCCGTAATTGGTTTTTTGAGATCCATATAGCGAAACGGGGTACCCTGTACTATGTTATTAGTGAAAGGATTAAGGAGCGGCAATTTGAAATAAGAACATGTTTCAACTTTTCACGTAGGCATACCCACTATTTCTTTGTCATACATTTTGTAAACTGGACCATTTTCTACCAACATAAAGCGGAGAAGAACTGTGTTAGGGCGCCTTGAAACTAAACGCTTATACAAGCGCTACATTGGCACCACAGTGCTAATTCTAAGGTCGGTGGACATTTAAATTTATACATCTACCGACTAAAGCACATAAGTCAAATTCATTTGCTGCTTCATTAATTTGTAACTTAAAGAGTCAATTTTTTTTCCAAATTCAATTTTTTCCCGTATCAATACGGTTCATTTTACTTATATTTTACCACAGACAATAATTATTTCGCTATATCAACGAAGCGAACATTTCTTCCCTATATTCCCACAATAATACAGACTTAGTAGTAATACTGGTACCTATGGGTAACAGGAAAAGTGGTCGTCTGTTAGGTCTTAAATTTTGATCAATATGGTCGGCTTTTATATTAATATTATGGGCAGTACTTTGTCATAAGACGATTGATCAATGAGCATTGTATTGCAAACATTTTACTTACATAGCTTTATTTATTTGAAATTATATACAGTTAACGGCACATTCAAATTTCATAGATATAGTCAATATGCTAAAAATGCCCAGATATCACTCTATACGACTACGCAGAAGCCGAACAGAGGATAATACTGCTTATAAAGGAAATCAAAACATGTTACATATCACTGCATTAACTCTATATACAGTTTAAAATACAAAATAATATGGTTCAAATTTGATCCGAATGCCCAGTTACATTTCATTGTTGAGATTAAAAAGGCTCAAATGTTCTACTATCAACAATAACATTTATAATGGTATAGCTCCTCATTGGAATTAAAAAACAATATTGTAACATTTTCGGTTGCAACCAGTGACTGAAAAAGTTGGTTTTAGCGAAACCTGTAATTCACAGGTTAAGCTAAAAAGTTTAGTTTTTAGAAATCGACCTTGTCTTTAATTGTCAGCGTTTAAAATTAAAATTAAAGTAAACATTATTTATGTATAAGTGTATTAATTAACTACATAACAAAATTAATTCATAATAAGGTTATGCCACGTTATTTCGGCATGTTTCTATATTGGATTCATAATAAAAAGCGGGTTATGTAGAGAATGACATTCTTGACGCATGCGTTGAACGAAAGAGGCACCTTTCGGCACATGTAAAGTTTAACATACATGCATATAAGATACAATGTAATGATTAAACATACACATTACTCATAAAAAAACACGCTGCAAATTGTATCTGCACGCATTTTGAATTGAATTTTGCATGCGCTAAGTTGTTTTACATGAACACAGTGGCTATCGGCTTACATAGAAGACCTAAGTTAAGTCTAAATCAACTACATTTTACAAGTTGCTAACAACTGGCACAAAACGCGTTATTATCTATAAATGTTTTATACAATTTAGGATGAGTTAAAAGAAAAAAGTTTAGTTGCCTTAAAAAAGTAAATTGACAACGCGAAAATATCACAAAATAATGAAGGTTTAGTTTTTTTAATAGATAAATTGAGCAAGGAATAAAATGTTAGTAGACATTAATTATTCTTATATCACAAATTTTTACCAAATCTTCGCATTTTCCCAAAATGTTTACGAAAAGGTAACCCAAGGGTTTTGCTAATTGCCAAAGATGCGCTGTCGTCACTAGTTTCCAAAAACCAAATAACAATCTACTCCACCATATATGCTAACAAGTATTGTGAGAAGTAATGATGTGGTGTGCAAAAGCACCTTCCTGATTAATTGTCAAGTCTTGAACTGTGTCGAAAAATTATGATAAGAGGAACAAAAAGACAAACACGCAGTTTAATTACGACAAAAATATCGGAGACGAGTGGGGCGAATATATGTCGTTAGTACGAGTGTGGATTGAAAAGTTCGAGGCCTCACATAGAAGTACTTAATGTATTTTTTTTTCCATACTACTCTCATTTAATTCATACATTAATAGGTTGTCACAATGCAACTTTTTATTGGTGTAGTACTTGGTACTTGGTGTATTAGTATTAGTGATTTTGAAATTAGAGCGAATTTAGTGACACCAAGTGCAGCGATATAAAACAATGAAGAAAATTTAACAACGTGCTGTTATCAAATACTTGATTAAAAAGAGATTAATACCGAAAAAGATCAACAATGATACGGAAACATCATTAGAAGAGTCTGTTCCAACGTATACGACTATAAAAAAATGAGTTGCAGAATTCAAACGTGGACGAGACCATCGAAGAAGACTCTACGTCTAACCGGTCCACGGCGTCTATGACAGAGAAAAACCTCGGAAAAGTGTGTGATCTCGTTATGGAAGTCCGAAGATTGACCATCAAGGAGATTGCAGACAGTATCTGGTATGAGCAGACGTAAACCCAATCATCTATTGCGTCCAGCGGTACCGACGACGTATACGTATAGCATACGTGTCACGACTTAATTACTCCACAAAGTCTGCGGATATTGTGGAGTACGTACGGGTGAAATCCAAAGCTGCCCTGAGAGTCGAGCAGTTGGAGTCCCGCCACAAGGTGAATTTTAATTCATTTGTTGTAAGAGTACCAACTCAACAACTGTCAACCTTCATGAAGGAGGACTTTTGGCCGAAGGGTGTCATGTTCCGGCGTTTCCGAGGACGGCTATCGGACACCCACGTTGCGTCACACGTCGCGGTCCATACGTGTAAATAAATAAATATTTATCATATTATTATGTGTGTCAGTCTATAAGGTATGTGTTTTATGGGTCTTTTGTAACTTGTAAAAAATAAAAATAAATAAAGCAAAACAAAATAAAACTATTATTGTCAACGAACTTGGATTTCACTAGGTTTCTGCTAGGTGCCTCCCCGGTTTGTTTTCAGTGAACCAAGGGCGTATTCGGCTCGCAATTTCTCGCGACTGTTTGGAGATGTTTGAGGCTGAAGCGCAATAATTATTAAAAAAAAATTGTGACAATGGATGAAAGTTGGGTATACCAATACACCAGAGCTCAAACAACAGTCGAAACTGTCGGTAAAACGTGGTGAACCGACTCCAGAGAAAGCGAAAGCAGTTTTGTCGACTGGCAAGGTGATGGCGTCAGTTTTTTGGGATGCCAAGGATGTCATCACGGTGGACTACCTTCTGAAGGTCGAAATCATTAACGAAGCATACTATTACGGCCTGTTGCGTAGTTTGCGCGAAGAAATTAAAGAAAACGCTCAGAATTACTCAGGACAAAAGTGTTGTTTCATCAGGATTATGCTCGCGGTCATACTTCTGTCGAATCCATTGTTAAAATTTCTTATTGTGGTTTCGAATTACTGCCCCACCCAGCCAGAAATTTCATTGACTGAAGATGTTGAAGCAGCATTAAATGGGTATTTTTAAGACCTTGAAGAATCTTTTTTTTAAACTGATGTAGAATCTTTGGAAAAAAAGTCATAGAGCTAGATGGAGAACACGTCGAAAAATAAAATTGTTTTTGTGAGCATTTAACTTTATTTTCTTGGTTAGGCCGAACTTTTCAATCCACACTCGTATCTCTGCCATAGTAAGGCAAAAGAAGCTGATTCTCGAGTCAGTTCGAAGGAATGTTTCTTTGGGTTTGTTCGATCTTTATATCAACGAACTAGTGGAGTATTTCACAAAAAAAACATGATTATCATGGGAGTAAAAATATGATATTCAATAAAATAAATACTATAATACCATGTTTAATTTGGAATTTCTCGACGTGATAGCGTTACTCATTTTCTGCTAATATCACTGGTAAGTAGGGATCGCAATAGGTAGAGTTTTTTTACCTAAACTTCGAGGAACATAGACAGAAAATGGAGACTGCCTTACGACGATATTTTTTAGGTATTAGGGACCTTTTCGAGATTCGGGAAATCACTTACGAACATTAAAATTGACGTAATCGGGGACAAGCATGTACAGTTTATTTAACTTTGCGACGCACAGTGGGTCGGATCCGCGATATTTCGGACATTAGATTTTTTTTCACGATACCTCTCTAAAAAAAATGTCAATCGAGAGATCGTATTGTCCTAATATAATAATAAAAAAACTACCTATTCCGATCCCTGCTGATAAGTTAGTTGAACTGTACGGTTTTTTTGCAACTATGTAGAACAGTCTAATATTGTGAATAATTGCTGGTTTTTGTTATGATTATTAAACAAAGATCAAATATACAGAAAATGTTTTTTTCGACCCGATGGGACTCGAACCCATGACCACGCTGTACCGTAGCGCTGCTCTAACCAACTGAGCTACGGGTCAAGTTATCAAGTTGTCGAAACTCTCGTGTGTTTTTATTAAAGATCTTCGTAATGGAATTTTCAGCATTCTGCGCCGCTAGTGACATCTAGAGAGAGATTTTAGAAGCTTCTTCACTATAAAAATGTATTCTGTGTGTTCAATCTTTCTATTACTAAGCATAACAAAACTAGTGAACTTATTTTCACAAAAAAATCTCATTAATACATATCACAAAGTTCTTCAAAAATCATCACACTTATTCAACGAAGGAACAATTTAAACCGGTCAGAAAAAGCTTATCTCCATGCAATAAGAGCGACAATTGCCCGTGACGCTTCCGCACGAACCAACGACAGAGAAAGCACGTCTTAATGCGACATGTTTAATGCGACTCCGTATCAATAAGGTGTGACGTCACAAGTTTAGTAAACGACCCTAAGGAAATGGTTTCATAACGCGAATTGTTTACAACTTTGTAGATGATTATCAGTTAATCCTGAAGATGACTTGTACGATTTATTTTTACAATGGCTAATTACATGCAGCGGCACGCAATACTTTTTCTATAACAAAGATAATAACGGAAGAAACTTATATAAACATTATAATATATATGTTGAATTGTAGTCATTATGTACAATTAATAACATCCGGTATAGACAACGAATGTTGAGAATTTAAATTTAGAAAATGAAAAACCACAACAATATGTTGCTTTTTTGTCGTTCTTCCATTCCATTCGGATAACAATTTTTACATCGCCTCTTTAACCTTCTTTTTCCATTAAATTGAGTTTAATTTTCGCACATATTAAGAAAAAATACGGACAATGGCATTTTTATGGCGTGCATGATTGCCGTTGCGCGTAATCCATATCGGCAACATGTAACCTACACAATTCGTGAGCATTTGTCATTTTGAAGTTAAAGGTTTTAGTAATTTGGATATTGAAACTAATATTATCACTCGAAGTCGACGCGTTACCACCTTAAGTGTGTTTGAGCACTGCATCCGATTTATATTTGTTCCGAATTCAGACTATACAAATAAATCTAGAAAACTCTGACCCACTTCGGTTGTCGCTTGTGTGCTAAATGCGAATTTTGAATAAACTTGAATTCGAAACCGAGAAAACATGAATAACGCGTGTACACCTATATGATCCCTGTGACATTTGGTGGGACGTAGTGCGCAACGCTCTGACAGTTGTCAATGTCCTCATACTACAGTGTATTGTATGTATTATATTGTATGGGGGCTGTTCCATTTGGTGGTGTGGGAAAAACAGCAAAGCATCTAATTACAAAACAAACGGAATCATATTTCTTTTGTAATTAAATATGTATTTTTGCAATTTTCGTCCATTATAGCACAGCTAAAGTTAAACTGGTCGACAACCGTCAATTGTTTCGAATTCGGGCTGGCCAATCTGAGCGCAGTTGTCACAGTAATGATTTGGCAGAACAGTTTTCAAACAAATTAAATGACATTTCGTCTCTATTTCTGATTATATACTCAATGATTGAACGAAAGTACGTAAAGTGTGTGAGTTTGAAAACGCACGTTAATTTTTTGTCATCGGAACCTCTTCATCCAGTGGCCACAGTACAAACCGTTAGACCACCGAGGTCGTCTCACGATATGAAAGTGTTCTTGTATCCAGTGCCAAAAACTAATAAAAAGTAAAAAAATATATCCATGTGCTTATGGGGTTTGAAATTTCGTTCTGAGTAATGTATTACCAAATGAAATTAGAAAAATAACACTTCTGGTGACTTTAGATTTGTACTTCCGGCAGTTTGGCACCAAATATCAAGTATTTAAACGAGATCTCATTTTTAAAATGTTACTACTATACCAGGCGACATTTTCGCTTGTACGATTACTACACTTATGACATCACAATATAGTGACAAGCAGGCCGGAGGTTTCGTGCTAAATTGAATGGAGGCGAATTAACTAAAGCATAATAAAAATTCATGGGACTTAATACTACGATACGAACATTTCAATACGATTTAAAAATAAAGAGGAAAATTGCAGTCTGCAATAGCCAATTGGTCGGCTTTATTATTGACATAATTATAAACCTTGTGCGAACTGCACAGAATTAATTTGCCATTCGTTTGGAGATTCATATACTCGTCATCAATTATAATATACATTTGACGTGTTTTTATTTTTTAATTAACTTACTACGTACTATCTCAAAGTTATACTGATACATCAATTATTCAAAACCTACTATAGATTAACTGCTACAGACACAGTCATTCTATGGTTCTAGGGGCGAAGGGTAACGGTCTCTCGATTTTTTTATGCCTCCACACTACTCAAAATTATTATCACTGAGATTACAAATATCAAATCCTTTCGACCAATCATTACACGGCCATAGTATAAATAAGACAAAAAGGGCAACTCCCGCCTGTTCGTTGTATCAATGCATACACGTCCCTAGGAGCGTAGGGTTGTCACATTGTTATTTTATATGACGCGACATGTTTTTTTTTATAAATTATAAGTGCACATTTGACCTCCATCTCACCTGATGGAAAATAACAATGAGGTCGACGTTGGAGCACACACACCTAAATAATGCCTATTCACTCTCGCCTTGAAAAGGCCCAAGTTATAACGTTCAGGGAACAAGTCTGCAGACAAGGAATTCCACTCCATAGCCGATCGCCATATAAATGTGGAAGCATAACGCTTCGTGCGAGTCTTTGGAATGAAAGACGCCGCGAGATTATGTGAATGAGTGCGTCCGTACAAAGCTCGGGCGTGCACACATACAAGACGCACTGCTACGTTTGTGTGAACTTAAGGTAACATTCCGATGTTGGCGACCGCGACCGGCGACTGTGACCGGCGACCGCGACCCTATGTTGTTTAATATGAATTCATAGCAAGCGCTGACCAACGCAAACGACTGAGATTCCGTGACGTTACTGTTTCTGTAGCAGCGCCGCCGCGCGTCACTTAACGTCCCTGTAGGGTTAATACCGCACATTAACCATGTCACCGCAACAACATTTTTATGTTTAGTTATAATTTCTACACATTTGCAAATCAAGGCATTGTCATAAGCAAGCGGGTGTTTCATTTTGTAATAAAGTTAACGAAATAAATACCATTTTTAAGATCAACAAGGTTTCTTTATTTATCAATATCATTATCAAGATAGTTTGTGTAGCAAGATCAAGACGCGAACAGTCCCGTTTGTTAACGACGAACTCATAGTAGATTGCATTACACCCTATATGATTCGAGATATATAGGATAAAATATGGGAAGAAATTGGCAAACTGAGTGTATCGTAGTATTCGTCTTCCTTATATAACTGCTATATAACTCCTTTTCTGGTTGTGGTTAATAGTTCGACATAATTGTATTAAGCACCAGAATACAACCGATCGTATTAAAAACTGCAGGAAGCCAACTTCGGAGTTCTACCTTAACCCTTCTTGTCTTATTAGACTATGACACTGATTTTTGCGTGGTTTAAAGAGGAACGCTTACAATTGGTCGAACGCGTTTCGCTCTCACACACCACAGGTAATATAAAGATTGTGATTGATCGAAAGACCCCAAAGCCCCGCAGCACGTGTCAAGACCACGTTTATGTCACCCAATCTACCGTTACATTATTTTATATCCATAAAAAGTTTGGAAGTGTTAATGAAATGCAACAATAAATACATGTTTAAATGGCACAATTATATATGTAGTGCGGGCGCGGCCCCATGCGGGTGCGGACCCGACGACGAGGAGTCTGGACCCATTGGATAACCTTGAACTCTTGAGGAATACCCTTGTGATTGAGATACCTGAGGATCCAATACGAAGGGTGACCGTTCCAAGTGACTCTGAGGTTGAAACAGGGGTGGTCCTGGAGGTCTCGGTCCGTGTGTCGGGGCGGGGGGCGCGTGCTACAGAAGCGCGCGCCGGCACTCGTCGCGGTACGCGCCCGCGGTTCCCCTGTTTCATGTTTGCCATCTGCTCGAAGACAAATATTTATAAATGTACCAGAGTTGCTGTTTTATCGAGGATAGGATTCTTCCGGATGAAGTTGTGACGCGATGAAAATAAAAAGATGCAATGTACATGTCTATCGTTCTTGTTCTAATGTTTTTAAATAAATCGACAGCTACATAAGTCTTATATCGTCGCCTTACTATCTCAAACTCGTATCTTAAAGCACAAAGGTACTGAAGTGCAAAACATGGATTGTATATACAAATTTTGCAGACACGTTCAACTGTGTTCTAGTGTGCAACTGCCTCCGTGGCCGACCGGTTACCATGCCGGACTGCCACGCAGAGGTCCCAGGTTCGATTCCCGGGCCGGGAGAAATAGTTGTATGGCCTACAATTATTTCTCTCATGAGTTTGGGTGTAATTTGTGGTTGTCTATGTGTGTGTCCATGGCACCCGCGACACAGGGTTTCCCTAGTGCGGGACTATGTTGAGTGTGTGCGTTATTTATTATTTATTTATTTATTTATTTACTTTACGTTTCCTTCATATTCACACACTGGCATTTACCTATTCTTAAAGTAATGCATCCAAAATAACAGCCTTGATAAGAAATTTAAAATAAATAGAAAGTTTTGCACTCTCCTGAATAATCATCTTTATAAGATACGACTTTGAGAAAGTAAGGCATCGATATGCTAGCGACACACACGGTAAGGAAAGGAACTTCCGAGGAGATCAGCGCCACCTGTCCTGCGTATTAGAACTAGGTAGTGGGTAAGTTATACGCAGTGGGAAACGAGTGAGAAAATTGAACTAGTTAGGCTACGCAACCGATAGATGGCGCCGTCTTCGTATAACATAAACGACCTGTCCATTGTTGGACATACACCAATTACCTGGTCTCAAACGTGGACATTCTAAGACTAGAACCAATTTAGAACATGCCAAAAAATAAATAATTTTCCAGATTGGTCCTATTGGAAATCAAACCCGAGAACTTATGAAGTGCCCAACGAACCGTTGGGCTACAGAACTCGTCGAAGTTGCAACTTATTAGTAAGGCATAGTCCTCTGAGAAGAATGAATAATATACTCAAAAAGGAGTAGTGTAAAAATAAATAAATACCTGAACCTTTTGTAAAGTTTTTGTCACTGTAGTTTTAAACGTAATCGTCATCATAAGTTCTAATTTTGAATATCACTAGAATAGTACATCACAATAGAAGGTAATACAAGGTGTCCCTTAAAGAAATTTGTGACTTTGTAAAGACGACTGTCAAGAACAGCTACTTTATTTTTAACCAACTTCAAAAAAATGTGGAGGTTCTCAATTTGAATGTATTTTTTGTGTGTCTGTTATACGCGAATACTTCGGTATTTGTGAACCGTTTTAATTATTATTTTTTTGGTACAGTATTAATTGGTCACATTCGAATTTGAAGAAAATATTTCACCTCTAAAAATGGTCAACTAGGGGATGAATCTTGTTTCGCGCACTTTCCAGTAACCGATTGTTAACTTTCCAGATTCAGTTTATATGTACATATAGTAAAGTTTGAAGTCGGTTTCTTTTATTTATTTCGCGTATTAAGGTCATGTTTACCACTATTTTTCATAAAATTACTACTTTTCTTAACATAAATTAAATTTTCATGATCGTGCTGTGACGCTAGAATGAAAATGTATTTTCTTATAAAACCTTTTCTTAAAGAAACGACAAGATCAATGAAAGCTCACACAAAAATGTTGAATGAAACGTGGACGTGGATTACTAAGAGTCTATATACTACCTCAAAAAGCTTTGGTTGGTTCCGCGTAACAGTGAAATTGTTGAATCAATCACTTTGGAAAAATATATAGCAAATTTGAGGATATACCACATTGACTTACAATTATATGGACGTCGGGTCCGCGCTAAAAAGTGTCCGCACTTTTAAGGCGCTAAAATCGTATACAGAGCGCGACACTCCGCTTTAGTCTTCATTTGTTCTACTGACAGCGCGATACTGCGATGACATTACAATTTAAATTTCGAATAGGTTGACTTGGGACATTTTTTTCGTGGTTTTTGTATTAGACCCGTCGTCCATTTATTTGTAAGTCAATGATATACCATGACTACTATACGGTGTGAAAACACGAATCCTAAAAATTTTCATATTAGGAAAAAAAAAACACAAACTTACCTCGAAATTTTGCAAGAAAACCGCTGTATTCAATAGCTACTTTTCAAATAGCAATGATTTTTTTTATATCAACTGAACTAAATAGAACACGTATACTATACGACATACATTTTTCATTCTTTTTTTAAGCACAAAAAAATTTTTATTCGCGCTGAGGTAGTATCGACTCATGAGGTTGATGTAATGTAGTCACCTGGACTTCTGAAGCTCGATCTGCCCCTCCAGAGTCTTAGCCAGGTAAATCACAAAGAGCTGCGACAGCGCCACTCCGAGAGCAATGCTGGCAATTGTGTATAAGTTACGCTCTGCCCAAGAGCGCACGATTTCTATGCAACCGCTCGTCCAGACGCGTTTGCTTGCTTCTGCTACCTGCAATTGTTTAAAATAATTAATGTAATAAATAAATAAATAAAATAATACAATTGACAACAGCAACTTGCTTTCACATAATTTTATGACTGAAATAGAATCTACATAAAAAATGTCGTTTTTTGTAATTTTATATAATGCTGTTTTTCTATTTTAATCCAATAATTTAAAACAGTTCATTACGAAAAAGCTTAAGCGGCAGTGGTCGGTCTGGCGTCACGACTGGTGACAAGAAAAATCGATACTAAACTTATTTGAATTTGTGTGTTTTCAATTATTATATACAATATATAATTTAATTATCTAATAATTTAGATTAGGAAATACTGTTTATGGAAAACTAGTTACGAGAGATATTCTTGTATTTAATAATATTTTATCTACACACACATCATAAACACTATGATGTGTTAAAAAACCGCAAATTACGATCAGCATAAAGATAAACTGTTTTGTTAGAACAAATTTCTTAAATGTGAAAATGTTATTATTCAAATTTCGAACATCTCTGAAAAACATAACAATTTAATTAGACCTCAATTCTAACATCAGTCGAGATGAAGTTTTATTCGAAATGAAATATCAATGGCAAAATTTCACACGTTACTTCTTAGAGGATGGAAAAAAAATAAAACTTTCTTTTTTTAGCTGCCCTAACTACGGAATGAATACCTAAACAAAAATTGAACGAACAAATGGCGGATTTCTTTAGTGTCATACCATAATCTATCGAAATGTCACTATCGACATGCAAACATTTAATTAAAGTAGATCAATATTCCATTTGGGAATACTTTAGGTTATATGGGAATATCCGAGAATGTCACATGCAATTTTAATTTATTGTTTTGCGTTTACAAATACTCAAATATTACGAAAAGTGAATTTGCACAGAAAAAAATAATATTTTGTAATTTGAGAGTATATAAAAAAGAGAAAACTTTGAAATATAAATCCTATACATTTCCAACCCGCAAGATTCATATTTTCATAGAGAAATTTTTAAACAGATTCCAAATAGTGTAAGCTTTTTTGTATTTATGCATTGGTATAGAATTAATATCAGTGACGGATTTAAGTGAATCTTTAATACTTCTATTTAATTTTGGAAATAAATGAAAGTAGTAATATTATCAATAATAATATTATTATCATACGTTTATTTGATTAAAACATGGTATAACAGATGTAACAAGAGACAATGTTAGTATAAACATGTTTCGCATATATTAAATAGCGAGCAAATTTCTGATTATACTCAATTTGTATATGATGACAATGATTATAGTCAATTGACTACTATTGGCCGAGCGCCTTTGATTTGTGCAGAAAAATCGACACTTCTCCGAAGTGAGACAAGTAGTCACGAGCATTTGCGAGTTGTGACAAGACACGTCAAACGAGTTCTATATACGTTAGCGCTCGCCTTCACTCGGTCAGCTAGGCGAGTGACACTGAACGATGGCAAGGCAAGGTAAATAGGCAGTCTATACGTTGGTATTGGCCTTCACCCGGCAACGTTAGATGAACATGGTCTTTCTATTGCTGGCTTCATAAAATAAGAGTTTTTAGTAGTTAGAGTTGTCAGTGGGAAAAAATCGGAAACGAGTGGATAATTTTGTTTTCAGGAACTGAGAATGCCTAGTAAATGAGTCTTGTTTAATCTAAATTAAATATAAAATTATTTACCAATAAACCTAATGATGGAATTGCATTATCATGTAATCTAGTTACATTCAAAGTTATATTAAAATTTGACTTTTCAAAATGAAGCGAATAAAATAAATGAAGATGGTCTTTGATTCAATGTTTATATTTGGCACTATTATACGGCGGTATGATTTCCAACCATTCTTTTTTCTTTTTTGATTTGTAGGTAAACTTGAAATAGTAAAAATAATAATAATAATAATAAAATAATAAAAACCTCGTAGTGAATTATTTTAATAACAGAATATCCATAATATGTACGTTTCCAAGAGAACACTATGTCAAAATAATCGTTGACAACAATCATCAAAATATACAAATAAACAGGCAATCTGAAGAAACCAAAGCAAAATTTGGCAAGATTTATGAATAAACTACTTAAATATGTTACATGAAATACTTGGGCTTTTGTGTGATTTATAGACAGAAAAATAAAACGTGCTTGTACAATGTTACATTCGGTCGATCTTCGCTTTTTCAAATGCCACATCCCGTAATGCTGCAGAGACGAATTTTTATTAATACTTAATTGTTCTCACTGTCAATATTTTTGTCCATTTTATTACAATACATGCGAATAATTAAATAAAACTTGGAAAAACATTTGTTTTGACATTTGATATACTTCCCTCTGACAACCGTATCATGCATGTACTGCGAAATGGACACGGTTAGCATTTAAGATGACGTTACGTATTTTCGATTCCCGTGTTCGACACAGACCAATGTAATGCTATCTCTTTTGGCTTAAGACGGCACGCAAGAGTTAAACAAAGACAATAACATGTTTATGTTTTCAAAGTCAAAATGCATCATATAGATATAAGGTCTGATTTATATATGTCAACATAACATGTCCTTTAGTTTCCATAGTCTAAGCGTTACTTGATATTGAACGATGTGACAGTTGGGGTCGACTCTAGTTTGTCTATGAATTAAATAAAAACTACGGTTGTGTGACAAGCGTGAGAAAAGTTTTTATTTGCCGCCATTTCGCCAGTCGTAACATGCGGTTCCTGAACACATCATAGAGAGCTTATAATATGTGTATAGATAAAGCAGTGTATGTAACTGCACATAATTAGGCATTAAAACACTCGTGTGATGTTTTTATGTAACTCGCCTGTCGGCTCGTTTCATAAACCCTCAATCGTGTTTTAATGCCTTTCATTATGCAACACTCGCATAAACTACTATAACTATAACTTGGAACAGTGAATAAAAAATCTGTAAATAGCACGCACCCAAGGCCATTAAAGTAAAAAAAATTACTTTAATTAATTCATCAAACATAATAACAGTTTTTATTCAGGAAGTACGCCATACAGATAACAACTTCCTGGGTGGGCCTTTCAAAACTCAATTTTATCTTTATTTTCTTTCTCGACAACTGCTAGCTAAAAAAACATAAAAATATGATGACCAAGCATGCGTCTATAAGGTGAAGTTTTATAACAGGTTTGTAGGAAAAAATGTGCTATCGATCTATCAGATTTTGAACCTGCATCTGTATGCCAAACTAGGGCCACGGCCCTACCTACCTAACTAGCGGACCTTACGATTTCTTTTCTGTGTGCTTGTAGCAAATCTATGTGTTTGGTTTTTAAAAGTTCCGCTAGTTCGTTCCGTAGCGTCCCTATCTACCGACCCGAGAGATAGGGTTTTTCGGAGAGACTACGGGCTCGACGGCAAGACCAGGGTACAGCGAGCGTCCAGGCCAAGCCCTCCGCCAGTGATACGCCTTTGCCGTCTCTGGCGGACCCGGACTTGGGTATGGACTCGCTGGGATTTGTGGTTAGTTGCAGAGTACGGGGTGTCTGTCGCGTGAGCAGCTAGTGCGTCTTACTAGCGGTCTATTTGAGGGCCTGAATCGAGGAGACGTGCGGATCACGTGAGTTGCCCTTTAAGTTGGAAGCTATGTCCGGACATTGTCGCAGTACACTGCGACTCGCATCTCCGGCACTAGCCCGGAGAGCTAGTAGAGGATAAGCTAGATATCCTCCGGTCCCTCCCGCCGCTTAGGTTATTGGGAACTGGAGAGACGTCGTTTTTCGGCGTCGGGAAGTGAGCGTGTCTTACAGCACCGCCACCAATGACGATATTTAGTAGCGGACCCAGAGTCGCCGGCTTAGCAGTGGCAACCGCTAGGTGTGCAATGCGCAACAGGAAGTGATCGTGCCTACAGCTCCAGTACCTATCCAGAAAATTGGGAGGGTACTGTACGTGCACCCGGAGCGGCTCACTCGAGGCACCGGTTTTAGCCTCTCGAAGAACCGGATGAAGTCAAGTGACAACCCTGTACTCTGGCTGATCTGGGGTTAGAACTTGAACTTATAAAGTTCCTGTGCGCGCACAGGTTATAGTGCCCTTCTCGTATCAAGGGCGGGGCTCTATAATCAAAACCAACGTAGAAAGATATGGAGTTCGTTCCGTAGCTTAGTTGGTATAGCGTCTGGCACGGTTTACTGGAAGACATTGGTTCGAATCCACACAGATCGAAAGAATTATTTCTCAGTGTTCGATCTTTAACTAAAATAAACTAGTGGAGTAAAAATTTTATCTTCTTTCACAATCTATCGATAACACTATCGACAGCAACTACATAACTATTGGAGATTTTATGAAACTCTGACCCTGTATGAACCCTGCAAATGTAATTTTATTCTGTCACTGTCTTAAAAAAAAACAGGCTATAAATTTTATGATTAGTCATCAACAGAACAAAACTTCAATCTATACGCTTTTGTTCGAAAATCGCCCCCAGTGCTGCCGTCTGTACTTACCGGGTAGTTCTGTACGCCGTAGCCACACATTATATTGACTAGCCCTGATGTAATGTCAGTGGCATTGATGCAGCATGAGAAAGGCACACCGCAGCGTTCCACTGACGGTGACGAGCAATTGAAGTACTCGTTTTTGGACCAATCCATGTATCCATCTGAGGTTAGACCGCAACAGTGGAACTGAAATTGAATAAACAAAAGTAGTAATAAAATCATTCTAGAACAGGGTTTCTTAATCTGTGGTCCATGGACCCGTAAGGGGTCCGTGTAAAAAATATTACTAGCCCACCCGCGGTCCGTGACGAGCCTACCTAACGTATTACATTAATATAAATATTGGTATACAATATGTTGTGAATAAATAGGTACAATCCACGTGACTTTTTGAATTTTCGCGCCATAGGACGCCTTTCCATTTATAGGTGCGAGCGAAACGCGCATCATTGCAACCCGCTAGCTTTTCTTATTTTATTTATTATTTATAGTTAAAAATTTTGTAAAAAAGAACACTTATTAATCTAAATCTGACGGCACGACAAAAACCTGCATAGTATTTCCGTGCACCGCAGGAAGTTCTTCATCTTTTCAAAAAGGGTCCGCGGGCTCTTTGAAATCTTGAGAGGGGTCCATGACTAGACAAAAGTTAAGAAACCCTGTTCAAGAAACCGTTCTAACTTGAAAGTCTGCCTTAATGTTAAAGACGATTGAAACTCTTACGTGTGTTTTAAGTTCTAAAGTACACGAATGTGAGTAGACTGGCTTTCATATTAGACAGAGAAATATAGTACTGAAACCTACCAAAATATCGCACATATGAGTAAACAACCATATCGCAATCACCGTCAGGTACATATTTGATAGACATTTGATATTAATTAAAAAAAAACACCTTAAAGTTATTAATAATTATTATTATGTGCCAGACACCCATAGCAATGACCTGCTTTCAAACTAGGCAATTCCTTGTACTATGGTTTCCAGAGCAACGGTATTCATTCTGTAGCACTTTCCAGAACACCCAGACAAGAAACAATTTAGAAAAGTAAATTTCGCAATTTGGTCCTACCGGGAGTCGATTCCAGGAGCTCCTCCTCATCGCCAACAATGCAAAACCGTTGTACAGTCGTCATTAATATATTAATAGTATTAGTTTTGAACGAGTAGATCATTTTGACGCTGCCTATACCTACTTAAATTTGTGGAAAAGTGGCATCTCCAAACTGCAGGTCAACAAACCATGGACATCGGTTATATCACCGCGTTGACATAGTTACATTAAATCTACATAACGTTATATTGAATCGTATGCAAATCAACAACCTCCATAAAGCTGGCTTTACGTAATCGGCGTGACACATAAAGTGTTTTAAAAGAGATTGTAATATACTCGTACAATGTAACTGGTTAAGGCGCTACGCAGACGATGATTTTGGGCTTTCTTATACAAATACTGCTTGTATGGTGTGTCCATGTATGTGTGTGTTTGTGTGTTTTAGTAGCTGAAGAGCTTGTAAAAGTGTTCGTCCAGTGAAGTACTGGCATGCTCACATTACTGCCTTTCGGTTTTGAAGGGTAAGGGTTCTGGTGAAATTACAAGCACTTGGGATTTGTCAACTTATATCCCAGGGTGACGAGTGCAGTCGCAGTGCCTCTAAGATCTTTGCAATTCAAAGCTCTGAGTGGCACTGTAACTGCTATGGATAGGCGTGTCGCTTACCACCAGTAGCACAACTTGTTCATCCCGTCGTATTAAAAAAAACCATAGGATTTATAAAACGTTAGAGCTACACAGCACTATCAAATAAGTTTCTCGCTTTTGGAGTTGTTAGAATTATTCATTGAGTTAACAGCGGCTATTAGTGTTATGTAGGGCTACAAAGCGCTGTGTAACACAATGTAGCGCTAAATAAGTAAATTCTTACTCTTGCTCACACTTGTTCCGCAGTGAGTCCCTCGCACTCTGAATTGATTTAACAGCGACTACTCGCACTGTATAGCGCTATGTTGCGTAACCCACACGCTACACGATATCATCATTCACTGTATTATTATATTCGATATTCTTTGTTACACGAGTACCTTTTTCAGAACACTTCTTTATCATTGTTAAGGACTGTATTTTTAAAAAGTAGGTGTCGTAGCTTATAATATGATATTATTTTAAAAGTAACTTTCTAAATTTATAAAATTTTCATATGTTTCATAACAAGTACTGCAGATTATCCATTTTTAATACAGGTTTTATTGCCTATTTATGGGTTCGTCTCTAGACGTCATTGATAACGACGTTAGATCTTACACAACTTTTTGTTAGTAATAAAGCACACACTAATAATGCACACACTCAACATAGCCCCGCACTAAGGAAACGCTGTGTCGCGGGTGCCATGGACACACACATAGACAACCACAAATTACACCCAAACTCATGAGAGAAATGAATGTAGACTATACAAATATTTCTCCCGGCCCGGGAATCGAACCTGGGACCTCTGCGTGACAGTCCTTCATGGTAACCGTTCGACCACGGAGGCAGTTACAACTCCAAGTAGCAGAAGAACTCCTTGTGAAAGAGTTCGTAAAGGAAAGTACTGCCACTTTACCTATTTCTACACCAAGCATTAATGTGAGCATTACTGCGTTTTGGTTTCGGTAAGGGTGCTGGTGCAATTACATGGAACTTGTCAATTTATCAAATTTATGACAGTTACAATGCTCTTCAGATCTTTGTGATTCGAAACTCTGAGTGGTACAACAACTGTTATGAACAGCCGTGTCGCTTACCACCAGGCGCAGGACTTGTTCGTCCCGTCACTTGATATCATAAAAATAAACTTTCAAAAGCGAACATTCGCTCCTAATAGTCGTCAACCTTTTTTATATAAATAAAAATGTAACTCAAATGATAGAACGAAATGGATCTCGTATCAATCTGTATAACTCAATATATGTAAAGTGTTAATTCGAAAATATATTGTCATAAAAATGTCCAAGTTTGATTATGACAGTTAAATTAATAAATTTACGAAATAACATCGCACTGATATTACAATAGTGTTATAATTCAAAATATGTGAAATTCAAGATTATACCATTGTTGAACGTGAAATTTGATTTTGTACACGTCAATAAAACCGTCATTAGAATATTGTAAAAAACAAGTAAAAGATATCTACTTAACTCAAAATGAGACACGCTTTATGTGAGGTAGTTCTGGCCAAAATAGTCCTAATTCAAAAATATGACATGATTTTTTTTTTCTTTTATTTTAAAATATGTATATTTGGCAAGTAGGAAATAACCTATACATAAATTTACACAGACCTTTCACGGGAAGCAAATAATTTGTTTTTCGTCGACTCTGAGAAAATACACTTTTTCAGTTAATGCACTATTGTATTAACAGTGCGACATGTCAAAATTCAATCGTAGAAACACAATTTCGCTGGAAGTTAATTTTCAGTACCTATACAGGCTGTAATAAAATAAATATCTTATTTCAGTTGATAACATTCAACATCAGTTTGTTCGCGAACATGTTGTATGAGTAACTAAAAACCAAAAATCTCAGTACAGAGTACTAAAAAAACCGACCTCAAAAGTACGTGGAATTACATATAATTACCAAATTTTATTGAAATCGGTTACCGGAAAGTGCGCAAACCCGGATTCATCCCCTAGTTCGCCACTATACGGGACTTGCCACATGAGATAATAAAAATCGGTTCTCACTACTCAAAGTATATTGAGAAAAAAACGCCTTGAATTAAAGAATAGCAAAATCAACCATTAAAATAATTGCTCATTGTACTAAAATTTAGGCGCTTTTATATATTTTTTTTATTTATAAAAATGAAGCTTTATGCGTGAACAGCCACCCTTAGAGGTGGATGATTTTCTTCAAAATTGAATGGTATCACTATGGAGGTACCCTCTTTCCAACAAAAAAAAGAATCATGAAAACTGGTTCACAAATACCGGAGTTATCGCGTAACATACATACAAAAAAAACATACAGTCGAATTGAGAACCTCCTCTTTTTTTTTTTGAAGTCGTTTAAAAAAACAATGTCAACTATGAAACTTCATTCGCATCATGTCTCTTTTAAAATGGTCGAGTATTACTTATTTCACAATAATTGTCTTGGACGGAGAACGATTGTAGACCTCTGCAGATCCAACCACGACCCAGAGCGGTGGTCAGCGACCCAACTCTGAAGGAAGGAAATTAATTTGCATTTTTTTTTTTATGTCATTTTATTTTATTTTTTTATTTACTTTCTATGTCATAATTAAGAGCTTGGTTCTTGTCGGTTTATCGCCAACCATCGTTGTTTAGAGCCCTAACTCTGAGTTCGTGATACGACTCGACGTTAACTATTTCCTTTATCTTTTTTTTAATATATGTATAATAGACACACGCTTGGCAACAATCTCACCTGATGTTAAGTGACGATGTGACCGACGATGGAACGCGTTTGCCTAAAAAAAATGCCTATTCACTCCAGCCTTGAATAGCCCCAAATTGTACGTTTCGGGAGACACAGATGCCATAGAGTATTCCATTCATTTGCCGTACGCATCAGAAAGGAGGAAGCAAAGCGCTTAGTGCGAATTGGTGGTATATCAACGACATAAGGATGGAGTGTTCCGGACCTTCTAGACGACCGAAGGAGGAACGGTTCTGAAAAAACGGTTCCGGTTCGGAAAAGTTCCTGCGCACGCTCTCCGAAATGTATCCGATAAAAAACCGACAAGCAGGCAACTTTTCTGCGATGGCCGAGATTTTGTAGTTTCGACTCCACAAGAGAATTGTTCTTAATAAGCCTCTACTATGAGATTACAGTGACAGTTGTGTAAAATGTTACTTCTACTTATATCCACTAAGGGCGTTGTAGTACAATTTATCATACAAAAGTGTGATGTAATTGACGCGGTCGCTACCGACAGATGTTACTGTAATCTCAAGGTAGAAGCACTGATCTATACAACTTCGACTGCTTACAGATTGACTGCATGTTTGCAGTTAATGCATGAAGTCGTGATCAACTTCATGCAGTCGAGACCGACCTCGACTTCATAAAATCAGTTTCGACTTCATAAAGGCGGTTTCGACTTCATAAAGTCGGTTTCGACTTCATGCAGTTAAGGCATGAAGTCGCTATTTGAGACCTCGACTGTATGAAGTTGATAACGACTTCACGCAGTAACTGCATGATGTCGGTTTTATTATTATTAATAATAACTTTATGGTGCTTTTTAAATTACTATTAAATGTCAATTAAAAGTGTACCTGACAGTGATTATGTGTTTAACGTTGTGTCATGTGATTAACGTTGGTATTAGTCATCCACCTGTGCCATTGTGCGATCGTGTGTGGTCCAAGTCAAAGGCGTCGAGTGAGGTAAAATTACAAGGTGAACATAGTGAGAAGCAAATTATTGAAAAAGAGGCAGAGGAATGGATTGAAGTAAAAAGAAAGAAAAATAAAAATAGGTTTTTGAGTATTAAAGGAAAGGGGGCCGGTGACGGAAATTTTAAGGCTGCGGACACGAAAATACCTCTTTTCATAAACTACGTAGCCAAACAGACCACAGAAGAAGACATTGTCCATTATATTGCCCAAAAAACGCAATGTAATGTAACATTGAAAAAAATTAATGCCAAATATGAGCGAGGATATAATTCGTATAAAGTTTTTGTACCACAGCCGAAACTACCGTTGTTTTTAGACGAAGATTTTTGGCCCGAAGGTGTGTCATTCCGGCGTTTTGTTTATATCAAAAGATATGAGGAGAAAGAATTGGATAGAAATGAAAAAGTGTGCTAATTATGACTAAGAATAATAGACCGTATGATGCAAAATTTTGTAGTTATAACTGCAAATCAGTCACTAGATCTGTTGACAGCGTTAGAATGTTATGTCGGACAGCTGATGTTGTTTGTTTGCAGGAGACGTGGCTTCTTCCACACGATATTCCGTATTTAGGCTCGATTAGCTCTGACTTTGCCTTTACGGGGAAATCAGCTGTTGATACGTCAGAGGGAGTACTGCGTGGGCGTCCGTACGGTGGCGTAGCTATACTTTGGCGTAAAAGCGTTTTTAGTAACGTTTCCACTATCGGCTGTTATAGCAATCGAATAACAGCTATAAAGATACAAACAATGGATCGTTCTCTTCTAATATTTTCGGTATATATGCCCACAGATGACAATCACTCACAGGACACCTTATCAGAATTTACGGAGTGTCTGGGTGAATTACAAGCAATAGTGGATGAATGTGGTGTAGATTCGGTCATTATTTTAGGCGATTTTAATGCTAGTGTGCAAAAACGATTTGGTAAGGAATTACAAAATTTTTGCGTGGAACAGGATTACCAATGCCTGGACTGGGAACTTTTTGGAGTAGATTCGGACACGTATACGTACGTGAGTGACATAGACGGGTCCAGAAGCTGGGTAGACCACTGCTTGGTATCCCAAGCGGCTCGAAGCTCGGTGGTGAACATTCGTGTCAACTACGAAGTGTCTTGGTCGGATCACTTTCCACTCGAAGTTTTTTGTGACTTAAACATTCTTAGACCAAAAACTAGTGCAATACCTAACCAAAAAAGTAAAGTTGTATGGGGTGAAAGGGACTTCAATGAAATTGACCTGTATACTAAGTTTTGCTTTGAACACCTGCGCGACATTAATTTTCCCTCAGAATTTAATGAGTGTAGTGACCATTTATGTAATAATGTAGACCATAAACTCAGTTTAGATAAAATGTACTCAAATATTGTTAATATCTTGAATTTAGCTGCAATACATAGCAATTGTGATAAAACTTACCATAGTAATAAGAAAAAAAAACATGTTACAGGCTGGAATAAGCATGTCAGTGCTTGTCATGGGGAGGCTCGGCTTAGGTTTTTGGAATGGGTTAACTGTGGTAAGCCTAAAGTAGGCCACATCTACAATAGGATGCAAGAGACTAAAAGAGATTTTAAAGTTAAACTTAAATGGTGTCAAAATAATAAGGAACAAATACGTATGGATATATTAGCATCCCACCATTACAATAAAAAGTTTACAGATTTCTGGAAAGAGACAAAAAAGTCTAATATTAAGCCTAGCCTGCCTGTCAGTGTGGAGGGTGTGACTGAACCCTTCCAAATAGCGGAATTATTTCGGTCACATTTTACAGTTAGGTCGCCCCTGGGGCCTGCGGCGAGTCAGTCCCTGGATCTTAATAAAACACAGCAACCACAGCTTGTCCGATTCACGGCCAAGGAGGTAGCGGCTGTCATCAAGGGAATGACGCGCGGCAAGTCTCCGGGACATGATTTTCTCAGCGTAGAGCATTTGAAGTATGGAAGTGTACACTTACCTAGAGTTCTCGCCTTATTCTTCACATTGTGTATAGGACATTCGCATTTGCCTCAAGATCTAATGAAAACGGTTGTTGTCCCCATTGTGAAGAGCGGGACGGGTGATGTCTCGAGTATTAATAACTATAGACCGATATCCTTGGCCACAATAGTAGGTAAAGTGCTGGACAGTCTGCTTGACAAGCATCTAAGGAAGCACTTGAAATTACATGATGCTCAATTTGGGTTTCGACCAGGATTGTCCACCGAAGCTGCTATCCTTTGCCTTAAGCACACTGTCCAGTACTATACTTCGAAAAGTACTCCTGTCTATGCTTGCTTTCTCGACCTGTCCAAAGCTTTTGATCTTGTGTCATATGACAGGTTGTGGAGTAAGTTACAGAATGAAACTGACCTGCCAGGGGATATAATAAATATCTTTAGGTTTTGGTATGACAACCAACTCAACTACGTTCGATGGGCGGGCACAACGTCTGCCATGTACAGGTTGGAGTGTGGTGTGAGACAAGGGGGCTTAAGCTCGCCGAGTCTCTTCAACCTGTACATGAATCGTTTAATTGTTGAACTCAGCAACACCGCAGTCGGATGCTCCGTTGCTGGTACTATGGTTAATAATATCAGTTACGCGGATGATATGGTGTTGCTGAGTCCTTCGATAAGTGCCCTCCGTAGACTAGTTGGGATGTGTGAGCTCTACGCTGAGGCCCATGGCCTTAGGTACAATGTCGCGAAGTCCGAGTTGCTTCTGTTCAGAGCAGGCAGCAAATACTGTAATAATATTCCACAGGTGAAGTTGTGTGGCACCCCTCTGAGCAGGGTCCCGAGATTCAAGTACCTAGGGCACTGGGTTACCGAGTCGTTGGAAGACAACACTGACGTTGAAAGAGAGCGTAGGGCGCTGGCAGTGCGGGGTAACATGTTGGCTCGTAGGTTTGCAAGGTGTACCAACAGTGTGAAGATTTCACTATTCAAAGCTTATTGCCAGACCTTTTACACCTGCAGCCTATGGGTCAACTACACCCAAAAAGCCCTTAGTACGTTAAGAGTTGTATATAATAACATATTCAGGATGCTGTTGCGGCTGCCGCGATTCTGCAGCGCCTCAGGAATGTTCGCGGATGCCTGCGTTGATGGGTTCGCGTGCATCATGAGAAAAAGAGTGGCCTCTCTGATGCGTAGGGTTCGGGACAGCCGTAACAGCATCCTCGAGGTCATTGCTGGTAGGGTCCAGGGTTCATTCTTTGAACATTGGACCAAGCTCCATGTATTCCCGAAGCCAAGCCAGTATTTGTAGGTAGCATCATTATGTATATATAATACAGGTAATGGTGATACTTATAAATATTGTATAAATTATTGTACATATGTTTTTTGTTTTTGTTTTGTATTTACTAACACTAGTGTGTAAGTGTTGTGCTATGTTTTTACTAACAAATATGGATATAAAATGTCTGAAATAAATGGTTTGAATTTGAATTTGAATTATGTTAAAGTTGATTTACTCAATAAATGTACGATATTTTGATAGATTTTAACGCTCCACCTCTCAGTCTAATATGAACGCCAGTCTATAGTTCACATTCCTGTACCTTAGAATTTAAAACACAGGAAAATGGGTATTCATTAAATAAATAAAGCAAACACACACTCACAGACTCGCACTATGAAAACCCTGTATTTCTTTTTTTATAGTAGCAAGCGACAGGACGAACAAGTCGTGCGCCTGGTGGTAAGCGACACGCCCATGCATAACAGTACCAATCAGAGCTTTTAATCGCAACGATTTTAGAGGCACTGTCACTGTGCCCATCGCCTTGAGACTTAAGTTGACAAGTCCCATGTGCCTGTAATTTCACCAGCACCCTTACCCTTCGAAAACGAAACGCAGTAATGTGAGCATTACTGCTTGGCTGCTGAAATGGGTAAGTTGGCAGTACTTTCCTGGACGAACTCTTTCACAAGCTCTACTGCTACTCAAATAACCTGTATTCCGGGTGACATGGACACACACATATACAATTATAAATTTTAATCTTTGTCTGTCTGTTAGTTAGCATATTTTTATTTATATCCCAGATCTAGTTGTAATATGCTAAAACATTAAACTTAAGTGTATGACTAATAAGGTCAATTAGACTCACATCACTCTGCGCGAAATCAATGAAATTCTGCAAGTCAGGATCGTCTCTGTACGCGTGGACGACCCTCTCAGTGAAGCTTAGCTCGAGAAGACCGTGCAAAGACCTCGGGAACACAAACCCGCATACAGCGCCGCCCATCTCCACCAGGAACAAGATCAGCAGGCACAGCGAGTACTAGAAAAACATTTAAGATCATTAACCCATATAGCGTATGCAACTTGCGTGCGTACACCCAGTCAGTATCACGAGGGGATCTACTCCTGTTCTTTGTCTGACATCCGTCCTAAACAATTACTGCCAAAGAAGTAATAGGTACACGACCAAAGACAATGATAAGTATAATATTTTGGCCCTATACAATAGGCCCTACACAATCCTATGGCTCCCGGGTATCTGAAAGAGCGTTTCAGCTTGCTCAGGTCTCAGGATAAGCCCTGTCGCTCTCTCGTTAGGTCCCAGTTATCTTTTCCATCCTTCAATTCCGGTTTTTATTCTCACTCCTTCGCTATTCATACGGTCAGACTTTGGAATGCACTTCCCATTACTGTTCATGATAGCAAATCCTTAGCAATTTTCAAAACGAGAGTTCAGGAGCACTATTTGTCGACAGTTCCATCCATTTTATAGGTATTAAAGTACGAAATTTGTTCTAATCTAAGTATTTATATAGTTTTAATAATTTTATGTTTTTGATATTGTTTTTTTTTTCATAATTTTTGTTTTGTTGTGCACGTAAACCCGTTATTGTAATTATTGTCTTCTGTACATATAGGTCTGCAGTAAGAAATTTTGTGTTAGAAATAAACCTTTTGTTTGTGTTTTCCTTGTTACGAAATGTGTTTTTGTTTTTTCTGTACAATAAATAAGTAAATATTAATATGCATCTTTTTTATTTGGTCGAGTATTACTTATTTGACTGTAAATGTTTCGGACGAATGTCGGACAGAGAACGGCAGTAGACCCCCTGAGTCGTTGGCGAGTGTGGACGGGGTGTTACGTCATGCCTGACGTTGTCAAGCCAGTGTTCTCAGGGACAGGAGCAAACATAACAAAACAAACCCATACACAGAGTTATATGTAAAATACTAACAAGTTATATGTAAAGTAATAAGAAAGTCGTAGGACTATATTATTAACGCAAAAATCGTAACCAAAAACTTAAGGATCGTCACGATAATCGCATTACGATTAGCATTCAAGTTAATCGTTAACGACGTAGGCATACACTACTGATTCGTCCCTTTGATCAGCCTTAAACGACGGATCGTGAAGATGTGTCGTCTCATATATGGGGTCCTTTAGACAGTAAAATCAATATCGACACTAGATGGTGCTAAAATCAAGCAGCATATCAAGGTACACACTGGCAAATCTTGTTACGTCGTTTGGAGGCAATATTCCAACAAAAGTAAATCTAGTTTTATTGTTAACTCGCATGTACGTTTTTATATCGATAAATGGCAAATTAAATTAAGAGGCTACGATGTTTTACTAGCCCATACAGACAATTAAATAAATCTCTTACGAATTTGAGCAAGCACGTGTTTTCCCTGAGTGCGCCGACGCATCCGGCGAAGCTGACAATGAACACCACGCCACCGAGGAGCGCGATTAAAAGGCTAATATTCAACATCAGATCGTATACTGTATCCAGCTGAAATGCACGAAATGTCATGGTTTTAAAAGTAAACACCAAAATACACATATACTGGCGCTTGTATGCTTGTAGCAGACAGGATTAGTGGTAATAAACACACCAGGAAGCATGTGTATTTTGGCCTTTATGTATTCAGATCAATTAAGCTAAAGTAACGATGATGTAAGCCGTTATATTACAAGCGACATATATAACACTTTTACTCCGTTTTATCCACAGACATATACTATTTTATCGCAATTCACGGTACTAGGTTATTTTTGTAGTAAACAGAAATGACGTGCAGATTGCGCCGTTGGGTCGTGCGGGATACGACGGGCGGTACCTATTATCGTGGTCACGAGTACATGCGAAGACCACATTATTTCTATTCGCCTAGTTTTGTTGGAATCGGTTAACGGAAAGTGCGCGAAACCGGATTCATCTCCTAGTTTGCCACCCTTAGAGGTGGAATATAGTCTTCAAATTTAAATGGGACCAATACTGAGGCAACCGTTTTCAACAAAAAAGAATCATCAATTTTGATATCAAAATCCGCCGGAGTTATCGCGTGACACACGTACAAAAAATACAGTCGAAGAACCTCCTCTTTTTTTTTGAAGTCGGTTATAAATAATGAAACACTATTTTAACTTAGTAGCCACGTTGAGGCAAATGCTGGCTCGAGTCTAGTAGGATCAAAGGAATTTTTCTTTGTCTTTATTCCATCTTTGTATCAATATTAACAATAAACTAATAGAATATTTTCACAACAAAATATATAAAAGTCATGATATTCAATAAAATAACTATTTCATCTATATCCCGCTGCGTATGTCGCTGTCGTCGAGTCGCAGGCATACTCCGCCTGGCATAGGCTTTACATGCACAATACGAGCCATTTTTCAAAGTCTTTGGTATGGTTTCTGTCTTTTCCATATGCTATCAGAAAATAAGGTAACCAAATTCTGCATGGGATTGTTTATCAAAATCGTATAGGCCCTGATACTTTAAAATATAAAAAATTATGACTCGACTGTTAGGTAACCGTAAAAGCAGTGATTTAACAGAAAGATAAAATTTCAATGCCACTGGGTTATCTTGCGCATTAGACGGCAGATAGTATTATGTCATGTGCATACAACTGCGTGGTTACCTTAATTCAATCAAATTGTTAAAAAAACTAAAGTTATCCTCATACCTTTATTAATCCAGTAGCTTGCCATTTGTCTATAAAGGCATATAGGCCAACGCCTATCATTAGCCCTCCAAATAACTGAAAAGAATTCAATACAAAATAAGCAATAGACAATGAGTAAAGAGTTGATTATGGACAGTATACATAACATTTTTATTGCATAACGCATTAATCACATGCAAGCATTAAAAATTTTTTTACAGGTAATATCGAGAATTAACCGAAGTTTGTGACTGGAACTATGTCATTTTTCAAACCGTGTGTTATGAATATGATGGCTTTGTACAATGTCACAAAAAGTTGAAGCATTTTTAGAACATTTTCAATAACAAGAAAAAGTAAAAATAACAACAACTGCAACTGCTTTATTTTTTTGTTTATTATTGGGGTTGTTAAATATTTTACCAAGAAATAATCAACTTCAGATATTTAATTTATAAGCAAAATTTTTCTAAAAAATTTTACCATCACCATTCACAACTTACTTAAATAATTATCGTTAATTTCATTATCCAACTTATTTAGTTAAACATTTTTCATTACAATCATACCTTGAAATGCAGTAAGTAAAAAAAACTTATTTTCCAAACAGCGGCAAGAAGGCGTTGATTTTTAACTAACTTTTCCACATTTTTTTGTCTGAATGTACTAAGTGTAAAGTCACATGAGCTACCAAGTATTTTTTTGCAGTTTTGTTGCAATCAAAATGATAATATCTAATCAAATCAAATCAAACTGTTAGTCTCAAGTATACAATTAAGCAGCTTATTGTATAGTTTTGACGCCATCGCACAAATATCATCATGAAAGAGGGTAGTCTTACAGGCAACTAGTTTCAATTTATTGTGTCTTCGCGTACTTTCCACGTTGCTGAAGAGTGTGAGATTTCTCCGAACAAAAGGAACCGTTTCAAACATGTATATTGAAGGAACTGTTTGTGAAATTGCGGTATACAACTGTCTATATGGCACAACCCACAAATTGCCCGAATGCACCTTTTTGTGCAATCAAAACGTCCATACTTCGTTTGGCATTACCCGAAAACATAATACCTTATCTTATGATTAAGGCTACATATCCGAGGTAAGCCTTTAGTAATGCATCTTGGTCTACAACTTTAGGTAGTCTCCACAAAGCGTATGCAAATCTATTTATTCTCATACACAAGATTTCTATGTGTTTTCCCCATGTTATATTATTGTCTATGTATATTCCTAAAAATTTTGTAACTTCCTACTCCTTCAATTTTGTATTCATATAGCTTATGTTATGTTGAGTACATACTTTATTAATTTTGTGTCTAAATTTCATATACACAGTTTTACTCAGATTAATTTGTAGTCTATTATCTTGTAACCATTTTATTACAGATATTAATTTCATTGTTTATTTCTTGGTCAAGTCTATTGTGGTTCTCAATGTCAAAAATTACAGTACTATCATCCGCAAACATTAGCATGGGATATTTTGTAGCAGTGTTCTAGTAATATTTATTTACCTCAAATAATTATACTTGAGACATTACATTTGTATTAAAAGACAGCTTTTCAAGCTTAACATACCTAGTATAATATTCCAATAAATAATTTTATTGGTTTAAAAAATACATATAGAGAAACAAGAGATTGGAATAAAGGAGTGTATTTGTGTAACCTTCAAGGATACACATAGTGTGAACAACAACACCTTCCAGTGAAATTGTGGCATCATTACATTTTCTTGTTCAGGGTTTGATTCAAAACGTGATTGACAATATTGTAATGTAAAGTACATGTCAGACATTTACAAAACTGTGCAAAGGCTACTTTGCTATACTGCTGTATATGATCTAAATATTCTTTAGAGCAAATATGTACTAGCAGACTTACTCCAATAATACGAAAAATAAGTTAGAGATAAACTTTATCTATGCGTTTTTTTTTTCAGTATTTAATTACTTCATTTTAATTTAAACATTAGCAGTAAACAATGACTCATGTAAGTATTACCTAAACGCCCCGGAAGAGATAATAATTTTAGTACATTCAAAACTGAATGCTAAAAGCATGCACATATGGTAGACGGTAGGTATCATTATATTGGTAAAATGTTTTAAAATTAATAACTGAAAGAAAAACAATTGAGTCTAATTAGTCTCACAAGCAAATCATTAAGGAAAAAAAAGAAACAGTAAATTCTAACATATTCGCATACAATTAAATTAAATTTCACAATGCGGAATCCCCTGCAACAACTGCCTCTTTTGGTACCTGAACAACTTTAGTTTTCCAGCTGTAAAACTTATAATAAAAAAATATGTGGTATATTCACAACGAGCTATGGACCTCCTGATCGTCAGTACATCAACACAAATTCATATTCCCTTTTTTCTTAAAGACAGGATCAGATTCATTTCTATTTTAGTTATAACTGTCTTTCAGGCGAAATAAAACATATCATAATTCAGTGCTGCCTATCATTTAGGCAAATATATACAGCTATAAATATGAACATTTATTTAAATATATAAATATAAATAATTATCTAAATATATCATACTTAATTCAAAAGTTGTATTACTATATTAACATAAATATTTAATAAATAGGGAATAAGCAAAAATGTGAACGGAATTAGTAATATAAAGTTTGTTGAAAATGAAGGAAAATGAAAGGAAAATCAAACTCAACAAAGAAAACAAATAGACATTGTTACAATTTTGAAACAATTGTACCGAGAACGGTAGCAGAGCTCACTAATTTGCGTTTTCACACGTTCATAGATTGTGTTTCCCACAGAGAACGATGATATACCCTGATGATTCACCACAAACATGAGAAAAAGTTACATCTCTCTTAACAATGAAATTTTAACTTTCCTGCCTATATTTCCACTTTCCATGAATGGCAATGTCTGCAACATGGTATCAGTGTACTAAAAGCTCAAAATCACTCACCCAAAATATGAAATTCAAAACAAAAATCATGTATTTTACGCAGCCACTGACATAGGTGAAGTTAGGACCTCGCCGTCGATGCATTTTGATTTATTTTTCCATAAAATTATGCACAATTGAAAGGTAATACTATTAGTTTATGTTTAACGTATTGTTTTTATGGTTTTAAACATATAAAACACATTTTTCAAGCTAACAAACGATTTCCGTCCAACTCCATCCGTTCCTCTGTCAACTTTGATACATAGACTATATAATATAAGAAGACTGGATGGATGGATGGGTCGTTACATTGACATTTCTGTAGAAAATGATCATGGTTTTCTTAAGATTTTTCCGAACGAATCTTATCCATCTTCCATCAGATTTAATTTTACTGTTTCAAATAAATTGTTAGAACTAACATAAGCAGAAACTAAAATGACTTTAATAAATGTGGCTCGCTGTCCAAGCACTGAAAATGAAGTATTTCATTAAATTTATATATTTTCTTTAATTTAATTGACACAAAAACCATAACAAAAATCCCTACCACAAGGCAGAACGAAAACAATAATGTCAAAAATGACATTTTTATTTACTGTAAACAAACGTTTGTGGCGAATATGGTGTGTGCCGCGTATTTTCAAGTAAAAAATCGGTAATTAGGTGAATTATCTGTGGCGGCTTTAATTCCCCAAATATCTAATCTCTAATCGAATTGGTAAAACTATTACGTAATACTGATAAACCAAAAAATTTTATGTCACAGCTACGTGGATTGATTTACCGAAATGGATACACGTTGGGTTGTCTTCATTTTTAGGTGCGTACCTATTATTTTTAAAATTGATACTTTGTTAACGGCTTCAATTGCCATAATTGCAGCCTTAAGACCTCCACTGCTGGACATGGCGTCCGCCAAAAGGTCGCCACAAAAACCGATGTCATATCGGGTATTCAGTCCACCTTGTGGTTGGTCTAACTAACGGCGCTAAGTCTTCCCGGACACGATTGCATTTCGAGAACTGTTTGGTTATCTGTTCTATGAGCAATGCGCCCCGCCTATTAAGTTTAACAATCCTTTAGGCTATACACCAATATAGCCTAAAGTATTGCTAAACTTTTATAAATACCAATCTAAGTAACCATACTTAGATTGGTTTTTATATCCTCATGTCAGATCTCGCAAAGATACTCTGGCCTTACCTTCTCCTTTGTTCTCTAGATGACCTTGAGCCTTATGAGGCGTTATCAAATTAGATGCATGTAGAAACGCTGCAGTGGCGCCAGTACCGATTTTCATACAATATTTAGAAGCACAGCTGCAGCCCCACAGTCACTCTATAAGCGTGTCACTTTGGACTAGATATTGTATGAATATTATTTCTTTACACTTCTACAAGCAATAAGACATGCATGTGTCATTGCCACACACACACCCAGCTACTTTGGAGAAAAAATGGTGCAGCTTTACGAACGCTACCCAGCTGAATCAAATTCAACATGTTTCAGAAGTGGGATGGGTGCATAGTTCTTCAGTAGTGCATTATCACAATTTTGGAAGAAGAACACCACCACAGCTCTCCATGTCTGCATTTGTTCTCTTAACCTCTGAAGAACCATAAGGACCAATTTTCTAATTATTTTTGTTAAGAGTTTTGGCTTGGATAGTCCTTTGAGCCATGTCTTCATTTAATTATCAGGATCCTCAATAAATATTTTCCATTGTAATTTTAATACATTATTTTCACTTTCTCTTAAAAATTTAGTGCTCTTGTTTGGGTTTTCGAAATAGTCTTTTAAGCAGCGGGTGTCAATATGTTTCACATTATTGTCAGTTTAAACAAAAACTTTGAATTTTTAGTTAAGTAGTGGAATTTTCAAATAAAATATGATAAAATATTTTGTAGTTTGATTTCAAATAAGGAATATAGTACTAACTTTCTTCATCACTATGTCTTTCTTCATATTTAAAATTAAAATAATTTTTGTAAAAACTGTACTTGTGACTTCAAAAGCCCACCATTTTTCCCTACTTTTCTAATTGTTAAAAAGTTCAGTTGTGGTGTCATAATCACCTGTTGTTTTGTTGTTTTTAAGCTATTTCAGAGCCATACTAATTTTGCAGAGGTTAAGTTTAGGGAGCCCTATCACTTTAACCTAGACATTAAAGTGTTAAGGCTCTTGAGCCGATTGCTAGATTTGAGGCAAGTCACATTGACAAGTATAATTAAATTGTCCTAAGAATTTGTGAACCATTCAAAAGCTCGGGTTTGTATGTCACAATCCTGTCTTTAGTTTTAATCTTCCCAATAGACAGATCTCTTGGTGCCGCTGTTTTTGTCTGTTGTCTCAGACTTTGAGATCTGCAGCCATCATTAGAATGCTGTATCACGTAGCTGAACCCAAACAGCTGTGAGCTAAGGATGTTTTAAACTACTTTAAGAATGTTATTTTTCACCTACAACTAACACAATAAAGTAAATCCCAAATTCAATAACTATCTGATGTCTTTTGTCAGGAACTATTTATAGCATTAATCTAGTAACCATATTTTATATTAACATCTAGCTTGAGTTAAATTTGACTTACTCATTCGTAACAAGCTTGCTTCATCTGGCAATACTTTATATATTTTCTCATTTCAGTCTTCTATCAGCGACGTGTGGTTGGGCTGAGAAACAAAGGAAGTTTAAAGATGACTTCCTCTTTGGTGTCTCCACATCAGCTTATCAGATTGAGGGAGGATGGAATGAAGACGGTTTGTTTTCAAATTAACTTTAAGTCTATTGATTATTTGAATTACTTATCATATGGCGCTTATTGCTATCCTAAACAACAAATGGTGTAACTTAATGGTATTATTTTTTAACCAACTTGAAAAAAAAGAAGGTGGTTCTCGGAATAACTGTTTTTTTTGTGTGTGTTACACGATTACTCCAGCATTTGTGAACCGATTTTGATGATTCTTGTTTTGTTAGAAATGGGGTAAGAGGTTGTTAGTAAAGAGGGATGATCAAATTCTGGACTGTTAATATGATTAAAATTTTACACAGCATTCATTTGAAATAAGCATTTGATATTTCAATACGAAAACACAAATTGCAAATCCAATTAACAACCTATGGAATTTTTCTTATGTGCAGGAAAAGGGGAAAGTATATGGGACCACCACCTCCACAAGCACCCCGAAGTAGTAATTGACTTTGTGAATGGGGATGTGGCCTGTGACTCCTACCATCTTTACAAGAGAGATGTGGAGATGCTCCGGGAACTTGGAGTGGATTTCTATCGGTTCTCAATCTCTTGGAGTAGAGTATTGCCTACAGGTAATTTAGTCTTTAATTTCTTAAAAACATTGATTCATGAACTCATCCAACATGATAAAGCCTGTTTGTCAGGTAACATTTAGTAGCAATAGAGCTCAATGTGAAAGAGTTCGTGGTACTGCCACCTTACCCATTTCTGCCGCCAAGCAGTAGTAGTGTCAGCATTACTGTGTTCCGATTTTGAAGGGTAAGTACCACAAATACAAGTTTATGTCAGGTTTGTACCACAAGTGCTTCAGTTACATTGAGATCGGAGCAACATATGTGATGTTGTCTAATATTTATAAATATATATATATGTGTGCTTTCGGAAATCCAATGATTACGAGAGACATAGAAGCACTGTAATTAATTATCCTCTGAAAGAACAGATAATTTATTTACTTAATTTGTGGAATTTTCTTTTCAGGTTTGCCCAACACTATAAACGAGGCTGGTTTCGCGTACTACGATAATCTGATAGATGAACTGTTGAAGTACAACATTATACCCATGGTTACTTTGTACCACTTTGAATTGCCGCAGCGGCTGCAGTTGCTTGGTGGTTGGAGTAATCCCCTGTCTGTGCAATGGTAAGGACAGCACTATACGGCTTGTAGGCTGATTGTAGAAACATCGTGATTTAAGAAAAATAACTTTATTTCAGACTTCGAAAGTGATCGGTCCATACTAAATTAAAATGTTAAGGAACTAAGTGTTAGTATACAATAAAAATCAAAAAGTGAAATTTGAAATATAAAATCAGAAACATTAACATTAAAACATTCATATCTAAAAGTGCAATGACGTCCACCGGGCCAACATTGGGCTGTCCCAGCGGTTCGCAAACGTGCTATGTGGTCATAGCGCGCGTAGGCGGGCCTCCAGTGAGGCACACCTCTTCCTCATCACGGCTGCGAAACCGTCAATCCTCGCTTCGGCGAACATGCCGAACGCGCTGCACCACCGCGGCAGCAGCAACAACACCCGGAACGCGTTGTTGTATTGCGCCGCGAAGTTCATTGTAGGCCCTCTGCGTGTAGTCCACCCACAAGCCGCACGAGTAAAAGGAGACATAAAAAGCTTTAAACAAAGTAATTTGCCTGGTCCGTTTCTCTTACTGTAAACACAAATAAACATAATTTACAATTTTGAATTTTTTGACTTAGTGAAGATGACTGTCAAGAACAGCCAGTTTATTTTTAATTAACCGACTTCAAAAAAAAGTAGGAGGTTATACGTTCGGCTGTATATGTATGTTTTATATATGTTTTCCGATTTCTTCGTCCATTATGGACCGATTTAGAAAATTCTTTTTTGTTTGAAAGGGTGCACTTTCATGGTGGTCCCATTGTCATCAAGTCAGAATCTGATGAAGGGATCCCATGGAAATCGAGGAAAACCCTCAAATTTTATAGGCATGGCAGTGTACTCACCGATTTCTCCGTCAAATGTGGACCGATTTTGAAATTTCATCCTTTTTTGTTTGAAAGAGTACACTCTTGAGGTGGTTCCTGATACCGACGGACTAGTTCCGGGTTCGTTTCGGCTATCACAAATTACTAATTATTTTCCGCAAATAAAGACGACTCTTCACTTAACACAATACACGTAATCAATAAATCATCGTCACCATGACAACCAGAAAAAAGTATAAAATGTACAAAGGAGACCGTAACAGTCCCATTGTCACTAAGAAGTCAGAATCTGATGAGGGATCCCATGGAAATCGAAAAAAGCCAACAAGTGAACTTTTGAGGTCGGTTTTTTTTTTCAATGAAAAAGTTATTGTACCTCGTTTTAATACTTTGTCTATCTTCGTTGAAACTACTGTTTTCAAGAATATAAATTACATCTTTATAAATTTACTAGTGTAATTTATGTAGATTCTTCTTCTTGATACGTACTGGCGATGTCCTCTTAGAATTTCGTAATTATCGGGTTTTGCGCTTAGTAATTTTATGGGTTTCTGTATGATCTATTCAACGAGTATTGTGGAAGTACTATCTGAGAGTATAAGCTAGTGTTGTATGCGACGATTTCAAAGTAATTATAATGCCAACGGTAGCCCCAGATTGTCGATTACGACAGTAAGTCGATTAAGACAGTTTCGAAGAAATATACAGGGTGTAAAAATTGTCTTTGTTATTTTGTTTCTTGGATATTTATATGGAACATTTAGAGAAAAGCATTCGTGTGATGTATAAATGGGTTGATGATGGAGCACCATTTTATTGTTGTTGATGGTATATTTTACAAACTACATTTTACAGGTTCCAAGATTACGCCGGACAAGTATTTAAAAGGTACGCAAACAAAGTGAAATATTGGATAACTATCAACCAGCCTTCAGTTTGTATGGAGCCCTATGCGCCGCCTGCTTTGGGCGACGAGGACGCCGTTGGAGCGTATATTTGTGTGAAACATATCTTGCTCGCACATGCGGCTGCTTATCGCTTATATGAGAAGGAGTATAAGAAGAAATATAAAGGTATTTTTATTTATTTTAACTTCTTTTAAGTTGCGTTTTTCCTTATATTTTTCCTTAATAATTATAAAGTGCTAGACAGATATTAAAATCTGCTCTTAAACTAATACCCTGTATTATGAGTATCATGCCCAGAACTCCGAAGCCATAACCAATTAAAAAAATATGTTTTCCCAAATTGGTCCTACCGTGAATCAAACCCGAGACTTAGGGCGCCTGTCCATGCTAAGAAAAGTCACCGTGTCTATGCAAGAATTTGTGCCGTTTCTACACACGAACTGTGTACACTGCCTCGGCGCCGGACAAGAAAAAAAACCTTGTCTACCCCCGACACGACGCGCTCTGCCGCTTTTGTATGGGGCGGGGTGAGGTGCATTGTCAGTAAACGAACGTTTATGCGCGTCGACGGGTGTTGCTTAGTAGTCAACATATAGAACAACATATTTCTTCCTACAGTAGGCAGTAAAACGACAGCTACCTGAAAGACTCGTAATGCACTGACACATGTTACCCTACACACGTCTGTCCGAAAGCATTCGTTTCGTGCACATACTCATCATCTTCTCGTCAGCAACAGACACGACATTTTTTGTGGCTAGATCCGACAAGTTTACTAGCACATGGGACTTGTCAACTTATGTCTCAGGGTGACGGGCGCTATGACACTGCCCCTAAGATCTTTGCGATTTAAAACTCTGAGTGGCACTGCAGTGTTATAGACAGGCGTGCAGCTTACTATCAGGCGCACGACTTGTCCGTCACGTCACTAGATATTATAAAAAAAAATGCAATTAATATTCCTTTAATAACACCTATGCTCCGACTTATATATCCAAAGTAAAATAATTATACCCAGCATGAAACAGGCCTACTTACACCAATCCAGTTGAGAAATGTAATCTGCTAAATTTGTTCTACATTCAATCTAGGTTATCTCACGGTTATTACATTTCAATTGATTACAAATAAAAAATCATTTCACGTAATGCTGTTAACTTTTAATCGCTGAGTCACCGAAGACGTTGTTTTCAATTCCAGGTCAAGTTGGTATATCGTTATCTTTGAACCTATACGACCCGGTCGATAACAGAACTGAAAGTGAAGAGGCTGCTGAACGAGCACGACAATTCGCGGTGAGTACGTTACTAAATAAATATTCATCATAGGTTGCCTATCCAAATCGCATTATATTGAAAATTTGAAAACTAATAAAAAAAATTGTTTTTTCGTCACACTTGCTCGTAAACAGTGTCATGACATGTGGGCAAAGTCGACCGTAATGTCCTAAATTATGCACACGGGCTTTTTCATTACATTATATGATTTTTATAGATTTTTTTACGTCAAATTAAGCAAAAAGTTTTTATTCTCGAAAAATCGGAACGTATATTTCGCATAAACTTGAACCATAAAAAAAACTCAACATTTGCAATTTAACTAAATTTTACTAAATTTATTTTATGAATTCAAATTCTGCTGTATTTATTGAATTTCGAAATTGTTTGTTTCATATTTTAATACATTGTGGTTGCATGCGTCTGTGCCTTTTATAACATTTTAGTTCGAGTTGTATTATTTCTGGAAGAATAGCTAGCAATCTGTTAAAAAAAATACAAAAAACCCGCCATTTGCAAAGTCCGTAAATGTTGGGAAAAAAAATGGCGGGTTTTAGTACTTACAATTTTTCCATACGTTAAATTTTTAGTTTACATATTATTACGTTATGAGTTTCCTAATTATTTGTTACCTGTTTAAGCTGATGGCTCTATAGGCAATGCTCAATAAATAAATAAGTAATAATACATAGGGCGCACTATAAGTTTCCGGAACTGGCCACTTACATAAAGAATATTTAAAATGTAATTACGACATTTGAAAATGGAACTCTTTGGCTGTAGAATACAGTTTGTTTCATCTGACTGTCACTTGTTTTTACATTGTGGCGTCATTTTAGAAATTGGTTGTCTACGTCACCATGGATTTAACTCCGGGAAGCTCCGCTGAGCTGTTAACAGCTCGGCGCAGCTTCCCTCGGCTTCAAACTGCTTTTGGCGATGAAGTACCATATACGACGACTATTTATAGCTGGTTTGCAGAATTCAAACGCGGTCGTGTGAATCTCACTGACGAATTTCGTGATGGTCGCCCGTCCACTGCTGTGAACAACAAAAACATCGATGCTGTGCGCCGTATAATCAAAACAGACAGGCATGTGACATACCATGAGATTCGGTGAGATTCGGGCATATTTAGGCATAGGCATGAGTCAAATACAATCAATAAATACTATACAAACATTTGGGTGTGAAAAAGCTATGCTCTCGGTGGATCCCACACAGTTTGACTGAGGCTCGAAAAACGGATTGCGTCACTTGGTGCAATGCCATGCTTACCAGATTCAACGAAGGGGCTTCAAATTAGGTGTGGGACATAGTAACAGGTGATGAAACATGGATTTATAGTTACAATCCCAAAACAAAGCAGCAATCAAGCGTATGGGCCTTTCGAGATGAGCCGAAACCAACGAAAGTAGCGCGCGTGCAAAATGTCTCTAAGCGGATGATTGCTTCTTTTTTTAATAAAACTGGACACGTGGCTACTGTTGCTTTGGAGAATCGTTGTACAGTGAATAGTGATTGGTACACGACCATTTGTTTGCTGGAAGTTATTGACAAACTCCGTAAAAATAACCGTAAACGCTGTATCATCTTACACCACGGTAATGCCAGTTCTCACACGGCCAGACAGACAAATGAATTTTTGAAGGTGAACAACGTTGACTTTATGAGCCATCCCGCGTACAGTCCCGACCTGGCACTTTGTGACTTTTATTTATTTCCAAAAATTAAGAACCAGCTACGCGCTCAACGTCTTCATTTACGACGTCTTTATTTTAAATTTTCATCACCTGAAGAGGCTGTCATTAGTATGAAAAATATGTTTCAGAGATTGTCACGGAGGAGTGGCATAAATGTCTTCAAAATTGGTTCATTCGTATGAAAAAGTGCATTAACGCTAACGGAGAATATTTGAGAAACAATAAATTCATTTCTGACCTTTTATAATATTTTTTTCTTATTTATTCCGGAAACTTATAGTGCGCCACACGTAATAACGTGAATGATGTTAAGCGATATTAATTAATCATATACAGCCTGACTTCACCCACTGCTGGGTATAGGTCTCCCAAGTTTCTGTGCCACTCCCCACGGTCCCCAATTCCTGCGACGTCATCCGTCCATCTCGCCGCTAGACGCCCGACGTTCCTGTATCCAGTCCTTAGACGCCACTCAGTTATCGCCTCCTACTCCTACTCCATCTGTCATCTTGTCTCCGCAGCAGGTGCCCGGTCCAGCTCCACTTTAGCTTCGTAATGCGGTTCCGCACGTATTTTACCTTTGTTCGACTTTCAATCTGGACATTGGGAACACGGTCTAAAGACTGGATACCGATGATGACACCCTCCGTAGCTCTCTGTGTAACTCTCCTCCTATACACAGCGTCTTGCGTGAGCGTCCGTCCATGCCGTCATAGTAGGCAGAAAACACTGATTATACAGACTGGTCTTCAGACATTGTGGAATTTTCGTCCAACTTGCCAAACGTGGCCCACCCAAGCTGAATTCTTCTGGTGATCTCCTTCATTTGATGTTTCTTGCCAAAAGATAAAACATCCGAGATAAACGTATTGATCGACATTCTGCAACATCTCACTTCCAACTGTGACACTTGGTTTTGTGACGTTGGAGATGTTCGCCATAACCTTAGTCTTGGACATATTCATCTTGAGGCCCACCCACATAGAAGCATCATACAGTTGTTGCAGCATACGCTGGAGATCGTTAAATTTGTCTGCGAAGAGTACTAGGTCGTCTGCAAACCGTAAATGAGACCGGAAGACTCCATTGATGTTAACGCCACATTTCGTCCAATCAAGTGTTTTACTTCGTCTTCTAGAACAGCAGTTTTACCTGCCACTACAACACCATATTTATTAATACAGGAAATAAATTATCGTTGTATCTATTTCCTCGCAAATGTGATAAAAAAGTTTGCGAACTATAATTGATAATTTCTTATGTACCGCCGCCCTTAATATACAATGTACTATTAACCCAACAATATGCGGGACGCGGTGTAGCATCTAAAGCTTGGGGAGAATGACCTTTCTCGTTACTTTTTTATTTTTTGATAATATACAGTTTTAAAGGATTATTTTTTAAGACAATTTATATTATATAAATAACAGCCATATCTAAAACGGAAAGAACATTTTTAAGTTGACAATTGTTTCAAACTTGCAGTCCGGTCTATACCTCAACCCGATATGGTCGAAGGAAGGCGGCTTCCCTTCTGTTGTAAAAGAATTAGTCGCTAAGGTAAGCAAAAAAGAAGGATTTCCAAAGTCGCGGTTGCCTGAATTCACTGAAGAAGAAAATAAGGCCTTGAAAGGTAATTTTCCACGGTTTTATTTACAGATCTGCTTAACCCTGATATGTGTAGATATAGCCATTTGTACACACATCAGAATTGTCTAGGGAACAAACACATTTTTGTCAGTTACTTAAAATCAGGTTTTATCATAGCACATTTTTTTAATACCAATGGATTTTTTGGTGAATTTTATGATGTGAATTTGAAATTAATTTTGAATAAAAAAATTCATTATTGTTAAAAAAATCATTAATAGACCAAATTTTTAGTAATTAGCACAAACGTGCTTGATCCCTAGACACTTTTGATGTGTGTATATAGCAATCGATAGTGTGTCTTTTTTGAAGATGGAGTAAAATTACTTTTGTAGGGTTTTATCTATAGATTGGTAAAGAATGTAAAATTTTGGCAAAAATGCCTGAATTCAATACGTTACTTTCACAATTGGTTCAGTAACTCAGTTGGGAGAGCGTTTGCCACGGTATGCTGAAGGTGCTGGTTCGAATCCAGCCGGGGAATCTCCAGAAGGAATTTTTCTTAGTGTTCGATCTTTGTATTAATAATTATAACAAACTATTGGTGTAATTTCACAAAAAAATATTTGATTATCATAAACAAGCAGTAGCTTAAAAAAATGATGTTTTCAAGTGTAAAAAGTTTACCTATGGAATAAATGATTATTTGATTTTGACTTCTCGAGGATGCGCCAAATGTGTACTGACAATCACGCTTCGCCCACCTCATCCTATTCGCAATTTCAGGCTCAGCTGACTTCCTCGGTATGAATCACTACACTACATTTTTGGTTTACCCAGAGAGTGAGAAGAATGTTGGGGAACTTTGGTACATAGGAGATCTTGATGTCAGAATTACAAGGGGCGAAAAGTGGGAGGAGGCTATGAGTCCTTGGCTTAAGGTTCGTTATTACATATCTGGTTCTTTTCATCATCATTATCAATCCATATTATAAAAAATTAGAAACACCACTTCTTGCACTATTCGTTTATTAGTATTTTCAACGAAAAATTGACACCACAACTGAATATTTCACGAATATCATGCAGTTTTCATTACCTCCCCCTACCCTACTACGTGACTGATAGGACTAAACATTTGTACATTAAAACTACAACTAAATTTACTTATAGTAATAATGATAATATATAATTAACGTGATTTTATTTTTATTTTATTTTATTCAATGAAAAAAGTTTCAACAGCACACTTAAACTTATTTGACAAATGTGTTTAAGCAGTACAAAAGCCAATTACAGAAACTCACTATGTATACAAAATATGTGATATTATTATTACAACATTGGCTAGAAAAATAAATTTTAATTGGTACAATAAAAACTGAATTTATAAGTAACTGTAAATTTCTGATATCAATTGTCGTGTATAGGTTTGTGTAAGTATATGTGTGTGTATGTGTGTATATGTGATGCAGCGTGAGTGTCTAGTTCGCCTCCCCCTATTTCCTCAGAGAATGTGCTAGCCAGGTAAAACTAACAAAGAAAGAAACTGCTCGCATCTTTAGTGCTTGCAACTCGGCTTACATGGCGCACGAAATTGACGCAAATAAAACTGTTTAAGAAAGTAAAATGGTTCAATTATAATAATTGAGTTAAATTCAAAGAAATACATTTTTTAAATTAATTAATTTATTTATTTATACCTCTGATGTTTCCAAGCAAAGCAGTTTTAAATGTAGTTCTAGACATAGAAAACAGGTCAATGTCAGAAAAATACTTGTTGTATGTTTTAGGCAATTTCACAGTTATGTCGTCAGCCTTGTAGTTTGTCCGGACAAGCGGTACGTGAAAAAGCTGCGTATGACGTGACCTTTTCTTAAGAGCTTTTAAGCTGATTATCCTGTTAACTAATTCTGTACAATCTAATTTTCCTGAATATATATCGTACAAAACAGCCATATCTTGCATACGACGTCTATCGCTAAGTGTAGTGAGGCCATGTTTACTACACGACTTCCTGTAATCGCTTATGTTATTAGTTCGAAAATTTAAATATTTTATGAATTTTATTTGCAGGCGTTCAATAGCGTGTTCGTATCTAATATACTGTGGGTTCCATATAGTGCAGCAGTATTCAAGAATGCTTCGAACATATGCACAGTACAACACTTTTATACAGGAAGCATTCCTGAAATCCTTGGTCACTCTAAAAATGAACCCCAAATTGTTATATGCCTTGTTGGTTATGTTCTCAAAATGATTAGCGAAAGTTAGTTTTGAGTCCAAATAAACACCTAAATCCCACGACATCCACCTTGCTCAGAAATGTGTTATTCAATTTGAAATCGTATTCAATGCCTTTTTTGCGTCTTGTGAACTGTATATGCATACACTTTGCCGCGTTAACAGTAATTCTGTTAGTAACGTAATACTGCGAAAGCCGATTTAAATCATCTTGCAGTTTTAAGCAATCTTCTCGGGATTTGACCGTCATATAAATTTTTGTGTCATCAGCATAAAGTAAAAAAAGTGCATACTTAAAACAGGAGCTAATGTCACTAATAAAAGCTATGTAGAATAAAGGACCGAGTAGTGAGCCTTGTGGTACGCCGGAAGGTATACTGATGAAGTCAGAGCGATTTCCACCTATAACTACAGCTTGTTTCCTATTTGAAATATACGATTTAATCCATCTGTACAGGTCTCCACGTATTCCCAGCTGAAAAAGCTTCCGCAAAAGTATAATGTGATCTACGCGGTCGAAAGCTTTTTCGAAGTCCGTATAGACCTCATCAACCTGAGAATGAGTACCCATATACCGGTGCAAGTCACTCATATAAATGCCTAAATTTGAGACTGTTTATCGTCCTCCTACAAAACCATGCTGCTCATCAGGTATACTCTGTTTTAATATGGGATAAATACTTTTGTAAATGACCCTTTCTAAACATTTTGCAAAAACATTCATAATGGATATTGGTCGGTAATTCTCTATTCTGCATTTTGAATCCTTTTTGTGAATAGGAACAATGTGGGCTTCTTTCCACTTTGAGGGAAAAACTCCATTTGATATAGAACGGTTAAAAATGATACTCAAAGGAAAAGAGAGGGAGACACGGCGCAATTATTTATAAATTAAGGCGGGATCTGATCACTACCAGCAGACTTCCTAACATCCAGCGCAGAAAGCAGCCTAGAAATTTCATTTTGAGAGACCGATAAAGAATGTATTAAATCACGAGTACTAAGTGAAGGTTGCTCTTCGTTTTGGGTAACACTTTGCTGGTGGAATAAACGTTTTCTCGAAATAATGATTGAATGCGGAGCAATTAGTATCGCCGTCCACCAACTGCCTACCCTTGTATGTCATTAAACCTTGATAAGCTGTGTTCCACTTGCGTTTAGAGTTAATGTACGACCAAAGTAATTTAGGGTTAGATTTGATGTTATCCTGGCAACGTAATATATATTTTTGATAACATTTGCTTTGCTTAATCTTCATCCTTTTTCTCAATAAAGAAAAAGTATCGTACTTCAGTTGATTACCATAGCGCTTCCATCGACGATGCGCATTAACTTTTTCGTTTAATAAGCAAACAAGCGCACGATTGTACCATACTGGATATTCGTTCAACCGATTACTATCTTTAATAGGAACAAACTTATCAATGATGCCATATAAAACAGAGTAAAAGCTATCAATGGACTCGTCAATCGCACCAGATGAAAGCAATTCCACCCAATCAACATTGCTAAGTTCCATATTAATGCCATCATAGTTCGCCTTATGAAATAAGAATTTCTTCCTAGGACACTTTGACTAACGACTCACCAACAAATCACTCGCATCAACAATAAGAGTAGTGTGATGAACGTCCTCTTTTACAAGTGCGAAAGATGTCCACGTCTAAGTTGCTAAAGAAAAGATCTAATGTATTTCCTGTATTATTTGTGAATTTGTTACTTTGATGAAGTCCCAAGAAATTTACTTGATTTATTAAGTGTATTCCTGAATTTAGAAGATCGACGCTACCTTTTTTTAAGTGTCGGCCCCGACGGATTCCACGCTATATTAAATAAATTGAAATCGCCTGCAAATGTAAACAAATCATCTGTGAACTTACCAGCGACGTCGGTAATCAAGTGTACGCAGTCATTTATACGAGAGGGTAACAAGTGCCCCGGCGCCATGTAAGCCAATGCTATATGCAGATCTTGTTTTAAGCCTATTGTTTGGCCGTCCACGGTGACCCATGCGCATTCTATGTGATCGTGTTGCCATTCGATGCGAGCGCGCACGCTCAGTTTTCGGTTGCACATGATCATAACCCCACCTCCGTTCGATCCGCGATCGCGGCGGAATATCTCATATCTGTGATCTGATAGTTCGGAATCTAAAACACTGTCATTTAGCCAAGTCTCTCTTAAAAGAATAATGTCATGGTCCACGTTGAGCAAGTTATTGTAGAATTCTAATGTTTTAGTTCGAAGACCACGAACATTTTGATAGAAAATATTTAGTTTATGACCGATGTCTTTATGAAATCTGTGCCTTTAAGCAATATAGATACGCTTGGGAATAAATTGTTATGATTTATGTTTACATCTGAAAAACGACAACGTTAAAGTAAGATATGCGAGTTTCATTTTTAAATGCTCTGGGATAAAACAGTGGCATTATGTTTAACAAAAGGTGAAAATAATATAAATGGGTTAATTCGGAGGAGGTTGTGTTTATGTGTAGTGTAAAGTGTAAATATGTGTATGTATGATTATGATGTAAGTATGAAACGTGTAACAAAAACGAAGTTAAACTATAACAATTTGAACAAGTGATTCCATTACTATTACTATGACAACTTATTAGGGCAGAATACATAATTAAATTATCTTTTTTAGATCTTCTTCGCAGGATATTAGAATATACGGTGAATTTTCGGCTTTTCGTGCATAAATCAGCAGTTTTTTGTCCACACAACTTTATAATTACAGTCTTTAGCTTTCGCTTTACAACTATTTAGTAATTGCTTATTTTTTACAGTTAAATGTTCATTAATGTAAATAGTTTTGAGCTCACCTTTCATTCCAATATCCCTCGAAGTGATGCCACCAGAATTACGAGCAGTTGACAACAATGCGTCCTTTTTGATACGATTTTGGAAGCGTACTATTATAATACGCGACTTTCCCTTAACTTGTCTCTTATCAAGCTAAGACGAACGGAATCCAAGTCCTGAGAGCCTAGTGGCACGCCTAAATGTTTAGCGATATTATTTAGTGATATATAATTAATGAACAATAATCATCAGGCTGTATAATTAACTTCCTAAACGGTAATATTTAACATCACATGGCTACTAAAGTCCTATATCATGACTTGTTCAAATCAACAACTGTACGCATTATCTATCTTCAATATTATGTTTATTACAAATACATTATATGAGTATGATTAAAATTATAAAATTCTTACAATTGCTGGGCACAAAGGAGAACCTCTAAAGTGAAGATTTAGCATTAAGCACGCCTTAAACCAGGATTTTTTAACCTATGTTACATGGTCTACTAAGAGGTCCGTGTTATGAACACCGGGGGTTCCGGGCGAGCCTACCTAATATTATGTATTAATATAAAAATTGGTATACAATATGTTGTGAGTAAGTAGGTACTGTGCACGTGACCTTTATAAAATTGATATACTTTTAGTGGTAAGTAAATAGGTACTGTGCACGTGACCTTTTTGAATTTTCGCGCCCTTTGACGGCCATCCATTATTAGAGCGAGCGAAACGCCCGTACCTTCGACATCAAAGCAACTCCCGAGCCTTTCCTTTTTATTTTATTTATTAAACTTTATTGTTTTTTATTTATTAACTATCAGGCGCACTTGTTCGTCCCGTCACTTGATATTATAACAAAAATATTATTTTACTCTATTCTTTTCCAATCGTTTCTTTGAGTAGGTAGGCTATAGTTTGCGTCACAGACAAACGCCGCTCTTCTTCTGAATTAATCCCTTAATCACTGACAACGACATTCACGACTTGTAGACCATTGATATTATTTTTTTATTTTTTATTTTTAGTCGGCCCCCTACGGACTCTACAAAGCGTGTCTCTACTTAAATAAACACTATGACTACCCACAAATTATAATAACGGAACACGGTTGGTCAACTGACACCGGTTTGAATGACACAGGCAGGATTACCGTCATGAAGGAGTATTTTAAAGCGTTGCTATTGGCTATTGAAGACGGCACGGAGGTGAAAGGATATTCTTATTGGAGCTTGATGGATAACCTCGAATGGATTTCCGGTATTATGTAAGTTTTGAATTTTTTAATTCCGTAGCAAAGTAGGACTCAAGAGTTCGTTCAGGTAAGTACTGCCATCTTATTTAATACTGCCGCCAAGCATAATTCTAGAAGCGCATCGGTTGCTGTCTTTTCTCTTTCACACAGACTCTGCATAAAGTTGATACTACCAATAGGTTGAGTTACTTGTTAAATACGCCAAGTTCTCCTTTGATGCCAGTACGTAATGCTAATTGGCTTACGTTTAGTCGTATTAAGGACGTGGTTGGGTTATTGTTTTTTTCAGTAGCAATAGAGCTCCTTGCGACAGAGTTCGTCCAAGTACTGCCACCTTACCTATTTCTGCCGCTAAGCAATAATGTGAACATTACCGTGTTTTGGTTTTGAGGATAAGGGTGCTAGTGAATTTACAGGCACATGGGACTTGTCAACTTACTCTCAGGGTGACGGGTGCAGTGGCAGTGCACCTCAGACCTTTGCGATTTAAAATTCTTAAGTGGCACGGCATCTGCCGTTCTTGACAGTCTTCTTCACAAAGTATAATAAAGTTTCGGTTAATATTCAAAATTGAAGCATTGGGAACAACAAGAGCGTTCGGCACCAAAACACGTTTTGATGTTATTGCATCAAATCATGTAAAACACTATTTTGTAACAAAAACTCATTTCGATCTCCCTTCTAGATGGCGTAATTTTTATTCATTTAGATTAGAAGGTGGCGCGCCGCCCTTGTGGCATAGATTATTTGCTTTTGAATTTCGGATACGTAACCACCTGCAGTTTGTAAAAACTTATTTTAATGTAAAAAAATCTCTGAAACGAGCAAATTCGTCCTCAACATGTTGCGTTTAGGAGGCCAGTGAGACCTGCTGAAGATTAAAAAACGTTTAAATTTTTTTCAATGTGCAATTTATTTTCTTAAAAACCTATAATAAAACGAACGCCCTATTAATTTACCGGTTTGGTGCAACATAAGCGGATAATACAAGGTAAAAAAATATATTTTCAAATATTTCTAAATGTTTTAAATTTAAAATAATAATAACACCTGAATCTTTTAGCTAAATCATAGGACAAATAAATAACAAAGTATATAAGAGTCATATTAAAAATATATAAGACATAAAACTTTATTTTCTATTTTCTCGAGTGTAACTTTTACGTGATGCGGCCTTGTTACACCCAATGCTTCAATTTGCCATTCACGGGATTTAAAACTATAGTGAAACAAAAACTTTTCACTTTACAAAGTTGTCGTTTATGCTTATAAACCCTCGGTATAAATATAGATAAATAAGAGTAAGTTTTATTATTCATATATTATTTAATCTGTCTTTTAGGGAACGTTTCGGCCTATACGAAGTGGATTTCCACTCGGAAAACAAAACACGCACAGCACGAAAATCGGCCCTCTTCTACAAACACACAATTGAGAAAAAAATTATTGATGAAAGCTGGGACATTGATGACAAGGACTTCAAGATAGAAATATCGGATAGACGAATGAAGAAGAAGAAAGATGAGCTGTAATGAAACTTGAACCATAAGAACATTAACCCAAATTACTACATATGCTTTTAAAGTGACAAACGTATGGTTGAGATGGGGATAAAAATAAAACTCACGGTTGCATGACCACAACTAATTTATATTTCATACCTTTGGTATAATAAAGCGGTTCGTTCTCACTAGTTCTATTGAGTAGTTCTATTATAGAACTACTGGGACGAGAAAGTCCCAGCAGTTCTATTCAATTATATTTCATGAATAACAGAACTAGTGGGGAAAAACATTCCAAGTAGTTACTAGTTGGTTTAGTTGTATTTTTATCCCGAAAATGGTAGTTGAAATCTTACTTCTATTTTTTTTTTGGATACTTTTTGTGTGAATGTTCGGGATATTATCGCGTAACGTACATACAAAAAAATTACAGTTGAATTGAGAACCTTCTCCTTTTTTTGAAGTCGGTTAATAATCATTTGAAAAGAAGTTACCTGATTTTATTTATTATTTTCGGGATACACATATAACTTAGCCAATGTAACTACTAAGAATTATTTTTTGACACTAGTTCTAATATTCTTCAAATATAATTTAATAGAACTGTTCAATAAAACTAGTGCGAACGAACTTAATAAAGCCACATGTGATCATACGTCAAAAGTGTTTTTATCACATGAAACTCGTAAAAATAGACGAAATACACGAAACAAATTATAAACATATATGTGAAAATAACTCCTCTATTAAAGCATAAAAAAGTTGTGCACCATTTCAATCGTAGAATTTTTAAACTACTCTTCTCAAAAGTTGCCGTTTTGCAGTTGTGGCCTTATTACACCTAGGCTGCTATTTCCATTGTGTCAAATATAAAATGTACAAGGCATTGTCTATGTACAGAATTATTATATTTCTCTGCATGAATTATAAATGATAATGAATCATTTGACAGAGGGGGAAAGGACTCGCCGATGCCTCTTCATTTTTAGTTTAGGTTTAATGTTCTAAGTCTAATGCGTTACTTTCCAATAAAACAATATCTCTATTTAAAGTACTATACAGTCATCAAAAAAGTTTGTGAACACCAGATGCCACCTTCCGTAACATTTCTGGTACAGTCGACGCTTAGACGATCTTTTGGTTCTGATAGCCTTCTTACGCATTCAACAGAAGAGTGTAAAGGAATTCCAGCTTTTCGGTTGAAATTTATATGTATGTAATGTAATTAAAAAATCAAATTGGCTTAAAACGTTTGTTGAGACGTCGTTCAGTAATGATGCAATGAGGAAGTCACACCAAAAGGAATTTTACGGTTTACCGGTTAAAGGTTAACATTGTTTTTGCACCATTCTTCACGCTGATCTATTCAGAAAAAGTAGACATTTAGGGAATCAGGTATCTTAGGATATCGACTGTACCATTACTTTATCGTTCTTCTAATATGGACTCATCGATTGTCAATGTGGCGATAATGTACAGCCATTTGTTTTCTTCTCCAGTTTTTACCGGCAGTGATCGTAAACCTTTATGTGTTATCACAAAACATGTATAATTCCTAATGAGTTAATAAACACTTATATATTTATACATATTCGTATACAGGTTGGTATAAAAAGGTCTGACAATATTTCATCTATGGTCATCGTAATTATAGTAACAAAAGAACTACATAGGAAATGAAACTATTTTTCCGGATTCAAATCGCGTATATTTGTTTTTTCAAACAAACCGACGTTTCTGGCCCTTTACAGGTCCCATGGTCACGTTCATGGTAACTGAGGTGGTACTGTCTTCAAACAGTTATGTCTAATATTAATGCAAACCACCCTATTTTTTCACTATAATTACAATAGTTATTAATTAAACACCTTATTTTTAATTTTACAAAGAAAACATTCCAATTTACGCTACATTAAGTTTTACAAATTATTTTATTGAATGAATTTTTATTAAGTTTAATTAATTATTTATAGAAATTAGAATAAACTAAAACATATTAGTTAGTACTGCAGTCTTATGTCTGTTTGGGATTTTTCATTAGAGGAAATCCGGAAAAATAGTTTTATTTCCTATGTGTAACAATCGCGAAAACCTAAGAACTCGAAAATAACTACATTTTTTTTTGTATTTGATGAGGCGTGTGAACCCTCCAAATTGCGTGGGTTACATCATTTGCTCATAGAGTGTGTGCGATGGGCGATAGTTAGTAAAAATTACTGAATTATTCGATTGTTGACATCAATTAGTTACTAATTAGATTAAATAATGTAATTGTTTATCAAATATCGATTGTAAATCGAAATACTAATCTACTAGTTACTTATTTTTGGTTGTTGATTAAATATCGTAATAGTAGTAGGATTGATTGTTAATAAATTAGTAATTGGATTGATTCTTATCAAATTAGTAACAGGATCGATTGGTGCTAAATAAGTAATAAGATCGTTTTTATACATTCCGTACCATAGTATAGAGGAGCTTTTTTTTAGACATCGCAAATTTAATTAGATGTATTAATAAAATTACTAACTATATTCCTTTATTTTGCGTAAAGACGACTAAATCGATATAGGATATAGGATAGTGCAACTATCGATATATTCGATTTTTTTAGTAACAATCGCTCATCGCTAGTTCGGGGTAAGTAGGTAAAGGAGTAAGCGGGGCGGTTAGGGGTGCGGTTGTTTGCACAGATTGGTTTTGGTACATTTAGTGTCGGGTGGATTCGATCAGTTTTGTCTGAACCAAAATCTGTAAGTAACATGGTAACGCCGCGAAAATTTTGTATATGTGTTTATTTGTTTGTATGTGTTAGAAAACATTTTAATTTATCTGTTTCAGTTCTGTTTCTGTGGCCGACATATTCAAAGTCCTTAAATAAATAAAGAATTAAAATTAATAAATAAACAACTTCAACAAACTGATAAATGTAAATTAGCACACATTTCTCGATTGATCACACTTGATTTTGGCCAATTATTTTTATCGATTTTTTTTTTGTTTGCGATATTTTTAAATTATCGTAATTACGACCATCACATAGAAATATGTCAAATCTTTTTGTTAAACTTATACATTTTTATCCAAATAACCTGTTGTGTCTGTGTATCACAACTGACGACTGCATTCAAACTGCCATTTTGCTGTTGCGATGCCGTCAAAATACATTTAACAAATACATTTTTCCATATCAAAACATTCACCAAAATGTTACAGGGTTGTTAAATTTTAAATATTTTTAAATATTGCATTAGGTAGCTTGTAATTGTTAAAGGGTATTATTTTGTAAACAGGGTGTGGTATGTGTCATTTTTAATAATAATTATGGATTTAAATTATTTAACGTGTGTTGTGTGTGTGGCCAGTGGCCATTGTGATAGCTTTTGTGACTTTTGTATTTTTATACATTTTATACAATAGTTTTTATACGTTCCATATTTTATTTATAAATACGTATGTTTTTGTATTTTAAAAGGTTGCAATAAAAAAGACGTTTATTTCAAATGCGTTTTACTCAAATAAGTATCCTTGAGCGCTCCGATTATGTCGTAACTTTTTATTTACCGTGGACGACTATCGCGTTTAGCCTGTTCTCACATCACGAATGTCTGTCATGACTGTATCGTAGACGTTTATTTTATCGCTGAACGACCGTCGTCGTCTAGCTATTCCCAGTAGATCGTGACGACAATTTATCGGTTCACGGCAGCCGCCTTGTCGTTTATACGACAGAACGTTTGAAATTGCGATTATCTGTCGTCACATTTTTATCGTGACGTTTTATTTATCGTCTGACGACTGTCGTTCTAGCTCGTCCCATATACAAGCCACTTGAAGGTTCGAAAATTTTTTAACATTTTAAACACCAACTGTACCTACCGGCGCCCTGAAGACTGGTGTTTGTTTCAAAACACCTTTCAAGTGGCCGAACAGCTATCGAAGATAAAACTCCAAGCCAAGTTTGCTCATTTTTTAAATTGTTGCAAATATAAATTTTTATTACCACGCCATCTGTGAACAGAGAGAGGAACTATAGCGTCAGCTACTAACGACGCTTACGAATGTCAAAGGTTTACCCTATCAGAGATGACGCTACTGGTCTTTTTACTAAATATATCCAACGAACTAAAAATTGTACTGTTCTAAATTTTTACTTACTCTACTACATCTTTAACAAATTTATTCATTGCAACAATTTATTAGAGTTAATATCCATATATGTACATGCCTCAATTATTATACGAAAAATATGAATAAACCGTTTTTAATAGTTTCTTTCCAAAGTCGCGGCAACATTATTTTTTTATTCCTGTTCATTCATGACTATAGTTATTGTCACTCCATAGTCCGTATATTAACTAGGAAAACAAAATTTGTTAACAGATTGTCGTAATAATCTTAGAAAAATAACGCATAGAATGATAGTTTCATATCAAACGAACTGTCACAAGTGAGGTAAAAATAAAATTCATGTAGGCTAGTTTTAGTAGTAGGTTAATTTTCGGTTTTAGTGAATATTTATATAAAAATACAAGTTGAAACGCGTTACTTCCTTGTGGAATGTAATGTTAGTATCTATTTTATGTCTGTCTGACGTATTTTTACACTCATTTACCGCACATTTCGTCATTTTTAGCTAAAATTCTTGAGCTGTTCGCGGTGCAAGTTCACCTTGAGCACTGAAGGCCCGCCCGCTCGTATAGGCCTATTGGGCGCGCTGCAATTTGCCTCACTTAGCGTGTGCGGACTAGGTTTCTTTGCGTTATTATTCTAAGGTAATAATGATGCCACAAAGATGTTGGTGTCGTAGATTTGTTGACACCAGTCTGCTACAAGGCTGACGGATCGACCAACGGTGTGTAAGTATTCTGTTTAATTTTATGTCCACTTCGATGACCTGCGCCCTTTTATTTGGGGAAATACCGAAGACACAAAGAGTGTTTGTTGTCGTCGAATAATGTTAATTTACAAATTGTCCTAGGGTCTCTCTAAGAGATAAGTGTAATTAAATTTCATATTCTTGTTCTGGCGTCATATTGCAAATTTATGAAAATGTAATTTTCTCAAACATGCTCGGAAATGTTTGCATTACTTTCAAAAAACGAAAACGGAAAGTTTGTCATTTATGGACCATGCGACTTCTTCCCTGCAAAGTAAGTATGATAATCTAACTTCTTTAAACTTTTAAATCTGCCTACTAATAATGAACTATGTAAACAGGCAAAAGAAAAACTCGTACAGCCAACTGCCCAGCGTTCATAGTTGCGAGAATTAAAAATTACATATTCAAACACTTCATCAGAAGTTCAACAGACTACTATTAATGTGCCTGGAAAAACAATAACATTTTCTTCTAGCAATTGTAGTAAACACGTCAAATACTACTTTGAATATATATATTTTTTTCTTTTTCTTTTGAACATCTTCCTCTCTTTAGTCTTTTATTATTTCCTCACATTATTTGAGAAAAAATCTATACATGCCTCGGCGGGAACGGGGATTGCCTGACTCGTATTAATACAAGGCATCGCTGGCGCTCGTCCTTACAACTCATACTCGTCCAGCAATTCCTTAGTTCCCGGCCTCTGCAATAAGGTACTATTAATGTTAAGAAAAACAGTAAATATTTTTTATGATCTGCTTGACGGCAGAAACAGGTATGGTATTTCCCTGAACGAACTCTATGTGGCAATAGTGGTTGTGGCTGACTTTAGCATTCCAGCAGAGGCAAATGTCACTATGGACCTCACAAAAAAAAACTGATCTCATAAAAAAAACCCTCAACGAGTTGATGAGACTGGTCTAATAAATAAAGCCTCAATCTAGATCTTCTGCCTTTTTTTGCAAACATTCATCAACTACGAAAAATATGTATACGATATATACATATGATAAAGTTATAAAATTCAAGAAGTGTAGGCACTGATAAAATAAATTTAAAAAACGTACAACAATAATTTCTTTATTTTGTTTTATATATTAGATTTGAAAAACAATTTCAAAGTTTTATTTAGTTTAAGTTTTTATAGCCAGTTTCCCAAAAATGTTACATTTTGAAATTCGTTACTTTATTCGTGAGTGTGCCTATCATAGATTTAGTATATGGTGCCTATACACTCTTACTTATTTTATTAATATAGAAAGAAAAGCAAAGGCACAACAGTGCCTTAGGTTTTTTCTTTATACTACTTTAGAATTATAATACACCACCATAGTACACGATCGGCTTTTAAATAATTTTATTTTGTAAGTCTATCGGCAGCATTTCACGATCCATTGGTTTTCAAAAGTTATTTAAGTCTTGAAATTTCAACTTTACGTGATAAGCTTTAGGAGCTGTTTTATCTTGAAGTTTGTTGAATTACAGTTCGTTAAGTATGTTCTGCGAAATAGAAGTAGGACCCCGTATAGTTATGAAAAAATATCTGAATGCCTGATAAAAATCAACTTTATCGTAATGATTCTAAGCTGCACTTTGGACCTGGGGCCTTACCATGAACTCTTTTTACGATTCAGTTTAGGAGCTAAAATTAATCGTTGTGAGCCAGCGCTACATGAAGTGTATATCACCATCCCGCTTTTTTGTCGTTACGAACCTATACTGAACTGTAGTAAGAGTTCATGGTAAGGCCCCTGTTTTAGTTTATTCTTTTTAGACACAAATTATCTAAGTAAGTAGGTTACTTATGCTATGTACTAGGACATAATAATTAATAGATAGGTAGTAGGTACCCTGAGTAGTTCTATTATTATACTAGTAGTATTTATGGAATCTATACTTTGTAGTATTTTTTTAGTTAAAACCAAAACTTTTACATCTATGAAACATAGGGGTAACAGTAAAGCTCCTTGTGAAACAGTTCGTCCAATTTGGTACTACTACGGCATTACTGCGTTCCGGTTTTGGTTATAGATGCTGGTAAACTACAGCCACATAAGACTTGTCAACTTTACGTCTCAGGTTGACGGGCACAGGGGCAGTCGTTCTCAGATCTTTGCGATTTTACAAATCGTACTTATGCAAATCGCTTACCACCAGACGCACGACTTGTTCGGCCCGTTACTTGTCATAAAAAAAGATAGTATGAAAAGGCTGATGTGAATCAAAAGCTGAACCCTAAAACTCAGTGGCGTACTTAAATCTAAACATTTAGAGTAGATGTTTATTATGTTGTACCACCCGCGGTGTTTGTTTGATACCCCGCCTTTTTTGCCCATTGTCCTTTTATGCTTTTTTTTTTATTTTTCCCTACCACTCTCTTTATTGTGCGAGTTAAATACCGTTGATAATGAACGTTCAAATTGGATAATGTATTGTTGCTGTCATATTTTGTTTGTTTTTTCTGTAGTTTTATTATTATGTAACAAATTTTGGAATAATATTGAAATGGAGGCAAGCTCTTTGATTTTACAGCTTTAAAAATGCATTACCATTGATGAATTTTAAATTTAAAAAAATTGGCTGATGTTTGTAATTACGTGTAAAAACAAGAACTAATTTTTAGCTTAATTTAAGTGAGTTTTGAGTTTCTTAACAACTTGTTATTTTGTTAGACTGATGGTTCTGTAGCTAATGTTCAATAAATAAATTAATGGAATTTAAAAAAAACTTATTTTGAAAATAAGCTTACGTTTAAAAAAATTATATTAAAAATTTTGTCAATAGCTTACAACTAACTCTTTTCACGACAAGAATATAATTATATGAAGAAGTAAACTTGCCTTGAATGTAACGATGCTTTAGAATTTTATTAAAAAATATTTAGGTACAAAACTAAGTAGGATTTCAAAAGATTAATTAGTTTCCAATCTATATTACATGTGGAACTTCAATTTCGAATTCTTTAAATATGGCTCATAGCCAGCAAAAAAAACGTATAAATATAGTAGAAGATGTATGAAATCTGTAAAGTGAAGCGGTGGTAGTGTTTTTTGCCTGACCATAACTCACCCATGCTGGGAGTCTACTCCCAATCTCCATCCGAAACAATTACTGTCAAATTAGTAATATACTCTGAGAGACACTGCAAATGTTATGAATAGGCGAGTCGCTTAAGCCGGGTTTTCACTATACGAGTTCTCTAGGAGCGAGTCCACTCGGATCTAATCGCACTAGTCGGACGCTAATCGTAGCGTGTAAACACGTGAACCGAGTGCTCTCGGATGTCGAGTGGACTCGGACGCGGTTCTATTCTTACGAGAATACTTGGATCATTTTATGAAAACAAAATGGCGCCAAGAAAAAATTTTACGTAACTAACGATATGAGGTTTTAAACGGATTTGTACCTTCCTCTTTCATTTCACGAATAAAATTATTTAAGCATCCAGTTGGTTATGTTTTAAAATCCATTTTCTGGTCCAAATTTTTCCCTTGCTTTGCTTTTTTTTCCTATCATTATTTTGTACTTCAGCCATTAACATATCTGCTCCAAAGCCTATACCTCGCAGCAGCTGATCATTCATCATCATCATCTTGAATGCGAAAGGAGACAAATGCTACTTGGATGGTAATGAACTAGTAACGTGTTAAACCGAAATCCGAGTGGACTCCTATTGATTTAGCTCATACGAGCGCAATCGATACGAGAGGACTCATATAGGCGCACTACTTATTGATCCCGTCGCAAGTATTATAAAAAAACGAAAAGTCATTGCCTAATTTCCTTCGTAGATACTTTAAACCTCTAGTGAAAATTCTTACTTTGCAGATGTGATCTTATTTCTCCAAGGCTGCGAAATGTCTTTAATATTTCCATTTCGTAGACCGTGTGACTGTTTACCGACTTGAATAACATAAAAAATACATCATCATCTGTCTGATAAAACATAAGTATATCTCTGTGTAAATGTTATTAAGAAAGGGAGAATGTCAGTGATAAAATATGTAAGACGTGATATGATGCGCTATATCACGCTAATATAATGTGGAGAAGTGTGCTTACCATTATACCCCGGATAAAGCAAATCATATGGAAGCGCTTAGGGCACGTTCCCATTTTGTCGTGACAACAGATTATCGTGCACCTTAAAATGTCGTAGCTTGTAAATTTAAATAAAGTTGTTCCCATATAGTACAACACGATTAACTGTCGTTCACGACTTTCTTGTGACGTTACGACGACGATAATGTCGTGACTGAGTGAGTGAGTAAGGGCGCCTTCCCATGACGTCGTAACACTTTATTTCTCGTTGGACGATAACGTTCCCATTTCACGACTATCTGTCGTCACGACATCATGGGAACGCGCCCTTAGTTTAGTTAAATATGTCGGAGCCTTAGTTAATAGTTTTAGTAGTTTTCCGGAACGAAAAGCACTTTAAAAAGTTTGTTTTTTTAATATAAACACACAAGCTTGCTTAAAGTTGTAATTTCAAAAATCTCATTTTTTACAATATGCCTAAGTGTCAAGTCCCGCCATCTATGTTTCCTAAACAAACTAATTCGTCAACGTGAATAATAACGTTATAAATAAAAATAAAACTCGTGTTTGACAAATAAACTTATTAATCTGAAAAGTGGCCAACTCTTGCTTATCGCTAATAATAATAACACATACACTCATAGCACTGCACTAGGGAAACCCTTCGTTCGTCCAAGGTAGTACTGCCACCTTATCTATCACTGTGTTCCGGTTTTGAAGGGTAAAGGCGCTAGTGAAATTACAGGCACATGAGACTTGTCAACTTGTTTCAGGGCGACGACGGGCCAGTGCTAGTGCGCCTCAGATCTTTGCGTTCAAAACCGGAACGCAGTAATGTTCACATTACTACTTGGCGAAAGAAATTGATAATGTGGCAGTACTTCCCGTCGTCACGCGTCGACGCGCGTTTCCGTATTTGCATGACACAAACTTGTACTTGTATAGGCGAAAAACATGACGCGTCGCGACGTTTCGACTCTGCGCCAGTGTGAATTGAGCCTAAAGGTGCAAATTTGTGTTATGAAAATATGGAAACGCGCGTCGACGCGCGTTGTAGGCTACCAGGGATTAAACGTTTTTCTCAATTATTTTGTAAGCTTCAAACTATAACAGCGTTTATGTGAAAAGTCCTTTTATGAGCACGCTTATTTAAAAAAATACGTTTTAACATGATATTTAATAAGCAATTTTTTTCCATATGTATCACAACATATACACGTAGAGAAGGTACAGCCGAATAATCTCTGTCAACGTTTGCTAAAAATTTGTCATTTTATATGTCCATTTAACAATTTTGTCAATGTGGACAAATTATTTGTAGAAAATACTTTCCTCTGTCAATGAATATCACGTATATAACTGAATTTAGAGGGTACAACAATTTTATGAAAGAAACCCAGGCATATTCTGTCTCCATAACACTACGTTCTATCTTAAAAAGTATATATATGTGTACTTACATATAAAATAAGCAAGTTTCTTCATCTCACCCCCGACAATCCCTCAAAACCGCCCCTAATATATCCGCTAAGTAGACTCTATTGTGTACGGGTTGTTTTGTTTGTTTGTCTACTTTTTTTATTAACTTACTTTGAACTTAACTAACTCAAAGATGGACAAGTTACATCTAAAATGGTACTTAGTATCGATTTTTGATGTCAAGTTCGTATTGTCGGTGTGAGAAATCAGTCCTGTGAAATTCAGAGTTTCTAAATCTAATTTAATTGTATCGGCTATGTATTCAATGCGAATGTTACAACGTGGCTTGAGTTACTTTACAAAATATGCACATTTCTTTAACACAAAATCTCAGAACGCACATTGTCAGGTTACTCCTGCTTTTAAGGTTTCTATGCCTGCAATAGAAAATGGCGGGTTTATGCAGTTAGAGTTTAAGCATTAGACTATCGTGTAAGGTTTTGGCACGAATTAATTTTTTATTGCAAGTATATTACGTTTTGAGTTTCTGATTTGTTATCTTTTTAAACTTATGGCTCTATAGGCAATGTTCAATAAATAAATAAATAATAATCTCTATGCCTGCGATACAAACTGTCAAGCGTTTCCAAAATGGCGTCTGTTCCCTTGAATTTGATTTGTGTGCGATAATATACAATTCTCATAAGATAATGATTTCCCAAATATTTTTCAAATAATTACGGAAAATATAATTCTAAAATCTGGCAGTATAACTCATCAGATGCCTTAGCCAGTCCCGAACGTTTACCACCTATTACTTACTCTCTATGCCTGCCCTATATACTTTTTTGTTTGTGTAATTACTTTGAGTTGATAGCTTTGTGATCAAAACCAAAAAATCTAAAAAAGCTATATATATTTATTTTTATTTCAATTTATTTATTGAGTATTGGATATAGAACCATCGGCTTAAACAGCTAACGAATAAATAAGAAACCCAAAAGGTAACGAATACTTCAACTAAAATTTATTTGTGTAAACACTGTAACTGCAAAAACCTTTTTGCAGTTACAGTGTTACCTTAAAAAACAAATTTTTGTTTTTCTTTTTTTTTCAAAGAATTTTGCTGACGTGAATGATTTTTTTTACGAATACTGTTTTTAAAATCAGAGACCAGGTGAATCAATGCCTTCCACGAATAGCCTTCCACTGTAGGTATAGCAAAAATTAAAGATATTTTTATTTCAAAGGTTTTTTTATTACACTAGAAATTAAATTTATGAAACAATCTGCGTAGGACGGATTCCCCTGAAATAAAAAAGCTCCAGGGGTTGTTCATTCAAATTATAAATTTGTTAAAATTTCTCATTTACGATATTTATTTCCAAATGTCACAAGGAATCAACCTGGAAATAGCTAAACGGATCACTCCGATGGATTTTTATTATTCCAGTACTAACAATATAATAAGATAAAAAAGATAAGATAAAAAAGGTAATATAAAATAAGAAGACAAAAAAGATAAAGATTTAGTTTCACAATAGTCGATCGCTTCCTTCAAGTAAAGGTTGATAGCGCACTTTCCTGCTGAACTCTCTACGTAATCATCTTATATGTATATAAATATACAAACATAGTATATATATATATATATATATATATATATATTTACGTTAAATGTGTAAACGTGTTTATAATACTTATAGAAGTGGTATCTTTAAGATAGGAAATGAAACTATTTTTCCGGATTTAAATCGCGTATATTTGTTTTTTCAAACAAACCGACGTTTCGGGCCCTTTACAGGTCCCATGGTCACGGTTGACTGAGGTGGTACAGTCTTCAACCAGTTGTCTAATATTAATGCAAACCACCCTATTTTTTCATTATAGTTACAATAGTTATTAATTAAATACCTTATTTTTAATTTTACAAAGAAAACATTCCAATTTACGCTACATTAAGTTTTACAAATTATTTTATTGAATGAATTTTTATTAGGTTTAATTTATTATTAATTATTAATAGAAATTAGAATAAACTAAAACATATTAATTAGTACTGCAGTCTTATGTCTGTTTGGGATTTTTCATTAGAGGAAATACTGGATCCCAAACTGGTGGTACGGAGAAACCATCTTCCCTGTTGAAATTAGGATGTTTTTTAATTTCAATGGCCTCTCGCAGCATCCTGGGTAGATAACGGACTTCTTTTGCAAGGACCTGGGGTTTGTCAAACTTCATTGAATGTGTAGGTTTATCCATGACATGCTCGCAGACTGCAGACTTGTTTACGCGACGGTATCTTTAATTTATTTATTTTTTTATTTTTTATTTACATGCTAACTTTATTATTTTTCTCCTTTCTTTTTACTTGCACAGTGTTCCGCGCTTATGACCTTTGTTCTCACTGCCTTGGGTTGCCTGGAAGAGATCTCTTTCAGATATAAGTCCACCTTTGCTCACTTTTTCTATAATTAAGTTTTCTGATGTATTTTTGGTGCAATAAATAATATATATGTAGTTTTAAACTCGTAAATGGTAAATTTCAAATATCAACAGGAATCTTAATAAAAGCGAATACATTACTTGCTAAACGGATTTCCGACTTTGTTTTCCAGAACAGTCCCTTATCTTTCCATGTAAGTTTTGCTTAAAGTGACCCTAGCAACTTCTTGGTTATACGTGAAGGGCACTGTTTAGGGGATCTTCTCAGTCAGGTCCTGATCTAAGATCAGCCCGTTTGCACAGACTTCATTCGGTTCTCAAAAGGCTGGTACCTTGAGTGAGCTAAGCCGTTGACTCTAAAGTCCACTACTAAATCTCTTCTTTGGTGGCGGAGCTGTAGGCATGCTCACCTCCCGACGTCTCTCCAATTCCCAGAAACCTACGCGGCTGGAGAGACCGGAGGATATCTAGCTCAACCTCAATACTAGCTACTAAAACTTGGCAAATAGTTGTATAATTCCACGTACTTTTGAGGTCGGTTTTTTTAGTACTCTGTACTGATTTTTTCATGAAATAATTTTTAATTCGAGTTTCATACAGGGCTGTAGCATTACTGGAATTTAACATTTCCATGCCTTATCTCTACATAATGTTTGTGAGTAATTTCGTTTACTTAGTAATATTTCACTCCTTGTCGTAAGTAACGCATTTGCGTTTTGGTAACTAAATATAATATGATGATGAGTCACTATTTGTTAGTTAAATCTTTGTACTATTTGTAATGTGTAATTGTTAGTTAACCCCAATAAATATGGCACATAATTTTATTTTTCTTTAAAAAATAATATTAAAAAATTGCTTGTAGGGGGTGGTAGATCTTGTATCGCTGTTTTCCGATATGTCAATAACTCAATTTCACTAAAAAAATCGATTACGTTAGTTATGATCAAGGGGCCTACTATGAGCTCTTAGAGCAATCTTATTTAAGCCTGTAAGTTGGATTGCCTGTCAAATTCGTACTATGACCTCACAAAAATAATTCACTGTCCATGCAGTTTACGTTCCCCATTCGAAATCCGTTTACCTTTTCTTTCATAGCAAAATCGTATCATGACGTGCTATTTGCCAAGCCAGTGGCGGCCTCGTCTGATATAAAAATAAGCAATTCAAAAAAAGTTAGTCCGTGACTAACTTTTTTAGATTTTGTTACATTTTTAAGAAATTTCGTTTAAGTTTTATTATATTTTCAGTTTCATCTTTTTATGCTATACTATATTAACTATTGAGCGTTTTTGAAAATTTAAGTTTGAGTTTCCTATCTTTAAAGTGTTGTTGATAAATTATTAGCATGAATATTATTGCAATTTTTAAATGAAATTTTAATCATTTTATTGACCAAAAATCGTAAAATAACTTTTAAATGGTGCCAAATTTGTCTTGAATGCTATCATTGAAAATGTATGAATACCAGATACGTTCCAATTATGTTAACAAATTACAAACTCACTTCTTTTTTCCATTACAATTTCTATGATAATTACTAGACGTGACATGTAATTTCGTCGTACGACAAATTGTAAAGTATGATTGAAAAGTTAGGGATATTACAAAACAACGTAATAATTAATCAATAATAAAATTAATAAAAAAATTTAATTATTGTCATTTCGAACACAATCGGTTAATAGTGCTTGAACGCTCCCAGGATTGTACATCTGTCTATTTCTCTCATATGATTTAGCATGTAGTTCCATCTCGCTCTTGTTAGATGTCAGCTAGCCAGCCAGAGACAATAATTAACTTTAAAAAAGTAAAACTCATCATCCTATCACGCCATTCCCGTTCAACTTTGTGCAGGTCATGATACGAATTTAAGCAATTCAGTTTTACCACATCAAGTGAATTGCATGGAACTTGCCTAGGTTCTTATAAGCTCATAATAGGCCCCCAGGAGGGCCGTACGTAGTAGCCGTACGGTTCTTAGTAATAAAGATATTCGGCGAGTGGGTATCGTAGACAGTGACTAAGGGCAAGTAGACGGCAAGTCTCCCTGTATATATATTGTTAAGTGGAATCACCAAACTGCCAAGTGTTAATCGTCACGCCGGTAAAATAAGAAAAGAGGCTGTTATAGTACAGGTTGATTGATTTCTTTTCGGCAAGCTTATGTCATTTGTATTTTTTTGCCTTGAAGTCTTTTTGGTAGCTTCGGGATGGAAAAAAATCTTAGAATCATATAGAATTCCCATAGGATTGAAGATGCTACTCGAATAAATAAATAAATAAATAACGCACACACTCAACATAGCCCCGCACTAGGGAAACCCTGTGTCGCGGGTGCCATGGACACACACATAGACAACCACAAATTACAACCAAACTCACGAGAGAAATAAATATAGGCCATATAAATATTTCTCCCGGCCCGGGAATCGAACCTGGTACATCTGCGTAGCAGTCCGGCATGGTAACCGTTCGGCCACGGAGGCAGTTGTATGTGAAATGAGTGAAAAAGTTAGTAAACATCAATCCCGTAAATATAGGAACCAAAAAAGGATATAAAATTAAACTGGTCCCTTGGTATATTAGGTTTTTTTTTTGGGATGCCAAGTGGTAGGAGAGATTTATCAGGAAAATATATGAACATGCATTCATAAAATACTTAATTAACATCAATTTTTTTATTGCACTAGTTAGGATAAATAAAAGATAAATAACTGAAACGCAACCGCCGGGCAAAGCTAGTCAAATCATAACAGGCAAATCCAATTTTGTAATAGCCGCATTATTACCGATATCGCATGGAGCTCTTTGATCATGCCTTTCTTACAATTTCGCCCTTCGAACGACTTATTCTAAAAACATTTTTCATATTTTTATGAATGTATTTTCGAAAAGATACACTAATGAAATCTCCAACACACATTGAGTCATATCCTATAATCTTATACCCTAACTTGTGAGGTTATGGTATAAATCAGCAACAACAGCTTCGTCACATTAAAATTAATAATGTAATCGCCAGACTTAGTCATTTTTATCCAACTATTACAATATAATAGGACGCTCTGAATCTTAGCTGGTTCAAACGTCCCCATAACACTGGCAGCATGGTAACGTTGAATGACCAACGAAATTTGTTGCACAAAATAAGATCCAGAGCGTGGATCACAGCCTCTATCTCTAAGCTGACGACCCAACTCCCTGATGAATTCCTTGGCCTCCGCATCCTAAGTCCCAGCAGTCTTCACTGCAATCGGCACAAAATCGTACATCGGTTCCCAGGCACTGTACTTGGCATATTTCAACTTTGCCGCACACTCTGCAGCCGACCCGGCAGATCTGGTAGTATGACTCAGGTGGGATGTTGCAAACGTACTGACACACGTAGTGTCCCACAAAAGGCACCGACACTTCTTCCATGGAACCAGTATAAGGCCGTCAGGTTTCTTGTCATGTGTACGGCACAACCCCGGAGGCTCTAAGACACAAGCCACATTAGCCAACACCAAAGTCCCGGTATAAATTAGTTTGTTGAGTTGCTGTAGGACAACAATTGTAAGATGCTTTTAAAGATTTCTAAGAGGGACTTTCATGGAAAATCTATGTCATCGGATTGTCATTAGAGATATTTCAATGAACTTTTCTCTCCAGTATTCTCTAATAAATACATCGACATACAATGAATGTTTATAATCAGTTTATAGTTTTTTTTTTTTTTTTTTTATACCTGACAGGCAAATGACTCCACTCCACCTGATGTTAAGTGGAAAGTGGTATCCAAACGCGAAGGAACCTAGTGCAGCGATGGAATCTTCACTGCACTAGCCGCCTCCACCCTGCCTGCCTACAATATGCCTCTTCACGCCTCGTTTGAAGGACCCCATATCATAAGAGGGAGGGAAGACATGTGCCGGAAGGGAGTTCCATTTGTCAACCGTGCGGCAGAGAAAGGAGCCACCGAACCTTTTAGTACGCGATGGAATGCGGCAGGTAGTGAAACGGTGACTACGAAGGCCAGCACGCGTGCTTCTGAGCAGGAACGGGGAAGGGGGGATGAGGTTGAACAGCTCCTCAGAGCACTCACCATGGTACATGCGGTAAAAGGCGCTAAGCGATGCAACATCTCTACGCAGTTGCAGAGGTTCAAGGCGTGATGAGACCTCTTCGTCGCCTATAATTCGAGTAAATATATAATAAATGAAAAGACGTTAAAATATGTAGGTGAAAACTCGTACATATCATATCTGCAATATCATTTGCTTTAAACCAGAATAGGCCTGCTCTTAGCGAGGGTGAAGCAAAGGTAATTGATAGGCTTTTAACGCCTTGTCTCTTGAAATATGTATTTTTCTCTTCACTTAAATATGTATTCCTTTTACGGAAAAGACATTTGCCAATTTGAGGGGTTCAGGGACTTGAAGTGCCTACTGGAATACCTACGGCGCTTTTACAAAAAAAGAGGCTTTATTTCGAGTATGCAAAAAATTCTGCTCATTTTTTTATTACGTGTGCATGTATGTATTCTGTGTAGAGCTTCATACGAAAGCGTAGCTTCATCAGAGCAAAATTAATCTATACAACAGGTCACTAATAATTATCACTCGTAGCCAAAGTCAATATAATTAACGAACTTTAGATTTTTCTTAACTTCAAATTGTATTTACCTGGGTCAAATGTTTGTCCACGAATGCTTTCGTATGCCATATTAGAGGCCAACCTATATTGCCCAGCCAGTGCTTAGGTGGAAAGCCGTCTTGCTCGCTGCACAATCACCATGGGGTACTAGTACAATTTAGCAATCCTATGTAGGATGTTTTAAGTTTTAAGGAAACGCATAAGTTTTTGGACTCGTTGCTTATCCGCTCACGCGATACATGCAGCCGTAGACGCATACCACACCTAGAGGTGCCGGTGATGATTTTATACCGATTTATCGGATATCGAAGTTATAACAAGTAAAAGAACTAATACAAAAAAAAACCAAATCGTGTGAAATTTACATTACCCAATGTTAGAGAGACGGTAACAAACATTGTAGTTAGAAACGAACAATTGAATCTTGTGGATACAGTTGTATTTCTAAGTTAGATGCTAAATTGCAATGGAGTCCCCATATAAGTAAGTTATCAAAACGGCTCGGCTCTGCAGTGTACGCGATTAAAAAAATTAGGAAACTTTCAGACGTCGAAACCGCTAGATTGGTTTACTTCAGCTACTTTCACAGTGTAATGACATACGGCATTTTGCTTTGGGGTAATGCCGCCGATATCAATAGAATCTTTGTCCTGCAGAAACGTGCAATTAGGGCAATTTATAATCTGGGCCCCAAAGTATCTTTGAGAGATAAGTTTAAGGAAATTAACATTCTTACACTAGCCTCACAGTACATTTATGAAACTGTAATTTATGTTAAAAGGAATAGTAATTTCTTTATGAAAAATAGTGACAGATATAACATTAATACGAGGAATAAAAATAAACTAGCTTTTCTTGACAGTCGTCTTCACAAAGTCAAAAAATCATTTAAGGGGCAATGTATACGCTTCTATAACAAGATTCCGGTTGATATACAAAGTTTGCCTTTCACGAGATTTAAAACTATAGTGAAACAAAAACTTTATACTAAAGGTTATTATACAACTTCTGCGTACTTGGATGACAAAAATCCGTGGTAGTACCCTTTTAGCTCATGGAGGTAGTCTCGATCTCTGATGTTTCAAATAAAAAAAATATATTCAAATCTTATTTACAAAGAGCAACCCCTAGAATTTCTTGCTCATTCTTCTCAGGGGAATCTACCTTACGAATGAGCGGTAAAGTTTAACCATTGTGACGATTTCAAGTGTAATAATGCTTACCTATGAAATAAAGATCAGTTTGAAATTGAATTTGAATATTAATTGCTATTTCGGTAACTACTCTAGCAAACCATAAAGTTTTTAATGCCTGGGTCTGTCATTTAAAAAAAATAAACAACTTCAAAAATACGTCACAACAATCGTGTGTGTTATTGTTTGGGCTGGTGATTTCGGTGTTTATTTATTGAAAACATACCGTAAGTAGCGTTTTTTAAGTTTACCCTAAATATAAATGTTTATAAACTATACTTTAAAGAGTAATTTCATAGTAAACGTTAGAACCACTCAAACGGAATATTATCATATTTATCCAAGTACACCAAAAATTTCATTAGTGCTTTTTAAGTGCAGGATTTGCGGTGTATTACTGCATTTTATTTGAGATGTTTTTGTTGGTAGTACGGAGGGTATTTATTTAGCAATGCAGAATAATAATTTTTTTAATTTATAAAAACTTGTATTTAAACTGAATCTTTTTCTATTTTGCGAAACCAAATAGCCGCCATTCTGCGGTAGGAGGAGCGCATCGCGTGAGCGGATACTTACTTATTCAGTATTAATACGTCGAAATATACCTAATTGTAGGTGTTCGCTTGTACTAGACTTGTTTCGAGCATTTTTATATTTCCATTTTTGTAAATAGAGCTCGATATCGATGTAATGAAATGTAATTACTCTGGCTCAAATGCTATCCGCGAAAAACAAAAAATATTATTACGCAAATAACGAAATTTAATATTTTGAGGCATAATTCTACTTAACGTCAAGGAATGAAGCTTCCGACATCACACCGTTCAATGATTGTATCTCTAACTTTACCCAACAACTGAGGCGAGATAACATTCAACATTTTGCTTTTCAAACATTCACAGAAAAAATGACGCAAAAGACACTTTCGATAGCGCCAAAAGCTTTTTGTAACTACATCAGCACACACGATCCAAAACATGATGCGCATTGTCGCACTCGCACAAAACAAGCCTGAATAATATAGATTCAATGACAAGTTTTCCTTCTTTTATTTTCAAAATAGGAATTGTTAACAAAGTATATACGTGTCATACAGTAAGTCATCATGTAATTATTTTAGACGTGATAATCACGAAGATGATCGAAGAATATTTTTACCTATCTGGCGGCTTACATTTATAGATTAAAATTTCTAGTAATTAGACATTGAAAATAAAACGTTTTATTCATTTGCATAGCTAGGAGACGTAAACTAATGATCATTTCTAATAACGCTTAAATTTTTAAATAACTAATAAGTCCTAGATTCTAAGAATGTTTTCGAACACAAACACTTTGATCATATTTTAAGCTCATACTTGACTAACTGACAAAATCAACGCAGTATAGTCCTAATTTTCTAAAGATCCACTTTTGAAAATAGAACGCTTATCGGATCAAATCGGTGTTAGCCGAAACACTTCGGGCGCCATTATTTTGTAACATTAGAACTATGTTTGTGAACGACGTGAGATGTTTTTGTCGGAATTAACAGAATTCCATCGGATTTGGGACAATTGAGCTACTTCAGGCGGCAATTTGGTTACTTTAATGCTATACCTTTTCTGGGATTAAAGTTTTATGTTGAGAGTAAAAGTGTCTTTAAGTCGTTAAATTTTTTTCGAACGAAAATGAGGTCATGTGAGTGTACTTACTTTCTTATAAGGAAACTTTGCTAAAGTTAGATAGTGATTAGAATAAAATTGAGTAGGTTCTTACTTAGCATTTGCTTCCATTTAGAATTTGTTATTTAGATTATATTTCGTTCTTACCATGGTACTAATGACGTCATATTGTTAATAACTACCAAAATGCTTTACAGAATTTAAAGGGCAAGTTAACAGTAAAAAATGGTATCCTCCACCCCCACTCAGGTTGAAGTTTTGCGATAAGGGCGAGCGACACGCGCGGCCCATTACCGGGTTATATGCTTTAATTAAATAAAACGCACGGATACGCCGCCGTGTGAAACGACCTTTATGGGACTATAGAGTTTAAAAAGTTGTAGAAATTACGAAATATAACTTGTATACAATTTTTTCCTGTCTATGTTCAAGCATTATACATGTAAGAATATCCATAAAACATTCAATTTCAATTTGCCTTAATAACGTAACATTGAGGAATAAATTTTCACACAATATAATTCCCACTACGTTCACTATTCAAAGGCAAGTTACGAAGTTTGCATTACACTCTTCATAGAGTTAGGGAATTTGCTTAGAAAGTTCAAGTTTCCTCTGGGCGTCTTCCTTAACCCTTGAAACTGGCTAAATTAATACACTCGACCAATTGTCTTAGTGTAGAACGTTTAATAAACTACAATATAGAATAAATTAAAAAATCAGAATTACAATGTCCAATTCATGCCCATTTGCCTTTGATCCCTTTTGATTTCCTACGACAGCCATTATTACATGAGGTGGTCCCGAACATAACTGATAAATACCAATGAAAATAAAAAAAAATATTAACTATTAACAATACATATATCTATACAGTTTCTAAATTCTGCAAGCCCTCTTACAGTGAACGGTGGCAGTCGCGTGCCGGCTTTGATGCCACTCGAGGGCGCTTGATAAACGGATACGGTGAACTAAAAGGTTATATTATACTCCGCAATCATGTTGTTAACAGATTTTTGGTAACATCATTAAAGGGTTTTGGTTTTCAAGTATCTTTTCATTGTTGCTTGTTAATGATTTAGTTAAGTATGTATATATTTTTTTCACTAATGTACGTTACAATCTTTCACGTTATAATTGTAATTAAATTATATATACCTGTGTGCATTTGCTTATTATCGAATTATAATTATATATTCCCGGACACATAATTCGAGTCACCTCGCATTTTTGTCGTAAAGGGCTACAATACAAAATAGTGTTATCATCGAAGAAAAAGTTGTCCCTAGATTTGCAAATCCAAATTCCCAACAAGGACTTATTGGAAGAGACAAAGAGAAAATTGTATACTAAATAAGTTTCAAATTTGCGTAACAGTTTTTGATCAATCAAACATTGTTTAAGCTTAGGGTACTTAATACTGAAAATGCGTGGTGGCCATTGACTTACAAATAAATGGACGACGGGTCTAATACAAAAAACCACGAAAAAAATGTCCCAAGTCAACCTATTCGAAATTTAAATTGTAATGTCATCGCAGTATCGCGCTTTCAGTAGAACAAATGAAGACTAAAGCGGAGTGTAGCGCTCTGTATACGATTTTAGCGCCTTACAAGTGCGGACACTTTTTAGCGCGGACCCGACGTCCATATTGTATGTCAATGGTGGTGGCTCGAATTATGTGCCCGAAACATTCATTCCATTTTCAAAATTATATTTTCTTCATGTTCGAAATTGAAACACAGACGCATTCTATTTAAAATGTCAATTTAAAAACAATTCCCGAGGAGATAATAAAATTTAAAGTAGAAGAGAGTAGTGACCAACAAAGGTTACCTCCGACCTTTTTTCATCGTTTATAATTCCAACAAAAAAAAGTTATATTTATTCTCTCAGGTCGGTTCACCTTTACGAATTCATTCTTTAAAATCCTTAAACCAACAAAGGCAATAGCCTTAAGTAGCTCTGAGTGGTTTTATCGCATTAAAATCACACTCGAATGGGCATTAATACGGTGAGACTTACAATGTGAATTGAGAGTAACAATAGCGCTTGAGTTGCGTAATTCGAAGAATTCTTTCTTTTATTATTATGCCGCACATAGGTGGTGAAAATTGCATGTTATTGTACAGTAAGCACAGCCTACCCCAGCAAAAAGTAGGTAATGCTCAGAATACCGAACGCTACTAATGTTCTCCTATTAATACTTCAATTATTTTTCTGCCGTCCACTAACTAAAACGCGGAGTGACAAAATCATTTTTTGAATATATCATAAAAAACCGTAACCCATTTTTAGAATCGTTAGGGTAAGTTCCGATAAGTCGAACATGTTAATTAATTTTAACTGTTTTTAACCGGTTTCAAAAAAAGAGGAGGTTCTCATTTCGACTGTATATTTTTTTTGTATGTATGTTACGCGATAACTCCGGTATTTGTGAATCGATTTTCATGATTCTTTTTTTGTTGGAAAGGGGGTACATCCATAGTGGTCCCATTTAATTTTGAAGGAAATCATCCACCTCTAAGGGTGGCTATTCACGCATAAAGATTCATTTCTATAAATAGCGTCTAAATTTTCTTAAGGAGCAATTATTTTAATGATTGTTTTTGCTATTTCTCCAATTCAAGGCGTTTTTCTCTCAATATTCTTTGAGTAGTGAGAACCGATTTTTTATTATCTCCAGTGTCAAGTCCTGTATAGTGGCGAATTTAAGGATATTTCAATAAAACTTATCAAATAGACGTAATGCCACGTACTTTTGAGGTCGTTTTTTTTGGTACTCTGTACTGAGATTATTAAAAAAGAATTTTGTGTTCTATCTTATGCTATTTAAAAAGGGATATTTGAGCATTTGTCACTTAGCCGCGTTTTAGTTAGTGGACGGTAGATTTGAAAAAACAATTGAAAATAAAAAATATGTAATAAGATGAATAAAAATGTAGTATTCATACATTTATTATTAAGTACGAGTAAATGTTGTCCGTAAATACTCCTCTCACACATCACAAGAAAAAAAAGTAATTTGGTAATAAGTAGTACAAAGTACTTTAGTATCCTCAGTAAACATTTCTCTCACACACACTCCCAACACACTTACATGTAATTCACCAACGCTATACACACTGTCAAAGACAACATGTAGGCTAATAGCATCGCGTCTTTGATGCAGTAAAAACATGGAATTAAAAAAAAAACATTATTGCATGGTTTGCGCCACAACGACTTGTTACGGCTTTAGAGTTTTTTGCTCATTCTTCTCAGCGAGATCTGCCGTACGAATGAGCAGTAGAGTTTAATCAGTACGACGATTTCGAAGTGTAATTTGCTTAGGTACTGTAGTCTAGGCTCTACTCTATGAATAGAACTACTGGGTGAGTGAATATAGTTTTGTATTTAGAATGTGTTTGAAATGATAGGTTAGAAAAGAAGAACATCTTGATAGAACAAGAAGTAACCTCAAAAAGTAAATATGTAAAAAATACAATAAATATCAAGTTTTGAAGATTATCCCAGTTTATATTTATAAAGTACTACTCGCTACGCATCCTAAGCTACGCCCCAGCTTACAAATGGTGGAGAAGATGGACTACCGATTTGGATTGGATGGATATAGTTATATACTTTTGATATATACTTTTTATTTTTTTTATTTCATGGATGTATTGTCCTGTGTGTGTATAGTTTGTGGTCACCCTCCCAGATGAACAAGAACTGTCTGCATTCAGGGAGAATATACTTATTTAATTATTAGGAATCCTTCATATGGTATACCCTCATTCCATATGTATGTTAGGAAATGTTGTTAGGGTTATTATGTGTGTTTGTTCTGGTTTGTTTAAAGAAAGTGAGAAAAGCTGATGGAACGTGGATAGCTGCAGGATGAGGACTAAGGCAGCTGGAAGATTAATATTGATGTTACCCAGTGATCGTCCGATGGATGCTCAAGCCTGTGTCGTCGCCGTAGCAGCGTGCACGTTAAAGATAGCTTAGTGATGCATTTAGAAAGTTTTAGTAGGGATGTTTGGATTTGTTAGAACCATTCAGCCAAGCTAGGGTAGTAAAGAGTTCGCCCCACACTAGAGGAGCTAGTGGGGGTTCGGCGTGCCGCCAAGACCGCCGTCCAGGCGGGGTGGGAGGAGGCACTCCGATCGGCCAGATACGGGGAGCGCACCGTCCAGGCGCTGCTCCCTGTACTGGCTGATTGGAGAAAGAGGAGGCACGGGTCCCTCACCTACCGTCTTGTTCAGGTACTCACCGGACATGGCTGTTTCGGTGACTACCTGCACAAGATCGCACGGAGGGAGGTGACCCCGGAGTGTCACGAGTGCGGCGCTGCTACAGACTCGGCGAGGCACACCTTGGAGGTGTGCCCTACCTGGAGCCAGCAGCGCCGGGATCTCGTAGAGGTGGTGGGACGAGACCTCTCACTGCCCAGCATAGTTAGAGCCATGCTGGGAAGCGAGAGGTCATGGCAGGCGATGGTCTCCTTCTGCGAGGACGTGATGTCGCAGAAGGAGACAGCCGAACGGGTCCGCGAAGACAGCGCCCTCTCGGACCCCATTCGGCGTCGGCGGAGAGGACGCACGCGACGGCTCTTCGCCGACCGCCTGCGTCCCATCAGCGGAGGCCAGCAGGGTGCGGGGTTGGGAGACCCTGCCCCTGCATTGCACAGGCCTCCGCCGCCGGTAGATGCCCCAAATGTTCCGGGGCATCTCCGTGCAGGTCGCCCCCCATGATTAAGGGGGCGATGGTGTAGGGGTCCGCCCAAAGGCGGACCAGCACCACCGGAGTCGCGGTAGCATCTGAAAGGGACCCCGCGGCTCCGGCGCCAGGTGCGCGCAGGAACATCGTGAGGTTTTTAGTGGGTATGCTCTTGGGGATCGACATAGTCCCCAGGAGAGAGTCCCACATACCCCCGCCGTCTCCCAGCGGCGGGGAATGCGTAACGCATTTTCCTCACGGTAATAAAAAAAAAAAAAAAAAAAGGGTAGTAAAGAGTTAGGGTTTAGTCAGGTTACCTAAATAGCTAGGATAGCTAACGAATAATTATATTTGGAATTGTTTGATTAGGATGTGGATGATCACACAATTCAAACACAGACTAAAGCCATAGCCTCCTCGGTGGTTTACTTGTTGGTAAAGTAGTAGCTTCCGAGCAGTGTGTGGCTAGCCTATAGTAAAGGCTGATCACTCATGTAAGTTGCCTATCATATGTAGGGCACCAGCTAGGGATGTTTACCCCTACAGTTGTGAGGAAGAGGGATGTAGTCTAGGCTCTACTCTATGAGTAGAACTACTGGCTGAGTGAATATAGTTTTGTATTTAGAATGTGTTTGAAATGATAGGTTAAAAAAGAAGAACATCTTGATAGAACAAGAAGTAACCTCAAAAAGTAAATATGTAAAAAGTACAATAAATATCAAGTTTTGAGGATTATCCCAGTTTATATTTATAATGTACCTCTCGCTACGCATCCTAAGGTACGCCCCAGCTTACAGTACCTATGAAATAAAGATTATTTATTGAGATCTTAGGTTTTCGCGATTGTTACACATAGGAAATGAAACTATTTTTCCGGATTTAAATCGCGTATATTTGTTTTTTCAAACAAACCGACGTTTCGGGCCCTTTACAGGTCCCATGTGTTTACAGGCAATGCGGCTCGCTGCCTAACGCAGAGCTCACACTCTCATGGTACGATTTTGGCACGTCCTGTTTTACCATTTTTTTTCGTAATTTTTTTTGTTGTGACCCATTGTGTCCTTAGGGCGCGTTCTAATTATGTCATAACGTTTTATTTATCGTTGGGCTCTAGTCTGTTCCTATATCACGACTATCTGTCATCACTGTGTCGTGGGCGTTTATTTTATCGTTGAACGACTGTTGTGTGTAGCTGTTCCCACTAAACCGTGACAATAATTTATCGGTTCACGGCAGTGGCGTGACGTTTTGTTTTTCGCCGGACGACTGTCGTTCTAGCTCTTATCATTGTCACGACAGTCTGTCGTCGTAACACCAAAAAAGTGGTGAACGACAGTTAATCGTATTGTTCTGGGTGTGAACAACTTCATTTAAATATACAGCCACGACACTTTAAACTGCACGACTATCTGTCGTCACGGCATAATGGGAACGCGCCCATGTTTGTAAAGTAAATAAATTTTTAAGTGATTTTCTGACTTTATTCATATAATTTGTTGTGAGGTAGTGTCATAATTCAACAAATATGTGTTTTAGTTGTGACCGTTGTGTTGATCGTGTATGCTAAAGTAATTAACGGCGAATTTAACAAGTTTTCTTTTAGTGATATACTAAAAGTAATTAGGAAAGTGTACCCGACTTGCAGTTATTTGAAACTAAAGGCAATGTAAGTCGTCAATTCCACGGTTCATATTACAAATTGTTTAGTGGGCTAACTGGTTGTGTGCACACTGATAGATTGTTTTGTTTTCATTGCATTTTATTCGCAAACGTTCCAAGTGTTTGGAATGACACTGGATGTCGATTTAAAAAATACTTTCGTACTTCAGCTTCAAAGCACAAATATTCTGAAAGACTGTAATTTATATAACAGTGTAATTCATGCTGTAACACGCTTGATTTTACCTATCATTGGTAAGTGATGTTTTTTACTTCTTTTTAATAGAACCTTGTAACTAAAAACCTTGTGCACGCCACTGAGTGTACATGTGTGTGAAGGTACGCGTTTTTATGTAAGTGCGTATAGGTAGGTGTATGTGATGACAAGTAGGGAAATTGAAAATTGATATCAATGTTGGGAATATTTAGGCAAATATTACTTGCAACACTGAGTCGATCTAATTCGGCCAACTGAAAAATGGCGGGTTTTTGAAGTTACGAGTACAGTTTTTACAAAGATTATTTTTATATTATGTAAGTATATTATGAAGAAAAAACGAAGAAAGAAATAGTGATGAACAAATTTAGAACTATATTCCTTATGTTAAACCAAATTACAAAAGAATTTATCATTAAAATTCCACTAATTACGAATTCAAAGTTATTGTTCAAAGTCATAGAAGATAATGTGATTTAAGTGAAAGTAAAACATAAATATTGACTCCCGCCAGTTAAAAGTCTATTTAAAAAACCCAAATAAGTGAACCAAGTTATTTTAAGAGAAAGTTAAAACATAATGTAATAATAATAATAACGCACACACTCAGCATAGCACCGCACTAGGGAAACCCTGTGCCGCGGGTGACATGGACACACACATAGACAACCACAAATGACACCCAAACTCACGAGAGAAATAAGTGTAAGCCATAGAAATCTTTCTCCCGGCCCGGGAATAGAACCCGGGGCCCCTGTGTGGCAGTCCGGCATTGTAACCGTTCGGCCACAGAGGCAGTCGTAATGTAGGCAATGTATTAGAATTAGAACCACAGTGGAAAATATTAGCGAGGATCCCGATAATTAAACGAAGACGTGGCTCAAAGGACTTGTATCCAAGTCAAAACTATCAATAAAAAAAAAAGTAATTAGGCCACATCTACAAAATGTCAACTTTTAAAGAGATTAGTTTAAAGACTCTCCGAACGAATCTAGGCCATATCTTTATAAAATTTCACATATACATAATTCGTTTCAAGTATTTTGTATTATTTTTATGACTTTCATGCTTTCACGTGATAAAACACGTTTGATGTATCACATGTGGCATTATTATGACAAGTGTATGAAGTTTTAATTAGAGATTTAATTTTTTTCGGATCTAAATCGCATACAATTGTTTTTTCAAACAAACCAACTCTACGGGCTCGTTACAAGTTCCATGATCACGGTTGCCTGACCTGGGGGTCATACACGACCCAATCAAAAGACACAAGCATGAAGCTTCATTCGCATTGTTTTAATTCATTCGATTATTACATAATTGACAGTAATTGTTTGGGACGGATGTCAGACGAAGAACGGGAGTAGAAAGAAAAAAAAACCAATATATCCGATTTAGATCCGAAAAAACAGTTTCATTTAAACTTGATTTCAAAGAAACACTTGCGCCAGAAAAGCGTCGAGTCCTTATTACACTTTTAATACATTGTAAAATAATTTAGCTTTGTAAATTACCGTAACTTACGTAAGATACGTAAGTATTCGGTATACTATGCGTAATCCTTGACCATCACAATGATAATGGTCAGTAAAAGCGTTAAGTGTTACCACAGCGAAATCCTTACTACAATGGGAAATCACAAAGATGCGTTTTTGTGGTTGAGACTCTTTTGATGAACACCGTTTTTGATTGTCAAGTGGTTTTACGGTAGCGGATTTTGATGTCGACTAATTCGGATTTCAAATGAAATATTTTATCTGCTCACACTCTGGCTGTATAGCGCATTTCCTTTGCATTCGGGTGTACCACACACTGTAAACTTGCAGTAGTTTATTCTTCTTTGTAGAGTTTGTCTAAGGAAGTATTGCCACCATGACTATTTCTGCCGACAAGGAGCATTACTGCGTTTCGGTTTTGAAGTAGTTTAATATATACTTATATATTTGTGTATTGTTTATTATGTTGGAAGATGTAGAGAATGATAAATTTGAAAAAGACGCCACTAGAATTTAAGTTATAAATGAATTATACTTATGTGCTTTAGTCGGTAGATGTATTAATTTGAACGATGTTGGATTTCAACTTATGTGCGTTGCTTTAGTTTTGAAGTACTGCCACCTTACCTATTTCTGCCGCCAAGCAGAATGTCAGCATTAATGTGTTTCGGTTTTGAAGGGTAAGGGTGCTGGTGAAATTACAGGCACATGGGTCTTGTCAACTTATCTCTCAGGGTGACGGTCGCAGTAGCCCTCAGATCTTTGTGATTTAAAGCTCTGAGTCGCACTGCAATTGTAATGGACAGACGTGTCACTTACCGGCACACGGTCACTTAGTATAATAAAAAAGTAAATAGGCAAGGGTGTTTCCTAGTTTGTATACCATAAAAAAATAGTCCAACTCGATGGCAATGCTCTACAACTAGTTCCCTTAACCCTTGCGCACATTATTTACAACCCATCACTACTGGATAGTACTGTAATCTAAGCTAATAGAATTTGGGCAAGCCAAATACCCTCAGGATATATTGTTATAATAAAACTATTTTACGTCTCGCGTTTGCCGGTTAACAGGGTTGCGTTCATACTATGAATACAAGTCACTATAATACATTAACAATTTTGTGGTTTTATAATTATTCAGAAAAATATAAACCACGTTATTAAAAAAACTGTATAGGCATTAAAAAAATCCATCTTTGATACCCAATGGTAAAAGAAGTTAAGTCCTATCGTCGCTTGTTTTTTATTCAACATTTTATTTTCTAATTAAGCCTTATTTTGTTTGAAAGGCTCTGTAATAAACATTACCTACTATTTGGCACTTAAGGCTTTTTACCTCTCACTTACAAACTCAAAAAATTGAGTAGCGTCCCGGAGGTTCCGTTGTTCTGGTAATCATAGTATAGGGATTCCCTTTGTTTCATGAAATCAAGTAATTGGTGTAATTGTCTGACACTTTAAATGTTTTTTTTTTGTTTATATTATTGGAATATGTGAAGAGAATGATAAATTTGAAAAAGACGCCACTGGAATTTAAGTTGCAAACTAATGAAATAACAGTCCCATATCTTTCCACATAAGTTTTGTTTATAATGCCCCTCCCTATTAACATCTTAGTTATATGGGAAGGGCACTATGACCTGTGCGAGCAAGCCCGCACAGGGACCATGTAAGTCGGGTCCTAACCCCGGATTAGCACGTTTGTATGGACTTCATCCGGTTCTCTGTAAGCTTAGTGCCTTAGGTGAATCGCCCCGGGTGCACCGGGTGATACCGGAGCTGTAGGCACGCTCAGTTCCTGTCGGCTCCGCATGACTAACGGTTGCCACCGCTGAGCCGCCGACTCTAAGGCGACTCTCCTCATTGGTGGCGGAGCTGTAAGGTACGCTCACTTCCCTCCAGTACCCAGAGCTCATCCTCTACTAGGTCTCCGAACTAGTACCGGAGTTGCCAAGTGGCAGTGTCCTGCGTTTCAGGCTCTCAACTAGACCGCTGCTAACAAATTAATTTGATCTTTAAGCTTTAGTCGCTAAATATATTAATTTCAATGAATGACGTTGTTTTTTTACATGATGTGCTTTAGTCCGCCGACCGTAGAATCGGTCCCACCGGATATCGAACGCGGAACCTCCTCCTTCAGCGGACACAGTGCAAACCATGGCATTCGCAGAGGTCGTCGAAATGTATAAATAAAAAAGTATGAGCTTGATGCGTTTGAAAATTACTCACGTACACTGATATTCGAATGAAATAGAGAACCTCCCAAAATTTTAAATCGGCCATAGTAAGTCTGTACATCTGTACGTACTCACCCTACCAAATACCACCTCTGATTTACCATAAGCCCTCACATTACGGGCCAAATTGGGAGATCCGTCCCCCCCCCCCCCCTCAACCCCCATCCTTCGTGATCACGTGATTGCTACTACAAGGGTTTACGGTGATATTGAGACCGTGATAGAAATTGGACTGCGAAATAGGGATACACGATTTTTTGCTTTAAATCGATCTTTGGATCGAATGGATCGTATGCTTCATAATCTACAGATCGGATCATATATGTTCTTGAATCGATCTCATAAAATACGCTTAAAAATTAATTTTGATAACAAAAATTTCACAGCCCTTTCGGACTTAGTCGTACCCGACTTAGGCAAAAGGGCTGTGAAATTTCTGCTGACAATCTGTTTAAAAAAAAAGCCGCCATTTGCAAAAACCACAAATGTTGTGTTGTGAAGTGGTATTCATATAAGAAATAAATTATCGTTCCATCTATTTCCTCGCAAATGTGATGAAAATAGGATTAGACTTACGGTTCGTAAAGGTTCAGAAAGAGACTGTTTCGTTTAAATTATCAATACGATCTAAATGATTCGTTTCGCTTCAATGTAAAATCGATTTGCTTAAAAATCCAATTGAAATTAGTCGATACAAAAAATCCCTAAATCGTACACACTTGAATCGATCTTCATAAAAATTAAATCGTAATGTGCATCTACTATGAAATGTTAGCATCTTTGGAATATTATTTGTCACAATTACATGATAGGTATGTAAACCGTATTTTTTACGTCAAATATTTAATAATAAATATTTATTAACAATAAGACTAAAATACTGCTTTATATATATTTATTTGCTTTATACAATACTTTCAGTCCATGACTTTTAACAAAACATAATAAATTTACCTAAAATGAACTTTTAAGTTTTTCTTGTGCTTATAAAATAAAAAGTGTCAAATAGTACGTGGAATTACATTTACGACTGTTTCCCAAGTTTTATTGAAATCGGTTACCGGAAAGTGCGCGAAACCGGATTCGAATTGAGAACCTGCTCCCTTTTTTGAAGTCGGTTAGTGATGTTAGTAATATAGTCCTGCGAAGTTATGAATATTTTACTAATAACCATGTATACCCACGTCCATTATGTGCTTCCGCGCAGAAGATCAGAGAAGAAGACATCTTAACATAAGAAAACAGAATGGAAGTAGAAAACTAAACAAAAGAACCATGAAGTAAATATTCAGGTGATTTTAATTCACACAACTGAAATTAAATACAAAAGAAAGCAATCTATTACGTGCACTCCATCTCAACGACTTACTCAATATCATTCCCTCTAATAAAACGTGGATAAAATAAATAAATTCCCGCATAACCGGCAACCGAGACAGTGAAAGTTAATTTGAAAATGGAATAAACAGCGGACCAATGGAGCGGCGCACCGGGGAACCGCTAACCAATCGCGAGGCGAGAATTTTCGCGCGCTGAATTTTTATTAGCTGAGATAATAATGCGCCATTTTGCGACATTCGGTTCTTACTATGATTTTTCTTTGTGAATACACTGAACTGAAATTGAATGACAAATATCCATTCCAAAAAAATACTGCAAGTCCTTCCAATGCAATGGTAATCAATTTCAAAACAAAGCTTGCTACAAAGATTAAAGATCCCAATCAAGTTTGCAGAATTAAAAGTCGACTCAATTACAACGTGATTAAATTCTTTTTTTTTATCTGGTAGATTGGCTCAGTTGGAAACAAGTTACGCTATCACCTTTAAACAACATCTTGTTTATTTGAATCACATTGTTTAACCCCCGACGCAAAAACAGGGGAGTTATAAGTTTGAATTCTATGTTTGTGTATCTGTTTGTCTGTCTATTGCGTCGTAACTCCTAAACGGATGGAGCGATTTTTCTTTTTTTATTTGAATTTTTTTATCGGGACGGTCTTATCTACGTATCACTACGTATCAATTCAATTGTTCAAAAATTATCAGCTCTTTTTCCAGTTAGAGTAGAGATCTTGTCATAAAATGAATATTTATTTTACTTCCACGTGTCTTATCGACTCGTGGTGTGGTGGTATAATATGAGAATCCTATGACATTACAATGACATCGCACTACTATTGCAATAGTGTCGTACCTCAAACTTGTGAAATTGAGAAAACACGGTTTGAAAATTAAAAAGAAATCCAGGTGGTAAAGAACAGAGACTACAGCTATAAGTGGCATCTGCCAGTGGCAGAAACTACACCGATATTGTTGAGAAGAAGAAGAAAGAAGGACTTATCAAGTTCTTAGGTTTTCGCGATTGTTACACGTAGGAAATGAAACTATTTTTCTGACTTTTTTTATTATTTAAATCGCGTATATTTGTTTTTTCAAATAAACCAACGTTTCGTGCCCTTTACAGGTCCCATGATCACGGTTGATTGAGGTGGTAAAATCATCAACCGGTTACGTCTAATATTAATGCAAACCACTCAATTTTTCACTATAGTTACAAAAGTTATTAATTAAATACTTTATTTCTAATTTTGGAAAGGAACATTCCAATTTACGCTACATTATGTTTTAACAATACGAATTTTGATTAAGTTAAATTTATTATTAATTAATAATGGAAATTAGAATAAATGAAAACATATTAATTAGTACTGCAGTCTTATGTCTGTTTGGAATTTTTCATCAGAGGAAATACTGGATCCCAAACTGGTGGTACGGAGAAACTATCTTCCCTGTTAAAACTAGGATGTTTTTTAAAATTTTAATGGCCTCTCGCAGCATCCTGGGTAGATAACGGACTTCATTTGCAAGGACCTGCGGTTTGTCAAACTTCATTGAATGCGTAGGTTTATCCATGACGTGGTCTCAGACTGCAGACTTGTTTACGCGACGGTGTTTGACATCAGCTATATATTCTATGACGCGGGTACAAAAACTTCGCTTCGTTTGTCCAATATAAGAGAGACCGCACTCACAGTCAAGCTTGTAAACTCCTGCATCATGTAAGGCGATGCTACATAAAGAAGAACCTCTTGAGTAAAGGTTCCTTAATATATTTTTTTTTATATTAAGCGACGAGACGAAAAAGTCGCACGCCTATCGGTAATGTTACGCGGTTACCCCGTCAGTTTATTAGTGTTAAAAATCTAACTCCCCAGCTTTTGATTAAGCGTGAAACATACTGACCGCGGGTGCAGGTCGGGGGCGGACGGAATTACACCCGCCGTGCTCCGGACCCGACACGCGCCCGACCCGCACCCGTTCTCTATGTGTTTTACGCTTTAAAGTTTGCCTTTGATGATTCTGACACAAATTTTTGATCGCCTTTATTGGTGTATGTTTTTCCAATAATATTTTATTAAAAAAAATCGGCCTCAGAAGTTTGCAGTATTATGGATAGCTAGGTCTTCCGTCAAGTGTTTTGAATAACGATAACTTTAAATTTTTTGAATTACAATAAACTTGTAAAATATGATAGGTAGAACGGTATAGCACATATAAAAAGAGGTGGTTTACATTTCATTTTGGTACATTAATAAATTTGTTACATTATTCAGTATATTTCAAGTTATAAATACAATAAAAAAAGGACAGCCTACTTCAGACCCAACAAAGAACAAAAACAGTCAAAGAGAAGTTCTTAGGTTTTTGCGATTGTTACACGTAGGAAATGTAACTGTTTTTCCGGATTTAAATCGCGTATATTTATTTTTTCAAACAAACCAACGTTTCCCATGATCGGTTGACTGTAGTCAACCATGACCATAGGACCAGTAAATGGCCCGAAATGTTCGTTTGTTTGAAAAACCAAAATTACGCGATTGAAATCCGTAAAAATAGTTTCATTTTTCTAAGTCAAGCAAAATTTTACCAGGAATAATACTTAAAAAAAATTCACAAAAGCAAGGAGGGTAGATAGTTACAACCGCGTGCGATCGCCACTCACTAATCACCAACTGACAAATAGCTGCTGTATACTTTTGAAGAGTTCCTATCTCTGTCTGCCATCTCTATCATCAGATCAGCTCTAGGTCTATACTATACCATACCATAACATTTTATTTTTATGAGAATTATTCTATGTACCAAATTTTTTTAAATCGGTTAACGGAAAATGAGAGAAAATCAGTAAACGTAAAAATTCTTGAATGGAGAGCACAAACCGGAAGGCCTTCAGTGGGACGGCCCCCTACTAGATGGACGGATGACCTGGTAAGGTCGGCGGGTAACCGATGGATGCACGTCGCGTCCGATCGGCTGATCTGGAAATCTTTGGGGGAGGCCTATATTCAGCTGTGGACGTCTTCCGGCTGATATGATGACTACACTGAGGTACTGCTTTTCCAACAAATAAGAATTATCAAAATCGGATCACAAATCGGAGTAAATATGTAACAAACAGGCGCAAAAAAATTGTCCATTTCATCAATCGAATTGAGAGCCTCTGAACACTTATTTTTTCTGTAAACATTTAATGATATTTAAACATAAAGCACTGAAATGTAATGAATGCATGAATGAATGTTTTTTTTTTATTTCTCACTACGTACTAGCATTGGAAAAAGCGTGTCCACTCAAGAGGTGAGTCCTATATCAGTCCTAAGAAACAGGGCATTAGCTTAGCCTTTTGTTTCTCACAAATATTTTTAAGTTTAGTTATATTCATTTCAAAAACCTCGGCGGCCCAACGGTTTGCTCTGTGGGCGTCGTATGAGGAGGTCCCGGATTTGATTCTCGGTAGTTCCAATCTGGAAATGACCTTTTCTAAATTGATTCTGGTCTAGGTATTCCGGTTAGTGGTACAGGACATTATAGTTTGAGCTCCTTTGGAAAGAGTTCGTCTAGGGAAGTGGAACAATATCGATTTCTGCCGCCAAACAGTAATGTGACCATTACTGTGTTCTGATTTTGAAGAGTAGGGGTGCTGGTGAAATAAAGCACTTGGGACTTGTCTACCTTTGCCTCAGGGTGATGGGTACAGTGGCAGTGCTCCTCAGATCTTTCACTTCTCTGAGTGGCACTGCAACTGTTATGGACAGGCGTATCGCTTTCCACCAGGCGAACGACTTGTTCGTCTCGTCACTTAGTTTAATAAAAAAAAACAGTTATTATTATATATTTCCCATTGCTGGATGTATGGATTTATGGCAACAAGATGGCTACTTTACCAAGTAATAGTCAAATATTAATGTTTTTCAAACAAATGTCTTGCGTGTCTTATCTTGAAACCCATAGTAAGGTCCTACAGTGTTTTCACCTCGGCCGAAATGGAAAGTGACGTGAATGGGCTTCGTGACCATTTTACGAATATCCTTTGATTCGCTTTTACTATTCCAGTCGAGGAGAAGCGAAAATCTAATGAATGCGTGTAAGCCATATAAAAAAATACAACTTATGTGTATCGAGTTCTTAGGTTTTTGAGATTGATACACATAGGAAATGAAACAATTTTTTCCCATCTACATCGCGTATATTAGCTTTTTCACAAAACTAACGTCAAGGGGGGGTCAGGTATAATAACCTGACACTGTACCTACATTCCATCCTGTACAGTCGAAGTTGGTGAAGGTCTCGGTGGAGTTGGCTATATACGGGATAACCAGCCCCAACTAAATGCCGAGAAATGCCGTGTGCCAAGGCTTCCTGAGGACACCACCAGTCAGTCCGATCTGCCAACGTCCACGTCGTGTTCCCCGGGTAATACTGCGCCTCCCCCGCGAGTGTCACACATTTACGCTAACCTCGTAGGTGCAGTAGCAGACAGGAGAAGGGCAAACGGCGAGTCTTCGGCACCTCAAAACCGAATCACCCGCTAGGCCTCAATAGCCTTGGAAATTTAAATTTAACTTCCTAAAAGAATTGGTGCAGAAGGCAATGGGAAACCACTGCAACTATTTTCCCAAGACAGTCAATATGGAAGTACATTTAAATAGAGCACGATCGCCATGCGAACCGACGAGTAACCGGCACCGCGCTGTGTCCGGGATACGCGGTGGGAAATGGACTACCGGCCATGAAGGAGTAGGAGACCAGGCTCTCCATGGAAACTCCGTTAAGCTACGTGTAATCCAGACGATAGGAACGTGGAATGTTAGAGACTTACTTTATCCTGGTAAACTTGCCATTTTGAAGAGGGAGATTGCCAAATGCGGTTTGAATATCTGTGGACTCAGTGAAACTCATTGGAAAAATAGCGGCCATTTCCTCACCGAGGACCACATCATTTACTACTCAGGCAATGGCAGTAGTAGCCGGAACGGGGTAGCATTTGTTATTCCGAAACATCGAAGGAATTGTGTGATAGGATACGAACCAGTCAATGACCGAATACTAAGTATGAAACTTAAACCATCACCGGTGAACCTAAACCTCGTACAACTATATGCACTACAAATGACGAGGTTATAGAAAACTTTTACCACTTTACTTTACTTTTTGTTTTATTAACCGACATCCGAAAAAGGAGGAGGTACTCAATTCGACTGTATTTTTTTATGTATGTTACGCGATTTGTGAACCGATTTTGAGGATTTTTTTTTTTTTGTTGGAAAGAGGGTGCCTCAGATGTGCTCCAATTTAAATTTGAAGAAAATATTCCACCTCTTATGGTGGCAAAGCAGGGAACGAATGACTTTTGAGGTCGGTTTTTAGTATTCTGTATTGTTTTTTATTGAACATATTCTATTTATTAATCTTGACATTGATTTCAATTCTCTTTAAAAGGTACTAATGTTAATGTTTACTACCCCCATCACAAAAATCCCCAACAGAGAGTTGCTTATGATCTTGGGTGACTTCAATGCTAAGATTGGAAGAAACTCAACACAGCTGCACAACTGCGTAGGGAGATTTGGACTCTGGATGCGAAACGAAAGAGGAGTACGTCTCCTGCAGTTTGCAACAGAAAATAATCTGGTGATAGCAAATACCCACTTCTTCATCACCCCCGACGACTTTATACCTGGACGTCACCAGACGGCCAGTATCGCAATCAGATCGACTACATCCTAGTCAGATCGCGATGGAGGACATCTGTTCAAAATGTCCACACTTTACCTGGAGCTGACTGTGGGTTGAACCACCAACTCCTTGTTTCGAAGTTGAAGGTAAAGTTGAATGCAGCCAGAACCCCTAAACAAGCAAAGGAGACTGGACGTTAAGGACACCTCCAAGTTTAGGGTGGCAGTGGACCAAAATTATTCACGATGGACAGATGGGAACCATGATAAGGAGACGCCGGATGCACTATGGAATCGAGCCAAACACCTCATCCGAACTGCGATCTCAGCAACAAATGTACCAGCTGAAACGAGAAAACGGCAATACTGGATGACCGATAGCACTCTTGCACTAGTCGACGAGAGGCGGGACATGAAAGCGAAAGGTGCAGATGTTAGAGACCTAAATAAACTGTCTGCAAAGATTCAAACCGAGTGCCGACGAGATTACAACGCGTGCTACTCGTACTATAAAATATGATAAAAATAAAATATGCGAGGAAATAGAGGTACACTCGAATAGGTGCGAATCCCGCGACCTCTACCACAAGATTTGTTTTATAGCAAGGTCACTGACGTCGAAAACCTGGGTCATTAAAGACGATAAACCAAATCTCTAAGACCTGGAGGAGTTACTGTCAATCCCTGTTCCATGACCCTCAGGCGCAAAACTTTTCCACAACAGAGCCTGAAAAAGAGAAACTGGTACCAGACATACCAAAATCTGAAGTCAGAGCCGCCATCAAATACCTAAAGAATGGTAAGGCCACGGGCAGAGATACAATCCCTATAGAGCCCATAAAAGCTTTAGGAGAACACGGCACCAATATCTTTCATACCGCCGAGTGGAGTCATACAGTTTTCGCTCCACTACACAAAAAGGGTTCCACAAAGGAATGTAGCAACTATCGCCTTATTGCACTCACTTCACACGCCAGCAAAATTTTGCTGCATATTCTTAACGACCGACTGAAGGCCCATTTGTCTAGGGAAATCGCACCAGAGCAGGCGGGGTTTGCAAAAGGGAAGGGCCCGAGAACAAATTTTGATTGTTCACCAGATCATTGAAAAGGCCAGAGAATTTAACAAACCTACTTGTATCTGCTTCGTTGACTTCTGTAAAGCGTTTGACGCAGTGAAATGGCCAATACTATGGAAAACATTGTTGGAAATGGAACATCTTGTACACCTTCTGAGACGATTATATGAAGAAGGCACAGCTTCAGTACGGACAGACGACATCCTGTCAGGAAATTTCCATCCTAGTGCAGGCGCCAAGGATGCATAATATCGCCACTCTTGTTCAACGCATATGCCGAGCTTATTATGCAAATCACTCTGGAGGACTGGACAGACGGTGTCGCTGTTGGTGGCTACAAAATTACAAATCTTCGCTACGCCGACGACAACACACTATTTGCTACTATTGCAGGCCATATGGAAGAGCTACTTCTCAAAATGGAGCGTGTGAGCCTTGAGTTTGGATTAAAGATAAATCGCAGTAAAACTAAGATAATCATCGTGTATCGCGTTAATAATAATTCATCGGAAATTATATTAATTGCGAAATGTGATGTGGTCCAATCCTACGTATATCTTGGAACTTTAATTTCCAACACTGGTGGATGTGTAGATAAAGTGAAAAGAAGTATGGTAGTATCTAGAACAGCAATGGATAAACTGAAGAAAATATGGGGGAATAGAAACATTTCCAAGGCCACTAAAATCCGGCTGGTCCGAACACTGGTTTTCCCCATATTTCTGCACGTTGCAGAGACATGGGCGCTCCGTGAAATCGAGAAGAAGAAGAAGATAGACGCTCTGGAAATGTGGTGCTAGAGAAGAATGCTTGAGGTATCGTGGACAGACTTTCGTTCAAACGCCTCCATACTCCAAGAACTCGGCATCGAGCAGCGTCTGTCTTCTGTGGTGCAAACTCGCATCCTAAAATTCTTCAGTCATGTCTCAAGACGGAATTTTGACTCCATAGAGCGTCTTGTTGTACAAGGCAGAGTGGAGAGCACTAGACTGCGCAGAAGGTCACCCATTCGATGGACCGATCAAATAAAATCTGCAGTGGGCGGTCTTTTACATGAGTGCACGAAGGAGTCCACCAACAGAGAGAGATGGCGAGATGTCGTGAGGCAATCCACATCAGCCGTTAACAAACGTACTCCGTGATGACCACGACCACTCTGTCAAGAGTGAAAGAGAAGAAGAACGTCAAAACAAGTTACTCAATCGTAACCATAGGACCTGTAAAAGGCCCGAAACGTATTGTGTTTAGGCCCAAAATGTTTGAAAAACAAATACACGAGATTTAGATACAAAACAAATGTTTCATTTTGCTATTTATGTAATTGGAAATGGAGTTAAAATGTTTTTTCATACACTGCAAAAAGCGGATTCCATTTTTTTAAATATATAATATCAAGTGACGGAACGAACAAGTCGTGCGCCTGATGATAAGCTATACGCCTGTCTACAACAGTTGCCGTGGCACTCAGACTCAGGTTTAAATCACAAAACTCTGAGGGGAACTGCCATTGCGCCCGTCACTCTGAGATATGAGTTAAGTCTTGTTTAACGAATTATTAATTGAATAAATCACAACGTGATTCAATTAGATCATTATTTAAAATTGGGAAATAATAAAAAGTTCAAAAAAACAAATTACATTGCAGCGAATTAAGGCGAATTGCAATACTAAGCCGCGTTAAAATGATAGTCACTAAAAAATAAACACAGAAAATAGCGAAAGATTAATCATATTTAGCAAACAATCAAAAACTTGTTTAAATCACAATTCTCCGAAAAAAGAACTGCATTTCCGAATAATATACTAAAGTTCCAAAGTCAAAGTCACAGTCAAATAATCTTTATTTCATTGGTAAGCAAATTACACTTGAAATCGTCATACTAATTAAACTCTACTGCTTATTAGTAAGGCAGATTCCCCTGAGAAGAATGAGCAAGAAACTCTAGGGGTTGTTCTTTGTAAATATTTCAATACATTTTTATCATTGCAATATTTAATATAAACATCTTAGATCGAGACTACCTGCAAGAACGGGTCACTACCACGGATTTTTGTCATCCAAGTACACGGAAGCTGTATAAATTATAAATTTTGTTTCACTGTATTTTAAATCTCGTAAATGGCAAATTTTTAATATCAATCGGAATCTTACTATAAAGCGTATACATTGCGGCAAATGCGGCAGCAATTCTGGGCACGTTGGCACAAAGAGTACCTTGCTGAGTTACAACAAAGAAGTAAATGGCAAGTGGATAAAGAGGGTCTTAACATCAACGATATCGTCGTGATTAAGGAAAATAATGTTCCGCCAAAGAAGTAGCGTCTGGGACGTATACTGAATCTCTATCCAGGTGTGGATAACGTTACAAGAGTGGCGGACATCTCTACAGGACGTGGCACCATACGGCGAGCCGTCCACAGGCTGTGTGCCTTACCCAAATCTGAAGCAGCCTTTTTTATTCTCGAGGCTCTACCTCTTCGAGGAGGGGCAGGATGTTAGCACCTCTTTGGACCCTGTGGCTGCTGGCAGCGACGGCTTAACTTTTATTATTTATTGATTTTATTTTATTCTAAGAAAAATGTCATATTTTATTTTCTGATTATTGTAAAAATTCCTAAAGAAAAAACCTTCAGATTTACACGTAATATAATGGAGTCTTATTTATCGGCGTTAACAAATTCCCCTTAAATTTTGGGACTTTATGAAGACAACTGTCAAGAACAACTAGTTTATTTTTATTCCTCGTATTAATATTATGTCAGTCACTATTTTTCATAAAATGTTTCATTTCCGAAATAAAAACTAACTTTCCGATATACATGTAGCAAAATTTATGAAATGTATAAAGTAGGTTTTAAATTTATAGGTGATTTACGATAAAAATGGCTTACATATAATAACTATTCGATAAAATTAAATTAAATTGGAGGTACGTCAGCAACATTTTCCAGAACTTTCACTATTTCATTCGGTTGTTTTCCTACGTTTATTTGCTCAAAAGTTTTCAATAGCATAGTAAATAAAGGAGTAATATGCATGTTTTGAATAAGCTCATTTTTAATTTACTTGTCAATTGTTAGTACTACCCTTTGAAATTGTTGTAACCATTGTGCTCGATAGGCTCAGATAGAAAAAAATTGCTACATCTTTTTCATTTCAATCACTGTTTTATTTCAGTGTAGCTTTTGTACTATCTCAATTATGGAACGTTACACAACTAGGCACAAGTATATTCTGACAATATCTTCGAAGTTCTTTGTGGACTATATTTCTATTTACCGATGTTTTCATTTAACCTTTTAAGTAATTAGGAGTCGTACACTTATAAATAATATATATTTTCTAAAAGCTTAACTTGAATCTTGTGAAAGTGCTTTAAGCTGAGCTCTAAGTTATGATCCTCTCAATTGAAGTAACTTCTCGTAGGGTAGAGCCGTGATTGGTATGAAAGCAAGTTTTACTATTAAGGCTTCTTAACTTGAAAGGAGTTTCAAATAAATCGTTAGGTATACTTCGCCTTAATGTAGCTACCTCGTGTCTGTATTTTTTTCTATGTTCCAGTAGTTTTGTGTGTTTTCTCAGACTATATAACGTAACTATCTATATCTTATTTTTTTATCGGGAGCAAGCTGAAAACCTGTACTGAACAACTTCTGCCACTCAGTAAATGTTACACAAATAAATATTAGACAACATCACATGCGTAGCTCTGATTCCAAAGTAAGTAACTAAAGTACTCGGAAACAACGACGGTACCACAAACACCCACACCCGAGACAATATAGTTAGCTATAAAGTTAGTTTCTACATTGACCCGGCCGGGGATCGAACCCGGGACCTCAGAGATGGCGATACCATGAAAACCGGTGTGTAAGCCACTCGACCACGGAGGCCGTGAATTATTACGTAATTAATGCATAGGTAATTTTCAGTTTAGTTTTCTCTTCCTGATTTCGATGGCAATTTTCATTCCAGAATATTGTTATCTTGAAGCATTAATTAAAATTCGAAAGTACTCTAAAATATTACTTAATATTGCACAAGAATATACTCGAGTACCTAAGAATCGATACTAACTCACCTCGAATTCAAATTTTTCCCGTACTAATACGGTTCGTTTTGCTTGAGTCGAGTGGTAGGGACATTGGCTTTATTTCAGAATTTATTTTTTACAAACGACATTAAAACCATTTCAAAAATGTACATCGTATAGTATGCGTGTTCTATTAAGTTCAGTTGATATAAAAAAAATATTGGTTTAATGTAAAGTACCTATTGAATACAGCGGGTTTCTTGTAAAATTTTGAGGTGAGTTTTTTTTTTATATCGTGAAAATTTTTAGTAATAGTGTTTTCACGCCGTATACTAATCAGTGTATATCCTCAATTGTACTATATTTATTTTTCCAAAGTAATTGATTCAACACTGTCACTGTTACGCGGAATCAACCAAAGCAAAAACCATTTGAGGTTGTATTAAAACGTAGCAAGTAATGATACTGACGTCAATAAACTTTGACGATTCAAAGCACTGTACCGGCAACACCTACTCTCACTTCAAAAATCTGTGTAGTGTGTTTTTATTCTTTAACGTAGTCTGTCTAGAATCGAATTTTGTTGTTGCTTTGATCTATTCTTATTACGTGTATAATATATTATAATACTAATTACATTACACAACATTAAATCCTCTTTACAGTCATAACTTACACCTACAGCTGTAATTATATTCACATTTGCTCATGCACTTACATGTCAAACAGATTATTTTAGATGCACTATTTACACTTTACTATGTATATTATTATTGTCAATGTGTAACTTTACTCATAGTCGTTAAATTTTTTTGCTTTCAAATAATTTAATCCCTCTCGTTGGTTCTGACTGAAAACCAGCGCCTTAGGAAACTTTGGCATATGCTGAGTCAGCGCCGTTTCACTGCTATGACAATCATGTTTTGTTTTTTCTTTTATGCTTAATCTGTATTTGTGTTATATCAGTGAATAAAGTGTTTATCTATCTATATTATCTACGTCTATAAGCCGCCCACCGACGTTGCGCGTGTATGCCAGCGATCATTGGTATGTGTGAGTAATGTTACTTATCCTGTATAAGTTTCGATACTGCGTGTCGATAAAGATTCAATATTTTGATATGTTCTAGAGCAATGACGTCGCTATTAAGATTTTCTATGGCCTAATAGCTTTCTCTTACGTTCATCTATAAAATAAAAGAAATTAAACGTAATAGTACGTTGTTCTTCATCACTTGCAAATGTTTAGGGCGACATAGTACGTACCTCGCGCGAATGTGTTAGATGTGTTAAAACAGAGAAACAGAAAAAAAAAAGATTTTTTCTATATAAGTAGATATTTTTTTATGATACTAAATAACGGGACGAACAAATCGTGCCTCTGATGGTAAGCTACACGCCTGTCCATAACAGTTGCAATGCCACCCTGAGCTTTAAATCGCATAGATTTGATAGGCACTGCCACTGCGCCCGTTACCCTGAGACAAGTAGACAAGTCAACCGGTAATTTCATAGATAAAGTGGCAGTACTTCTCTGGACAATCTCTTTCACAAGGAGCTTTACTGCGGGGGCGAGAAAAGTAGAAGTCATGAAGGCCTTGATTCTTCTAATAATATAATTAGAAAGTTAGGTAAGTGGCTGCAAAAAAATTAATACCTATTGTAAATTTTTTCACACGATTCGCTGTTTGTTTTATGTTGTTTTCGTCAAAAGTGGCCTTGGTATTATGGACTAAAATCGTAGACCTAGTTGAGCGTGATTAGATTAATTTTTTGCTATTAAATATATATGAGATTTTTTCCGAATTTTTAATCAATAAATTCCTAATTACACTTTTAGGTATGTCACGCCACTACTCTGCTGCTACTAAAACTTTTTTCTACAAAGATAAAAATCTCATCTAAATATGGGCAAATACTGCTGGTAGAACTGTTTAACAAACAACTTTTGAACTGGACGAAAAACCAAACGGCACAAGTTAATCGAATTTAACAAAAAACAAACGCAGAGAAGACAACTTTCAATACAAGATACTTTCCAACTCGTTAAAATTTAACCAGAGCCAGGGCGGGTTCCCAGAATCAAGACCTCGCTTAGTAATAAATTTTCCGAGTTTTACACTCTGGCTGTATGGCGCATTTCCTTTGCCTCCGGGTGATACCACATAGAGAAAACTTGCAGTAATAAAACTTCCAACATAAACACTTTTTTATGCTTCAAATAACGGAAAATTTTAGTATATGTTTATTTTATTCTTACTCTATTATTAACAATAGAGTTTTAATAGCAGTAGAGCTCCATAAGAAAAAGCTCATCTGAGAAATACTGTCAGTATATCTGCCACCACGCAGTAATGTGAATATTAATACGTCCCACATTTGAAAGGTGGGGATGCTGGTAACTACAGGCATACGGGACATGTTCGCGTGTCTTAGGGCGATGGGCACAGTGATAGTGCAGACAGATCTTTGTGGATTAAGTCTTTGAGTGGCAAGCGCAACTGGTATGTATTGGTGTGGCGCTTACTACCAGGTGCTCATCATGCTCTTCCTGTCACCGACAAAAAACAAATGACAGTAAATAATTTTAATTAAGTACTAACAACATAAAATTAATATGTTTATTAATTCATCATTGTATTGTATGTTTATTAAAACATAATTGTTTATTGAATATCGCAATGTTTTACTATAATGATGTTCAATTATTTTTTGTGAAATTACTCCGCTAGTTTTTAGCTAGTTTATAATTATTAAAACAAAAATCCAATACTTACTAAGAAAAATTCTTTCATTGTATTAAGTGAAGAAAAACTTTCATAGATTTGTCAAAGATGGCGGCAAAAAAGTCGTTAAAAACCAAAAACCAAGATCTGCAACGAGCACATAGAAAATTCGTGATGTCTGCTGGTTCATTCTGTAACTTATTTGGGAGAGCGTCAGTCTGGTTCGAATCCAATATTATTACAAATCTGTTTAAAGGCTTAAAGGCTAAAAATGTACACTGGTTTTGTAAGTACTAGAGAAATTTAAATAAATAGTTTAGTAAACTCTTCAATAACTAATTTTTCTTTAAGTTTTTTTCGATTCAGAAAGTAATAATGACATTGACTAGCAACGAGCTTTTTATTTTATTGGTAATTTTTTTCATATCCCTAAGCTATTGCGTCTAATTAGCCATACTGCCAGACCTTAGATTTTAAGTTTTTCTTCAGTAATTTAATTTCAAAGCAAAGCCAAGTCTTCAGAAAGGTACATATACGCATTTAAAAATGTCTAGGGATCAAACACGTTTTTGCCAATTACTGGAAACCAGGTTTTTCATTATTATTTTTTAACATCAATGGTTATTTTGGTCAATTTCATATTTTAAACACAAATATCTAAATAAATAATTTGCAAAAAAATATATGTCGGAAACAGTCATGAGCATGGACGAAAACTGCGAGACAAGGGCGCTACCAGCAAGAACCTAGTCCCAGTTAAAAAAAAACACGCCGTACATGGATTTTTTTAAACTCTTTATTTATTTATGGGGCTTTGATATTTGAATATGTCAACCCCATAATAAAAATGATATATCAAGAAAACACTTGATAAAATCCAGACAGATAAAACAAAATACTACAAATACCTATCCAATGGCATAGTAGAAGTAGAATTTTGTACTTTCCTTTGAGAGCAATATTATTGTATTTTTTGTTTTTACTCACTGCACATAAATTTGCGCAGTCTACGAGAGGGCTAATTATTTCCCGGCGTTTTCCCGCCGCTTCCTGCGAACGTCCGATCAACGTTTCCTTTGTTATTAAATATAAAAGAATTTCACAATAATAAACCTTTTATATAAATCATAATAAAGAAATCATAATCTTTTTTCTGAACTCGGCTATCTGAAACAAGGTTTTCTTAAATAATTGAAAGAAATTTCGTGTTTCTATCTGCGTTATTTGTTTGTTAGGTATGTTTCTTTGTTATCTTATTTCTAATATAATTAATGCCATTGAAATGGTGACTATGTAATGTCTGGTTACAAAACTCATTTCTAATCCGAGTTTTTAGGTTTTCACGATTGTTGCACATGGGAAATTAACCTTTTTTGCGGGATTTAAATCGCGTATATTTGTTTTTTCAAACAAACCAACTTTCGGGCCTTTTACCACGGTGCACCGTGACCATGGGACCTTTTTTTTTAAATCTTCATTTATTTATTGAACATGTCAGCCTCAGTAGTAAAACGGTACTTCAAGAAAACACTTAATAAAATCCAGACAGATAAATCAAAATATCTAACTAAACATCTATACAAAATCTCCGCGGCACTACATGTTGGCTCCAACAAAACAGATGTAGAGGGCCCGAAACGTTAGAATGAAATCCGGAAAAATAGTTTCATTTTTAATTGTATATCATAACAAAAAAAGGCCGTGGTAGCCTAATTAATGGTTCGACCTAAAGGCTCTCAAGCAGAAGTCATGCTTTCGAATCCAGGATCGCACCTCTGAAATTATCGAAATTGAACTTTTCGGTGTAGGAAAACATCGCGATGAAACTTGCACGTCGAAGAAGGTTCACAACCCTCAGACGTGTGAAATCTCCAACCCGCATTGCGCCAGCATAGCGGACTATGGCCTATCCTCGCCTGAGAAACCCGTGACCAGCAGTGGCATTTACAAATGGCATGTTATCATAACACTATTCACGTTTCATCTTCAAATCAGAACCACTACTGAAGTAAAAGATCTGACTTTTCAAAAGATTCCATTGGCTGTTTATCTTCAAAGTTAAAAATTGGAATCCTCCGCTATTGGTGAACCTTTCGAAATTTGAATTCAAATTTGGAACGATATTCATCTCTAGGGAGGGGGTAGCACAGCCGTAGATCGTGATTAAGGCCGGCTGATTAGCGGCTCCTTATAATTACTTAAATTTTACTTGTGTACGCTGAGACGCTTTTAGAGAGTTGAAACTTTTTGAATGTTATAATGTGGATAAGAACATTTTATAATACCTTTATACTGCTGCATTTTATACTGCTTACTTACTCGTTCAAGCTATCTGAAGATTCGATTCGTTTAGTCGGTTTTTTTGTACTCTGTATATCTCTGTATATCTGTAGGAGATTATTACTTCACCAATTGTGACTGCAAAAGTGACACACTCGTGACACGACATAATATTGTATGAAAATCAGTAGTGGCGCGATTGTAGCGTGACAACAGCGCTTCTATAAGCGTCTACTTTGTAGGCGCCCTTCAGTCGTAAATTTAAGACGTACAGGCTGAAAAAAAAAATACAATTAACACTTCAATGCAAAATAAAAACCAACACGACATAACAGAACATAATCTTCAGAATCAAAACTTCTTAAGTAATATTTTTCCGTCAATATTATAAATTATAATGTTACATCTATTTATGCATAAGGGAGATGAAATGTCAAGACAGTGATATCCTGAAAAGCGTACATAAAACAAAAATAAAGCAAAATCTCTGGATTATCCTGTATAATCCTTACTTGAAGAGGTCTTGAGTATGATTCAACATTTAAATGCCAAGCCACGCCCGAATTTGCGGACAGCATCTTAGCGAGTGTACTGTCGTTTGCAAAAGTACAATGTACATTTTAAATAAATGTACTTTATTTAAAATGTTCTTGGACCGGGCGTAAACATACTACTTGTTAGATAATTAATTGACTTAAGTGTTATGCAGTATTTTCTGTAACTAAATATTCAACTTCTATAATCACTTTTTTGAAGTACTCCCACCTTACCTATTTCTGCCGCCAAGCAGCAATGTGAGCATTACTGCGTTTCGGTTTTGAAGGGTAAGGGTTCTGGTGAAATTACTGGCAAATGGGACTTTACAACTTACCTATATCTCAGGGTGAAGGGCGCATTGGCAATGCCATTAAGATCTTTGCGATTTAAAACTCTGAGCGGCACTGCAACTGTCATGGACAGGCATGTCGCTTACCACCAGGCGCACAACTGTTTGTCCCACCACTTAATATCATAAAAAATTGTAGTTTTGATATCTACATCTTTTTAATTGATTTTTGATACACGTTTTGTTAAACGGTTGGTTAATTTTATAATGAATTATGGTTTTAGATGCAAGAGTTATTTGAATAATGGATATGTCCGTTACACATGTATTTTTTTTTTAGTTTTGTGACATACAGTTCAACATTTTCCTTCAGTAATTAAAAAAAAATGCTTTTAAATGGATTGTATTTTCATACTGTGAACTATATAAAATTTAAAACTTTTAAATAAAAAAATAAAAAACAATTTTGTACGCAAGTGTACGCATATTGTAACTTGGCTACACCTTTGAGATATTCTTCTAAAGAGCATGAATAAACTCTTATACGCCGACTAAACGTATTTGATCGCTTTTGCGCAAATGAGAACGGTATATTTTTTATTTCATAGGAGGTTTTTATTCTTCGAGGTTAAGCTTGACTCAGCAATGGAACGTATTCATCAGATAAGTGTTGAATAAAGAGTTTTTTTAATATCATATATTCTGTAATCTGTGATATTATTTAATACTGAAGAATCTTTTGGTATTCTCTCTAACGAAATTTGAGATTAGATACTCAACTAGAAAACAATGCTACTTTATTTTTTAAACATGAACTTTTGCTACACAACTGTCCCTTTTTAAACGCTGTGTAAATTACGTAAGGCATAAATGTTAACAAAGATTTTTGATATATTGTACCTCTTTATTTTTAGCCCAATACATGCTAAAAACATCTAGTAAACTTGCAAGAATAATTTGAGAAACTATAATTTCAGTCATTGACATATTTATGTACTTAATTAAATAACAAGCCTCAACTCACAAAAAGCATCTTAAAGTTGGTTTCAACATACATGTTTAATTGTGAACGATAAATAGTAAATGTTCTTATAACTGCCTCCGTGGCCGAACGGTTACCATACCGGACTGCCACGCAGGCAGAGGTCCGATTGGTCCGAGGGTGCGATTCTCGTGCCGGGAGAAATATTTGTATGGCCTACATTTATTTCTCTCGTGAGTTTGGGTGTAATTTGTGGTTGTCTATGTGTTTGTCCATGGCACCCGCGACACAGGATTTCCCTAGTGTGGGGCTATGTTGAGTGTATGCGTTATTATTATTATGATTGTGTGTGTGCGTTCTTATCATTCAAAATTACGTTTTACCCAATAGAGAAAACTCGCTCTTTAAAAATTTTTATTGTTTATGTTTAGAAACAAGTTTCCAGCATTTGTTAAAATTTATTGTCAATAGAGAGAGATCTGATGATAATACAAGTTTCTGCTTAGTGTACGTAACAGACCCATGCAAACTTTTAGTAGCAACAGAGCTCCTTGTGAAAGAGCTAATCCAGGCAAGTATCAATCACCTTTCCTATTTCTGCCGCCAAGCAGTAATGTGAGCATTACTGCGTTTCGGTTTTAAAGATATTTTATCGGTAAGAGTACAAGCAGGGCTCCGTCACTCGCTCAAGGTTACGCGATAAGTGCCTACCGCTCGTACTGATCGTTAATTTAAGAGCATTCGGTTCAGCACGACTACACACGGCAGGCAACGTTAATTTCACCTCTCTAAGCTCGTGCTGGTGTTATTAGTCAGATTTAGTAGGCTAGTTTAGGTATTTTCGGTTTTGTATGAGAGTAATATATCTGTTACGTGGTAACTATTAACTAATCTGTGGTGCTAGTCTAATTACCAGCACGTGGGACCATTCAACTTGTGGCTCAGGGTGACGGGTGTAATAGCAGTGTCCCTCAGATCTGCGATTTAAGGCTCTGAACGGCACTGGAACTGTTATGGATTGGCTTGTCGCTTATCACCAGTCGCACGATTTGTTCGTGCCGTCGCTTCGTACCATAAAAAACGTAATGTAAAATTATTTTCTATTACTTACGCATTTATTACTTTAGTTCAACTGTTATATTTGTGAAGAAAATTAAATCACATTCCTCCTCCTAGCGTCGTATATTTAGAATATGGACTCCCTCGCGGAAACAAGCTCCGCATGACAACGCTGTGCCATCTGTAGCGGTCTTTGGCATAGTGGAGCGCATCATGGAGACCCATGCCGAGAGCCGCAAAAACTTAGTCGGACCATCTTGTGAGACAGCGACTCCTCAGACGTTTTACCGTTGATCCGTCCACTGTGACCATGAGTTGTTCGAGGTTGTACCCTTCTTTCCTGGCAATGCGACCAAAGAAATCAAGTATCGTACATAGACATAAGGTGGTCTGGACGTTAAATAAAAATAAATCACATCATAATTATACAAATCGTTAAAGTATGAAGACGTCACAATCGCAGTATAGACGAAATTTCTTAAATGAAGGCGACTCGGCGAAATAAATAAAGCTGCCAGAGAGAGTTGCTAATTACCTAAATACAACTTATACTCACCGACCTACCCTTTCGTTTATGTACTTGTATGCCGAGTTGGAGAGATATCTTTATAAGAAAGGTGTGTTTTAGAAGTAGGAAAGGTTGTCACGGTAACTTTTATACGGCCAATTCGACTCACTTAATGTAATGAACAGAGTATATTTACTTAATAATAATAAATTAAACTTTTAAAATGAAATATATACGAAGTAGATTTGGTTTATTTCTCTCAACTTATGCTCTCGCAACTAAAATACGAAACGAACCAGCAGACATTACGAATTTTTCTGAGTGCTTGTTGCAGATCTTTGTTTTTGGGTTTTAACAATTAAAAACCTAATTCATTTATTTATGAAAATACGGTTTTGCAGTAAAACTACTTTAAAATCATTTGTCATAAGGTTGTTAGTCAGACATTAAAAAAAGAGATACAATTTTCTTAGCTAAACATAGTCCTACAAAACTGTAAAGGTACATTCCGTCCCCATCGCTTTACCAATTAAGCTACAGGCCGCGTTTACTTAGTCGACGAATTTCTTCTGTCTGTGTCTGTTATATCACATAGTATCGAAAGCTGAAAACTCATTGCGAAGATTTTTATTTGATTGATATTTGTCGGTGCCTAGCTGGCACCGACAAATATCACTTCAAATTATAGTATAAAAGTAACGGGACTTACTCGCGTAGTATTTTAGTTGACAACGGTCCGACTAGTTTTAAGTATAACCACATCAACTTAATACCACCTTTTTATCCTATTTATTGACATCAAATTTAATTTATATTTTAGTCATGTAATGTGTGTATAATCACCATTATATTTTTTAATTAGGCACGAAATGAAATGTCCTTCTATCCTTAACTTCTATTATATAAGTTGTAGTTATGATAGTTAGTAGTCATCATTGTTAATATAATTATTTGACTTAAGCATGAAATGTATTAATTAACTATTTGAGTGTGCTCTCTCTTATGTTGCGATGCCCCAGTGGGGTGCTACATGTCTAAGGGACAAATTAAATGTATTCTAGATCTAAGGAAACCATGTAGAAATGCAATAAATAAATATGAAATAAATATGAAATATGAAATAATCGATGGTCTTCATCAGGGATTGAGTGCAACGTTCGCGACCGCGTCACGTCTAGCACTGCGCGCTGCGGCTCTATGCGCGCGCGCCATTGACGCAGTCCGCAGTGAGGCCGAGTTCCCCACTGCGGGGCTGACACGTTGCGTCTGTGCGTCTTGGAACTCTTCTTCGCTACTGCTGTCCGTAAAATTGTGGTCGGGAACAGCCCAGCACACAGAGCTCACCACGTCGTTACTACTAACATCCGCAGCTGCATACCGAGCGCCATGAAGACACGGCTTCCAGGTCGGTGGCAAGCTCCAGCTTCCGTCTCTATTGAAAATCGATTATGGTTAAAATTAGTCGGACCGTTTCCGACTAAATTACTACGCGAGCAAGTCCCGTTACTTTTATACTATAATGTGTGATAGCCGCGTTAGTTTTCATAATAAAATATCACTTCAAACGTAATTTATTAGATAATTGTCTTACTGGGCTACCTACGAATCATTTTAACTAGTCTCGATCGTGGTTTCTTTGTTTGCAAATGTCATGTCAGTTTGACAGCTCAACCTGGGTATAATCGGAGAGAGAGGGCTTTTTGCGTAAGTTGCTTGGACAGTGATGATGTACCGCCCCGCTGTTTCCGAACTTGCCGCGTGATATTTAGAATCCGTTTTAACCTCATCCATCTCTTTATACTTATGGACTAATTACTGGCTGATGTTACTATTTCACCGCCGGCTGAACGTATTGATAACGAAGAGTGAATAAGCCGATTATCAAGTAATTCCTGACTAAATATGCTTTGAAGGTGTTTCCTTCGACATCTCCCTTTCCTCAACCTTGGCCTTAACTCCGACATATTAATAATTCGTCAGACTCTACTTTCACACCAAAATGAAAAGATTAAAATAGATCGCTCTAAACGGAGATAAGTGATAACTCTACTAACGTAAATACTAGTTTGATGCAAAATGCAGGAGCGGGGGTGGGGACCATCGGGGAATACGCTTGCACGTTTGAATGGAGCTCGCTACCAAATACAGATCTAAAACGTGTCCGTTAGTACAACAAAAACTAAACGTTTACTTTTGGTAAATTTATTATGTTTTCTATTAAAAAGTAATGGAACAAAAGTTGTTGTTCATGATATTAGTAATATAGTCCTGCGATGTTGTTATTGTTTTAGAAAAAAAAAACCCTGTATATTTTAATTATTGACCCCGCATTAATAGTAATAATTACACTTATGTTTAAAATAAATGAAACGTAATTTTCAAATTTAAAACATTCTTCACAAAATTCATGCCATATTAAACAACTAACCGTTATCGTTGCGTCGATTCGAAGTTTGAAATTCCCTTCCAAAGTAATTTGAATTAAGAAATTGGAACGCTTTATCCCGACTTCAAAGGAATCCCTGTCTCGAGATAAATGTAAAGATGTTTAACGTTTTGTTTAGAAAGGGTCACAACTTGCAATCTGCCAATCAACCCTTTTGCAGGGTTGAGAAAAGTGGACATTTTATTAACTAGTCGTAGTCTTACTTAGATTATGCGTTAACATGGTCACATTGTGAAGTATTTAGGTATGTATAGTTTACATACAACAAAAACATTTTCAAAATCTTAGTTACCAACATTCATCATTATCATCGTTAATACATTTGTATGTCCCACTGCTGGGCGTGGATCTCTTCTCAGGCGAATGTTTAGAGTCATAGTCTGCCACGCTGTGACTGCACCCGTATTCCGAGCGTTGTGAACCTTCTTCGACGTGCAAATTTCATCACGATGTTTTCTATAACGAAAACTTCATGGTAAATTTCAAATTAAATTTCGCATGTAAATTCCGAAAAGCTTAGAAGTGTGATCCCGGATTAGAACCCACGGCTTCTGCTTGAGAGGCGGTAGTTCTGTGACGAAGCGACCTCTTTCATCGTCATCCCAACTTTTTATCACCTTTCTCTCTGGTTACTTATTATTTTTCTTCGTCGTGCTTACTTCGTTCCGTCGTCGCTCCCATCAAAACTCCAGAACAAAAACAACCTGCATTTCCCTAGTAAATTTATATTTTATTCAATGTAAAAATTTTCTTATGTACAATAATACTGTACATAAGAAAAATTTGAGTACACGTTACATCGTTTTATAACGATGTAACGTGTTTGCTCGTGAGTTTGGGTGTAATTTGTGGTTGTCTATGTACGTGTTCATGACACCCGCAATACAGAGTTTTCTTAGTGCGGGACTGTGTTAAAAAAAATAAGGCCACGTCTGCCAAATGACAACTTTTCATAGAAGTTTAAAGATTCTACGAAGGAAATCATTCTTAACATTTCAAAGTAATGCAGAAAATGTGAAAAAAAATTGAGCTTATAAGAAGAGCAATTGAATCTCTTTTAGCGACACAGGCACTCTCGTAACGTCTGCGAGTGATGGAATTCCCTTGTATTCCGATTTGCGACTGACTGATGCGCCGCCATTTTGAATTCCGATGAAGCCTTTACTTTATTTTAAATAACTTTTACACATTGACGCTGCGCAATAATAATATTGCTCTATATGCAGATTTTTGCGTAAATAATTTGTTACAATAATGTTAATACCCATGGTAGCGTAATGGTTTGACGTCCACCTCCGTCCTGTAGGTTTCTTCTCAGTCCAATGTGGCCTTGAGAGCCCTGGTGGTGTCCTTGTAAATAAAGGTTTATCATTAAATTTCTTGAGGTATTAGGAACTGTTTACGGTAGCTTCGACCTTTTTAACTTTTCCACAAAAATGTTTGTGAAGTCCGTGCAAGACATAAATGTAGGCCATACAAATATTTCTCCCGGCCCGGGAATCGAACCCAGGACTTCAGCGTTATTACAACAAGGGTGCGATTTTGAGGACAACAGCAATGATCTTATACTGAACAAGAAAGCAACATTACAGAACAAAAGCGACTTAAATCAGCAACAGCTCAAATTGATCACAGATATAGGTCCCAGAATAACATAGCTTTGCAGCCAATTCTGTATTTCCGAATGTCCACCCCGTCCTTCATTCCCTATTGTAAGACTACCCGCTACAGTCATTTTGTCACATAAGCGCATGCAACGTTTGAAGCTTACTAACGGAACGCAAACTAAGTCTTTGAGCTTTGAAAATCGAAGCGGAGAGCGCGTCAATCAGTCAAATTGGAGATCTGTAAAGAACGGAACGCAGTCCATTCGGCATTCTCAATTCAAAATTCAAATCCCCACATGCCGTGCGAATGAATGCTAGTAAAGGCAACTTCAGTTTTCGAACATGAATATTTGAATTCTTTTCTATTACTAGTGTCTCATAGAAATTGTATAGTAACCTACTTTTGTTTCAATTTTATATTTATTTAGTTAATATACTTTACGGTATTTACTTTAAGGGGGTCTGTTTTGTTTTTATTA
>NW_020653900.1:9219478-9245984 GCF_003589595.1 Hyposmocoma kahamanoa | reverse complement strand
TATTAATAATCTCAGTACAGAGTACTAAAAAACCGACCTCAAAAGTCATTCCCCTAGTTTGCCACCGTTAGAGGTGGAATATTTTGACCTCCATCTCACCTGATGGAAGGTGACGATGAGGTCGACGATGAAGCATGTACACCTAAATAATACCTACTCACCCTCGCCTTGAAAAGGTCCAAGTTACAACGCTCAGGGAACAAGTCTGCAGGCAGGAAATTCCACTCCACAGACGTTCGCCATCTTTGGAATAATTTCAATAATAATTACAAAATATTTTTTTAATGAAAAAAACGACATCAAAAGTTTGTGGAATTACATCTATGTGCCAAATTTCATTGAAATTGGTTAATGGAAAATGCGCGAACCCGGATTCATCTCCATGCATCCCTTAGAGGTGGAATATTTTCAACAAATTTAAATGGGACCAAAACTAAGGTACGCCCTCTTTCCAACAAAAAAGAATCATCAAAATAGGTTCACAATGTTAGTTAGTTAAGAATTATCGCATAACATACAAAAAAAACCTAGGAGCAGTGACTTGAGAACCTCCTCTTTTTTTAAGTCGGTTAAAAAGTAAGTACGCATTTGACCTAAATAATACCTTTTCACTCTCACCTTGAAAACGCCCAAGTTGTTAGTTGTTGTGTCGCTAACTGCTCTATGTTTCTGTACACAAACAACATTCACTAACCAGAAAATCCAAATCAGAACCAAATTTAGAACAATTCATTTACCAAATTGCACCTACCGGGAATCGAACCCGGGACCAGCGCTTGTAGCGCAATCAATCTAATAAAAATGAATATGTTAACACAATGTATTAAAATGTATTCATAAAGCCGATCACTAAGCTCTTAAAGAGGGTGTGAATGAGATCTCCCGCCTTTTAATTCCCAACTAATTTAGGAGAAAGTTTTCAGGCAGCAAAAAGCAATCAATCAGGACGAACTCCTTTCCAATCACAGCCCTCGTTATTTGAAGCGGGCAACACTAAATTACCGAATAACATGTTGACGACAAAACGATTTTCAATCTCTACTAATACGAGAACCAGGAAAGTTTTGTTATTGGATTGCTTTATTGAGATTTGATGACATTTTTGTATCATGTTTTCACTTCGTCATTTTTTCTTATAAACTAAATAAATAAATACATATTAAACAATGTCACATACCTACGTTACTCAGATCCCAAATAGAGTCGCTAAAGTTGTTGTACGTATTATGGAAATCGAAAACGACGACGGTACCACCAACACCCAGACCCAAAATACTGTGTTTTAGATACACAACTATGGAGTATGTTAAGTGTTTTATTGAATGTCAGGATTTATCACCCCCATGATATTCAATATTTTTTTGTGAAATTACTCCGCTAGTTTGTTATAATTATTAACACAATACAAAGATACACTTAGGAAAAATTCCTTCGATCCCGCCGAATTCGAACCGACGTCTTGTAGCAAATCGTGCCAGACGTTATGCAAACTACGCCACGGAACGAACCATCGGTCCTCACAAATCTTTCTATGTGCTTATTGTCGGATCTTTGTATCTGGTTTTTAACGATTTTTAGCCGTAGCGCCATCTATGAGAAATCTATGAAAGTATTTTGTCAATAACGATATCTGTAGCCAGGGCTGGTAGCTGGAAAGGTGCCTAACTGGGTGACGAATTGGTTTGCTAAACGACGTCTGGTTCGAATCTGACCGGATCGAAGGAATTTTTTCTGAGTGTTCGATCTTTGTATTAACAATTATAAGGAGTATGTTGTTCGTTGTGATATTTTACTATATTATATTCTTTATTGCCCCAAACGGATACAAAATAAATATACATATAATAATAAGATAAGCAAAGGCGGACTTAGCTCTCTTAGATATAAATCTCTTCCAGTCAATCCGAGGCAGTGAGCGCAAAGGTCATGAACGGGCAACGGTGCGAAAGAGAGATAAATTATATAAAATAAGAAATAAATAAAATTTACCTATACTTACATAAGAATATATAGCGCATAATAAATAATGTCTATCTACAGACACATAAATCCCAAAATGAATCTGAATACATAAAGCATACACAGGTATACATTGTATAATATAAATTAAATAATAAAATTTATGACCTTATTTTGTTAATAAATATTAAATTGTACACTTACGTTATCAAATAAACATCTAATACATTTTAAAGTAAGAAAGAAAGACATTTGTTACGTTATCCAAAAAAAATATATTTATTTTTGTTTCATCAAACGATTCGGCAATATGCTGCCTCCTATAACCCTAACTCGATAAAAGCTAGTCCTAATAAAAGGAGAGGTCCCTTTTTGAACAGGCCCCCAAATGCCAATCTGGGAAGATTGCTTTTTTTCTTTTGTTGGTTTTGAATACGCGCATGTAGCCCGAATCGCGCAATACGAGGTCTTTTGTACGTGATTAAATACCCTACACATTTCTGGAAACTCAATGAACGTATTCCTCAACTCTTATTTCGTTTGTGTTAAGGTACATAAAGTACAGAAATGTTTTTTTCCTTGTGTAAAGCTATGTTTGTAATGCGTACAAATACGGATTGGTTATTTAATGGTTTCTTGGATGTCGTGCGATTTGTCTGGTGATTAATTTTGTCGTGTGTTGCTTTTTGAATGCGGCTCGATGGGCTTTGAATCGCTCGTTTTTATTTCGATGGAGATTACATAGGGGAGTATAGTATAGTGTTGACGTAGGCATAAAGATCTTATTAGCTTAGCTAAATCGTCACTCGTCTGCATCTTGCTATGTATACTATACAAAGCAATGGGGTAGGCGAAATACACAGTGTTTGTTTTTCCGAGTATGTAGTAGCGTTCCATGTAAAAGAGTTCGTCCACGGAAATACTGCCACCTTACCTATTTCTGCAGTCTAGTAGTAATGTGAGTGATATATCCTCTTATGAGATATCTTCTGTTTTCATTATGAATTAAAAAGTTTGATTATTAATTAAAAACCTTATTAATAATATAATAAAGCACACACATATAGCCCCGCCCTTTATCGCGGGTGCCATGGACACACACGTAGACAACCACCAATTACACCCAAATTTACGATAGAAATTAATGTAGGTCATACAAATATTTCTCCTGGCCCGGGAATCGAACCCATGACCTCTGCGTGACAATCTAGCATGGTGCCGGTTCGGCCACGGAGGCAGTTGGTTAGGGCACAGATACTTAATAGTTACTACGTAACAGATACATCACTGTCATACAAAATCGAAAATGCCTACGCTATAATAGCCTATTAAATCTGACTAATGACACCAGGCTCTCCCTACGAGGGAAAAGGAAGCACGCGCTTAGAGAGGTGAAAATAACGTTGCCCACCGTGTGCAGTCGGCGCATTCAGCGGTACTTAGGTACTTATTGCATAACCTTGAGCGAGTGACGGAGCCCTGGTTCTGGTGGAGCTTAAGGTTGATAAAAAACGCATGGCCCTGACAGGTCTTTCGAACTTATAAAGGGTCCGAAATGTTGGTTTATTTGAAAAAAAAAAAAAACAAATATACCGGCCATTCTCACAATTTGGTTTTCTCAACCTAATTACCGTAGCCATTTTTTTCTCGCTTATTAAACCCAATAACATTGAAATATGTACAACTTTAATCTAAGCTATTAAACTGTTGTAGTAAATGTCTAAATTAGAATAAACAAATTAGTGTTCGAATTACAAATATTTTATGGCAACGGTAGTTAGAAATTGTTATTTTACATTGCTACGATAATTAGAAAGTTCAAACATTTTTAAGAACTAAATTAAAAATAACAACTAATAACCTACCTAAATAACCTAAAAATTAAAAATATCTTTAGGTAAAAGTATAAACTACATAAAAAAAATTGTGGTTCTTGAAAAAATTGCTGCTGATTTGAGAATGACCAATAGGGGATTTAGATCCCCAAAAAAATTGTTTCATTTCATGTTATGTTGTTATTTGTCCTACCCGTCTTAGACCAACTTGCAGTGTGATGGGTGGACCCTTTCTTTCCTGTGCGTCTGGCGCATCCTGGGCAACACTCGGCGAGTACCTTACGCCGATTGGCAAACCTTTCACCACGATGGCAAGCATTATAGTGTACCCCACCGTTACGATAAGAAGAAGTATGATAGATGGATTTTGGTAGATATGAAAATATTGCAGATAATATGATGTTTGCTTCTTAGGAGTCTGTATTCTATACTACCTCAAATGGCTTTGGTTGATTCCGCACAACAGTGAAAGTGTTGAATCTATAAATTTGAAAAAAATATATAGCAAAATTGACGATAACATACACTGAATTTGAGTTTGAATTTTAAATTTATTTATTTAGATATAAAAATAATGAACTTATTCTAAATTTGTAATATTACATGAAACTAACCGTTACTTGGGCTGACTCACCTTTTAGAATATTTAAATTTTATTGTGAATATATTTAACTATTTATTTGTTTAGTCACGTGAATTTTACTTCTGTGTACTGCTTTTGTGTGAGCAATACCTATAATAGGATTGAGGATATCTAGGAAGCGACTCAGTCGAAATTCATGTTTGTATAAAACCACTTGAAACAAAATTAATATTATATGATCGCTCAATTAAAATTACGATTAAATATTTATTTACTTTTACCTTTGCACAAGCATTTGAGACAATGAAACGATAAAATATACACTGTTTACTATACGGTGTGAAAACACGATTCCTAATGCTCACGATAGAAAAAAACAAACCTACCTCGAAATTTTACAAGAAAACCGCTGTATTCAATAGGAACATTTTGGATATACCAATGATATGTTTTATATCATAAACAGAACACGTGTACTGTACGATATACATTTTTCAAATGGCTTTGATTTCGTTTGTAAAAAAAATAAAGTCAGTGCCCCTCGATCCAAGCAAAATGAATAGTATTAGTACGGAAAAATTTTTAATTCGAGCTCAGGTAGTATAGATTCTTATTATGTGGAATCCTAAACATTGACGTGCAAATTCAACGAATTTTAAAAAGTAATCCGAACGGAAAACAGCAAAAGTAACCTTTCACCCTCTTTAACTTATCAAAATGATCCCTCCAATTCCCACTGTAGAGACACTGACGCCTCAACTTTTAATATGAAAAATACCATTATCATATTACGCGATACATTTCTGCTGCTTGCCTAAATAAATTTCATGTAATATCAACCTTATTATTTGCGCAATACGATTTTATTGCGAATAATTTACCATTTCATGACAGAAAACTTGCATTTGTGGTTGAAAATTCTTACAAATATCATAATGCTTTCGGAAAATTACAATAACAAATGATTTTGTTCCTTATTGCGTTCACAAAAGATGCTTTAGTGATTTATTTCCATTATGGAGATTCTTTTGTTTTGTTGATATATTTTTCCTCGCGTTTTCATATAAAAGACGTTGTTGAATATTGACCGAGTTTATTTCGATAAATATTTATAGAATTTTCTATTTTCTTTTTATATTAAGAAAGTTTCTCTCGGATCGAGTTTGATGTCGTTGATAATTCGATTGATTTCCATTCCATTTTCTTTAGTTAAATATTAGTGAGATTTTTTGTGATATTTAGCGTGGTATTATGGGTATCTTTTAGTTTTCTTACCGCGTCGATGATTCTTTTGCTTTAATGCTGTATTAACCACAGAACAATAAATACAATTAAGTACCTACAGTAAAAGTGGTTTGTAGGTGTGCCAACAGTACGTGGAGTTCCGCTTACTTGAGCTCAGCCCGTTGAGTCAGGCCTTCCATTTCGCTTCGTACGTCGGTTGTCTTTGTTGGGTTTGGAGTGCAAAATTGATAGTCACACCTGTAATATGTGTTTCATAATGTTGTTTCATTACTACCGTTAAGTCTTAGTTGATTTAACTTTGATAAATTTTCGTTTTCTGTCGATCGTAATAGATTTTTTGTTAAAAAAAACGAAAGTAAATCTGATACTGCTGTAATATGGTCGACTTTTTTTTTGGAGAACGTTAATAAGTGATAAACATTCGTCGTATTTCAGCTATTGCCGTTAGATTACTTTAAATGAAATTTGAATATAAAATCAAAACGTCATAACTTGCAATGTTAGATATTGAACTTTCAACGATGTCACAACTGGGTAAAAGTTTATATTCACAATCCAAAATTTGTTAAAATCTTTTTAAATTAGTCACTACGACCAATCATTATTAAGATTTTATTAACATATCGAGCCATTACCGCCGATTTAGTGTAAGCGAGAAAAAACAAATTCCTTGAAAATTTATAAAACATAAAAATGTGATACTAAATTGGAATTTTAATATACTTAATAATGAATTTCGTAACCGATTGTGTAACAGCTATTTTTTTTTAAACGATGGATGTTCCGCCCTATTTGACTTTTGCAATATTTTTGCTATCTCTATCTAAAGATTTTAGAGGCTTCAGGCGTTTAAGGTAACATATCCGATTAAAAATATGCAACAATATACGACACGTTTTTTGCCACTTCGATAGTAAACGATGATATTGTAGTGTACTTGCGATAACGAATGATGTCACTCTGTGTTATGAAATTTTAATATTAATTCTGTCGGTTACACTAAAATATATAAAAAAATGAGTTAACGTGACTTTTGCTATAATTTCTATTTAATATAATGTCTTTGTCGGTATGTATTTAAATGATCATTTTAAATTTGCAAAAGCAGCAGACAAACAAATCTGAACGGTCATCTTTTTTAATGATTGATTCTTTCTCTCTGAGACATAAAATAAATTAAATCAGTGTATATTTTAATGAGTTATGTGCTAATGTTTGATTTGTACAAATTAACTTTGATAGTTTCATGTTGAGTCAAAGTCATTTGAGCTCCAAAACTAAGACAAATGCGCATTTAAAACCCGAAGTCATGTTCGGAAACGCAAGCGAATTTGTTTCTGGCACTCGCCGGCCGCTGCAACGGCACGTTCGCTTCGCTCTCTCGGTTCGTGCTGCTTTTTCAGATACTAACCTAACCTAATGAATGGAGGGCGCAACCAAGATTCGATCTGTATGAAAAAAGAGGATCAAATATTATTTTTGACTATCAAATATTAATTTAGTATGCTTAAACAAAACGATAGCGTTATCTTGAATGCAGTTCATTTATAATTTATTCGTAGATCAGCTAATATGATAGATTGATTAAAATATGTATCAAACACAAAACAATATCGTTTGTTCAAAAAAGTGCACACTTACAATACATCAATAATATTATCTTTGAGGATCAAATAATATTATCCCTAATTTAAAATATAATTTGCAATAAAAAACGCTGTTTAAGTAAAAATGTTGTTTCGGTCGTCATGGTTACGGTTCGATATGATAGTGTGAGTTTTGACAACGGCGGCTCTGATAGTGATCGAGGCTTAAAGCCCTTCCATTGTTTTTTTTCTTCCGGGGTACTGTATATTCCGGGGTAAGTATTGACTTGGAATATATTGTCATCGTGATTGAGCTATCTCTGACCACTTTGAAATTGTAACCGCGTTGAGATTTTTCCTCGTGCAGGTGTACGGGCACGAGAGGCACACGGTATTGGAAGTTGGAACACCGTAACCATTTAAACTGTCATAATTTTAAAACATGAACTAAAAGAACTCTGAATAACCGCGACCACATCATTGAGTTTGATTGGTTAGTCAATAGTAACAAACTTCATTTGTATAAAGAAATATAATCAATAATCTCTTGACAATCAAGAACGAGTAAGATACTGTCCATTATATCAGATTCGTTCAGAGATGGGTATCTTTGATTTGATAGTTGCGGTATAAAATTATATTGCCCTTGTAATATTAAGCTGTCATGTTAATGTAAGCTTTTTTGCTGTAATCCACGTTATCTTTCTACGCGCTGCATTTCTAAAATTTTAAGCATGAACCAAACGTCTTTTCGCCCCTACATACCACAACATGAACTCCAAACAATCTTTTAGAAGCGCAAAATCAAAACAAAGAATCATAAAAAGAACACCGTAGTGACACCATTGCGCACCAACTTCAATCAAAAATGGAACGTCATCTATTTTTTTCATGGTTCGTGACAAAAGCACTGCCTTCAAATGCCATTGCTCAAATGAGAACGCAGTCATTCGCGAGTGTGGTGAAACGGAAAAATCATGGCGCGAAAATGTCATCAGCTTTCCCGCGATTGTATACTTTTATTGCGTTGCGTTAAAATAGAATATCTCAGTGTTTGTTTTTATAGCACAATTATTTTAATTCTGTTTTTGTTACAAATTAAAATGTGTATTTAAAACTATTTTTTTATCACACTTTAAAAATAAAAGTAATTGTAGTTTTAAATTAACAATTACATTATTCAGGTTTCATAAAAAATTTACTAAGGACGCCTGTGAAAGCAAAATCTTTTGGCTATCTCATTATTTACATATAAAAATATTGGTTCTTGAATTTCGTCATGTTTTAAAGTTAACACTTTTCGAATGTCACCAATTGCATTATTCTTTTCATGCGGAAATTCAATTTTCGAACGGCAACTTTAGAGCATAATTCGAATTTTAAAGTTTACGGTACGAATCTACGAGGACTCGTCACCTTGAGGCGCACGCTTTGATTAGAAAGAGGTGTGTGGGATTAGGTGACGTAGGGCTGTCTATTCTCAAACAAGCACCATTTCATCCGACAAAAAAATTTATACCTGCAACAGTAATATAAAAGTGTTTGAAGAAAAATTTGACTCTCGATTTTACTTAATTAGGTTTTATGACTTTAGATATCACGAAGTTTACAATTATTCTCTAACACACAGGTGCATTTTGAAACGGTATTGAATTTTTTTACCTCCTTTTAACTCTCCCTATATAGACGCTGTTTAGTTTTTCAATAATAAAAGACCTAAAATTGAAAATCAATGTTCCATGCTCTATTTCGAACTTTATGATTTTCCAGCCCTGCGAGCAGGGTGGGGGGTGGCAGGCTGTGATTGGAGCGTCATGTGCCGCTGGGAAATCAGCTCCGGTCGCGCGTCGCCGCGTATTTATTCCACGGCTTGACAGGTGCCGCGCGGATGTAGAGTAGCTATTTTTGAAAAGTACACATATAAAAGTTATTCTCGGGTTTTGTTCAAATTTAATTTTTCCAGTACATCATTATGAAGTTTAAAACAATTTAATTGGACACTATACTCGAATAATAATGATATTGAATTTTTAGGCCGGGAATATTATTCTGAATGTTTACTAAATATACAAAATTTGCCTCAATCGTTGTCGACATTCAGGCGAAAATGTTCACAATGGCTATTTGACAAACAATCCTGGGGTGCAGATTTTGCACTCTTCGTATAATATGTATTTTCTTAGCCAGTTCTATTCTATCTCTTGTCTCGTGTTTAGTCTCGGTTTTTGTTCTGTAGCGTTTCTTTGGCTTTCGTCTAAATCTTGTCTAAATATATGAAGAGGCTGTATGGTGAATTTACCTACCCTAATAAATGAGTAAAATTCATTTAAAAAATTGCATTTGCTGTCATTGATTGTTAACAATTTTTTTTTAAATAATATCAAGTGACGGGATGAACAAGTCGTGCGCTTGATGGTAAGCTACATACCTGCCCATAACAATTGCAATGCCACTCAGAGCTTTAAATCGCAAAGATCTGAGGGGCACTGCCACTGCGTCCGTCACCCTGAGACATAAGTTGACAAGTCCCATGTGCCTGTAATTTTACCAGCACCTTTACCCTTCTAAGCCGGAACGCAGTAATGCTCACATTACTGCTTGCAGAAATACGTAAGGTAGACACAGTACTTCCCTGGACGAACTTTTTCACAAGCAGCGCTACTGCTACTAAAAATGACAACTTTTCAGGTGAGAGGTTTAAAGAATCTACTATCGAAATTAGTCGATAACTTTTTTATGCTTAATACAAGACAGTTATGAAATTTGTCATAATATAAGACATATAATTTGCCTATTTCATCTAGTTCGTATTTGTATAAAATCACTAGTGACGTATCATGTGGCTTTATTATTTCAATGGTACGAATTAAACATTTAAATTTGAAGTTCGCCTAATTATCGGAAAATCAACACAGACTACAAGCTAATACATGTTTCAAAAAAAGGAAGAGGTTTTCAATTTGACTGTATTATTTTCTTTGCGTGTTTGTTATGACATTACTCTGGCATTTGTAATCCAATTTTGATGGTTATTTATTTATTGGAAAGAGGGTACCTCAGTATTGGTCCCATTTAAATTTGAAGAATTATCATTTCTATTGGATTTCAACCTCTTTCCGTTAACAGTTTTTAATAAAACTTGGCAAATATATAGATGTCATTCCTCAAACTTTTGAAGTTGGTTTATTTTATTTTTTTATAAAAAAGGTATAATTACCTATAAGTACCTATTAAGTGTTATATTTTTAATTGTTACAATGGATTCAAAATGGCAGCGCGACAAACAAGTTATCTTCACAAATCGTATGCTGCAAAAATCTAATGGCCAGTGCTTCACTGACGTTCAGCATTACGTCATAATCATAATAAAATTTTCCGTAGTCTCTGTGTTTACAAACTAATCTGTCCACAGCCGCGAGCAAGTCCTGCTCAACGAGTCACTACAGCCCGCTTCGCGCTGAATTCGTTGAAACACCTCCCGGCTACTGTTCCGACGCGTATCCGAATGCCATTGACTGTTAGTCCGTTTTAAAGATTGAAAACATGCTTTTAAACCTAAGATATAGCTAGTATTGATTGCTAACGATGAATCCGTTTTCATATTCTTTTTTTAAATTACGCAACCAGTCGGCCTTTATATGAGTGAACAACAAGGAGCCTTCGTTTTTCAAAATAATTATAACAACGTTATATTTATCGTGTTCTTAGGTTTTCGCGATTGTTACACTTAGGAAATGAAACTATTTTTCCGGATTTAAATCGCGTATATTTGGTTTTTCAAACAAACCGACGTTTCGGGCCCTTTACAGGTACCATGGTCACGGTTGACTGAGGTGGTACAGTCTTCAACCAGTTATGTCTAATATTGATACAAACCACTCTATTTTTTCATTATAGTTACAATACTTATTAATTAAATACCTTATTTTTAATTTTACAAAGAAAACATTCCAATTTACGCTATATTGTTTTACAAATTATTTTATTGAATGAATTTTTATTAAGTTCAACTTATTATTAATTATTAATAGAAATTAGAATAAACTAAAACATGATGGTAAGCTACATACCTGTCCATAACAATTGCAATGCCACTCAGAGCTTTAAATCGCAAAGATCTGAGGGGCACTGCCACTGCGTCCGTCACCCTGAGACATAAGTTGACAAGTCCCATGTGCCTGTAATTTTACCAGCACCTTTACCCTTCTAAGCCGGAACGCAGTAATGCTCACATTACTGCTTGCAGAAATACGTAAGGTAGACACAGTACTTCCCTGGACGAACTTTTTCATAAGCAGCGCCACTGCTACTAAAAATTAGTAGTCTTATGTCTGTTTGGGATTTTTCATTAGAGGAAACACTGGATCCCAACGCGACGGTGTTTGACATCAGCTATATGTTCTTTGACGAGGGTACAAATACTTCGCTTTGTTTGTCCAATATAAGACGTTATATTGTTTTTATGATAGTTCAATTTCAGGCAGTCGTAATGGAAAAGTATAAAGTTAAACCTTGCCTGTTTCCATGAGCATAAGGTCCTAAAAGGAGAAAGTTTGAAAATTTCACCACACTTATCGACACGGAATCGCATTACACCGATGAGAAAAAGCTTTATATCCATGTAATGTAATAATAAAAATAAATTAAATAAAAATCATTTATTGCAGACAATTTACAGTTCATTTTATTGGTACACTTACAAACTAAATACTGTTAGCACAAAAGTTACAGTATAAAAATAAACAAAATAAAATTAATTAATTAATGTAATGACTACACGATACCTGCTAAGTTCACTGAGCTCCCAGGATGTGAAGTTCGGTGAACTTAGCAAGCAGATCGGAGTCCTACCTATCCACTATCATTGTAAAAACTCTGTAATGTAATTAATGTACAAACGTTTTGCTACTATGTGCTTTTGCTACTTTTTCGATCTTATTGCAAGGAAGTAGAGCTTTTTCTGTCCTGCTCAAACCGATTCAGCTGTAATTCCATAAAGAATATTAGTGTATATACTTACACTTTATTATGTAAGAAATATAAACGATATTTGATGATACATCCCGTTCAATATATCAATAAACTCGGAAAAAATTTAGATATTGTAATTCGTTAAGATTTGCGAACGTGAAACCTTTTTTTAGTGTTTAGATATTTAGTTTATTTACAAGCAATACACAGCAATGCAGCTAATAACAATATGCCTAAAATTGTCATGCAATACATAAATATTTATTTTAACACACCCTGTGTCGCGAGTGCCATGGACACACGCATAGACAACCACAAATTAAATCAAAACTCACGAGGGAAATAATTGTAAGCCATAGAAATATTTCTCCCGCCCCGGGAATCGAACCTGGGACCTCGGCGTAGCAGTCCGGCATGGTAACCATTCGGCCGCTGAGGCAGTTAATAGTACCCTTGGCATATAAATAAGTCACAAATTATCATAGGTATGCATTGACTTACAATTATATGGACGTCGGGTCCGCGCTAAAAAGTGTCCGCACTTGTAAGGCGCTAAAATCGTATACAGAGCGCGACACTCCGCTTTAGTCTTCATTTGTTCTACGGACAGCGCGATACTGCGATGACATAACAATTTAAATTTCGAATAGGTTGACTTGGGACATTTTTTTCGTGGTTTTTGTATTAGACCCGTCGTCCATTTATTTGTAAGTCAATGTAGGTATGTCATAATTTTTTGTTTCTATCACATGAAAGTTATGAAAATAATAAGAACTACATGAAACAAATTAATGTATATGTGAAATTTTATAACTCTCCTACGTAGGCATAAAATACTTATTTGTTATGCAAGGCTGCAAAATTGTTGTTTGACGCAAGAACGCTTATATTGAAACCTGAGCAAGCGAAGGAAGCTAAGATTGAGAAAGCTAAGAAGAGTGGTTCAAAAATAGATTCCTGAGCGTAGCGAGGGTTTCATGGCACGAGACGCAAAACAACTTTGCTGCCGAGCGAAACACTTTTCACCTCATAATAGGGAGGAAAGTGGTATGAGTGGAAAAAACTTGAGGTATCACAAATCAGTTTTAATAAACAAAATTAGTTACCGTTGTCAATTTAACTTCAGCAATTGTAGAATAAAATATACCAACCAAAATATATTACATAAATAAAGTATGACAAATCGCGTAGTTGAACGCGTCATTGTGTTTTTCTTTTTCATCGAAAGAAAAAGTTAGGTGCACCATCATCGTCAATTTCGAATTTCAAAAACGTTTTTGCGAGTAGATTTCTATTGAGAAAGAAACTTTCCGAGCTAGTGAGGTGAAAAACTTATTTAATAATTTTTTTTCGTAAAGTCTTTAAACCTTGAAAAGTAATTTTGTAAATGTGACCTTGTTTAAGGTATAATAACACCAAGTGTGCGATTTACAAAAACTCCCCAAGAATAAAGTTCTAGATTTGTAATGCTGCAGTATATTTTAATCTAACAAATTGATAAATCAGTGAAAAATACACACAATGAAATTTTGATAAAACCATTACTGACAAAAGTAACAAATCAGTATAAATCCTCTATAATATCAACAAATATGTTCCCCATTACTGCGAGTACAATCACATCGCGAATAATTTTTTCGACTTCCCCTCAAATCGCTATCGAATACACTCTAAACGTGTTCATTTAGGATAAAAAAAATTACTTTTCGTGACTACCATAATTTTGAACCTTACAGTCGTGCATGTAGAATTTAAATTTGAACATTTGGTTTCTATCTTTGATAAATCAGGGTTGTCAACTTTCAAATTTATCATGAACCACGGTGTAAATATTTAAGATTTCATTGCAATGAAAATTACTATTAAATAATACTACTTAGTAGTGTAGTTACTACTTACGTAGAAACGCGTAAAGCATAATTTGCTTAATTACATATATAAGTTGCTTAAACATTTTTTTCTTAAAGTCTGTAGACTTTAAGAAAAAAATCAAGATCTATAGCAGAAAATTCTCAGACAAAAAGAAGAGATGAATCTCCCTGTGAAACTTGGCAACCCTGCATACAATAATAGAAATGTACGCACCCGAAACCAAATGAAAAAGGTGTCAAAGATCGAATTTACGATTCATTATACTTAATCCTCACAAAAACGAGGGAGGACTTCCTTTCACCAACATACAATAGACAACTCTATCGGCACACGTTTAAATTCTAGTTTCGAACACCGTACCACTATATTTGATTTTCAAAAAAGCATTCCAAGTGCGCACGCATCTAAGTGCCCATTGTGGCGGCAGATGGTCGTTCGAATTCGAATTTGAAACGTCAGAACTGCCCTTGAATAAAAATAAAAAAGTCGTATGAACCTTGAAAAGGAGACTTGATACGTCATTCTTTTTTCAAACAAGGCTATCTTTTTAATGTGCATGAAAGCTCGTATAAAGATGAATCGCTCGCTTATGAAAGTAATTCGTTGTTAAGGGTGAGGGTGGGCAGAGTAATTAAGTCTATATGAATCAGTTTTCGTGTCAATTAATGTTTATGAATAAAATTACTACTGTTCTTCGTGGCGCGTCGCGTTTGTAATAAATGGCCTAATAAATTTATTGTTAAATTTTTATTTTCTTTGTAAGATGGTACTTTATTTCTATTTATTACTTAATGTAGTTTGGCTTACAAATAATAGTCACACAGCATTTTCAAAATTCCATTGCCATGGATATGAGTAATTAAGTTTTTGAATATGTTTTTTTATGGCAGAAACGGGTGCAACTTAGTGTATTGTAAAGTCAAACTTAATATCCGTAAAATTTCGAATACTTGCAGACCCTATAAATTCGGCCAGTTCCTACCAAACAAAATTGCAACAAAAACAAAAATATCAACTGCCTATAAAAAATGGTGGCAAATAATAAAATGCTAAATGTCGTAGATAGGGCGAAATGAATTGAAAATATGTGTCGGCCCATTAGCCTCCCATTACGCGTCCCGCGGGCTCGCAATGCGCCTAATGTGAAATCATAGAGCATAGATTATAAACAGACGGGTTAGGCGGTTACGCGGGGGTCTAAACTTCGTAACTTTATAATCTAGTAGCCGTTTCTTGTTCTGTTGTAAGTAATTAGATGATAATGACAATTGACTATGAATGCGATTCTCAATTCACAAAAAAACGACAAGTTTCACAAACGGTAGAAACTGTTAACTGAAATTATATTTATCATTAGTAACAAATTTCTCAAGAGTCAAGTAATGAATGTTTCTTTTTATTTATTGAGCATTGGCTACAATGTGATCAACTTAAAAAGGTATTTAAAAAAATTAAAGAACACAAAACCACTCGTACTAGAAAACAAAGAAGACGAAAATTAAAAAGTCATGAATGTGAGCAAAGACTAGTTACTCTACAAAACATTAAAACAAATACAGTCATCAAGTGTGTACAATTATAAATGAAACTTAAAAGAGAAACACTCTATTTAATTCAGCTTATTTTAATCTGTGTAGCGTACAGCTCACCGCCTCACTGTTTTGGGCTTGGTCGGGAGGGTCGGGTTTCGCGCCATTTGGCCGACCGGTCGTGTAATAGCTAGGCAAAGCTCTGCGGACACTGAAACAACACACAAACCTATCTATATCATTATAGTGATAGACTGTAGTGTAGTATGTAGTGAATTTTTTTTTAATCACAGAAGAATAGGTTCCATCTGAAAGAGTTCGTCCAGAGAAGTACTGCCACATTTCTACCACCAAACAGTAATGCTTCCATTATAAGGTAAGGATGCTGGTAATGTTACAGGCACATGGGACTTGTCAACTTATATCACTGGGTGATGGGCGCAGTGCAGTGCTCCTCAGATCTTGGCCATTTAAAATACTAATACCAAAACTGTTATGGACAGGCATGTCGCTTACCACCAGATGCACAATTTGTTCATTCCGTCACTGGTAATATATAAAAAAAATTCTTCCAAAAACTACATTTGCCAATTTTCTTGATTTTACAGTAGCCTATACAATGCACGGTAGGTAACAGCTAAATACACGAGAATTTACAATGGAAAGAGTGAGGATACTAACGTGTGAATTCCCTTACTCTTTCCTATGGATATAATGAAATACGTAAGTTCTTCACTGTACGTATACATCAAACAATCTCTTATGTTCCGCATTGTCTATTTGAATTTAGAATAAGCCGGCTCTATCGAATCGCGATGTTTGTTTTCGATTCGCTGGTTAAATTCGATGCTGCGCTGTTAGCTGCTCCCGTTAATAGAATTGGCTTTCGAAGTCTGTGTTCTATATTTAAATAAACCAATTAGAGAGTGACAAAATATTTTTTTATTACACAGATTTGTATTTGAATTAGTGGAACATTATTATTTTGTTGTTATTGTTATTATCTATTTAAGACTCGCCTCTCCCAAGGCCTAAAAGATTAATATTGAATTTTATTATTATTATTATTATTAAATTAACTATATTAGGTTAAACGAAATGTAATTTTTAAGCATTTTATATATGATTGTAAAAAAAATTCGTTATTCTCTACATAGTTTTACATACATTGTAGTACCGGTTTATTTATTTGTGTTTTTTTTCTATATTCGAGACCTAAAACTTAATGTTTATTTTATCAAAACACAATTTCATTACAATGTACAAAATTCACATGATAATAACATTTCTAATTCACCAAAAGAGATCAAAAGTAGCCACTCGAATAATTACACCCCAAGTCACCCTCCAACATAATATTCCTTTTATGTAAACAATGGGCAGGGGCCCTAATTTGACCACTACTAGTGTCCTCGCACCAAAAATGGTGCCCTAATATTAAACTCCTCGAAAACACCTTACCGTTAAACGAAAAATTCGATTAGTTGTCCTTGTGTTGTGCTAGACAAATAAAGCATAGGTGCTTTGATTTTTTTATTCAAAGAAATTTTTCAGAAAATGAACAGTGCCTAAATTATTTTACATTGAAAATGACGTTGAACTATCCCAATAATTAAATGATATAGAAAGAAGACAAGTTATAAGTGCATTGCCGGTAATTTTGTAAGTATTAATTTTTTTTGTTCAACTAATATGAAACCAACAAACAACTCACAGGCAAGACAAATTTTAACATTAGTTCTTATAATTGTAATCATTAATTTGTTCTGAATTAGTGTGAATAAGCTGAATAAACGTTTTTTCTTTCTTTCCTTTTAGAGCTTGGATTAAATGATAAAATTGGCTCCCGTGCGGAGTGCCCAAAATGCCGATTGAGTTCACGCTTTTTTTTCAATATATTAAATTTTTCGCAAGGTAACTCATAGCGCTTGGGTCACCAGTCAAACCATTAATTTTTATAAATATAATTTCTGTCAAAGAACCGATAACCGATGGGAAAAATGAGTTCCAGAGTAGAGACCACGGCTCGCAAACGTAGTGTAAACCACCCTCTGGCCAGATGGAGTGACGATCCGAGAAAGGCTGCTGATAGCGAATGGATGCGACAAACCGAAGACCGAAATAGCGCACTTTACGTGAGACCTATGTCCAGTAGTGGACTGCAATATGCTGGGGATGATGACGACTAAGAATTAATGTTAGGACTCCAAACAATAATCGCCATAAAGTCGCTACATAACGCGAGTTGAAATGCCACTAAACTTGTCATCATTTAAAACAGGACGTCACAAAATATACTACATCCCACTAGACACCACTATCACATTCAACCCCAAAATGACACCCCTAAAACCCACAAAAATAAACTCATCCATAAAGAAGTCCAAATGTCCAAACAACTGTTGTACGGCAGACTACAATTTTATGAACATGACTTAGGTCCCTCGCGGGATTCAAATGGGTGCGCCGGGATTCAAAACCCCGGGAGTGGCCGCGGATTAAAGTCCTCCGGGACAGGGAGGGATTAAGTAGTATAAACACTAGTTAAATGATTGAATGGGTGTCAAGTGTAGATAGCTATTGTTTGGTTTGTAATGGTCATAGTGGGAATCTCTAAAGTGGTATGAATGAATAAGTAATCACTATCAGACTTAAAATGTTACATTGTCCCTCTTCTCAGTAAATGCCGTAGTTCAATTTTTTTCGTAACTGAGTGTGATATAAGATTTGGATTTAAAATAAGCCGTCTCTATCAATTTGAGATGTTTGTTTACGATTCGCTGGTTATTTTTTTATTAAGAGTTTTGGTTTGGATATAAGTCATTTGAGCCATATCTTCGTTTAATTATGTAGATCCTCATCAAATATTTTCCATTGTGGTTCTATAACATTACGTTTTCACTTTCTCTTAAATAGCTCAGTTCTCATGTTTGGGCATAAATGTATGTGGTCTGTGGGATTTCTAAACAGTCTTTTAAGGCGGGAGTCGATATTTAAGTCTTCACTTTCACTTAATCACATTATTGTCACTTTGCACAATAACTTTGAATGAAATTTTCATGATAAACTCTTTTGTAATTGGTTTTAAAATAAGGAATATTGTTCTAACTTTCTTCAACAATATTTTTTTCTTTTTATTTTCTTCATAAATGCAATTTTTAAACATTTTTAGCCTGTCCCGAAGGACGAAAAATTTTACTACTTCTACCAGTTTATGTTTTGTTTCATGTTTTAATATTACTATTTTTAACCAACTTTAAAAAAGGAAGATTTTTGTGTGTTACGCGATTACTCTGATATTTATGAACCGATTTCGATAAACCTTTTTATTGGAAAGGAAATAGTAGTGGTCCCATTTAAATTTGAAGAAAATGCTCCACTTCTAAGGGTGGCAAAGTCGGGAATGAATCCGATTTATTGGATGTCTGTTAGCCAAGTTGCCAAGAAAGTGGTTCACCCACTTGACAAATAGATGTAATTACAATAAAAATAAAAATGTATTGGTGACCTATAGCCGATCTGATGATGTAAATGGCAGTTAGAGCCCTGCCTCACCGGGACGCCACGGCGACGTCGCCAGCTAACGTAGCCAGAGATTTATACTGAAATGTATTGAGGCTACCTCACTTGACTACCGATTGGCGACGTCGCCAATTTGGAAGCGTAGCCACTACCGACACTCTGCTATATGGAGTTTGGCCATTCTGGCGACTCTGGCGCGCTGGCGACGTAGCCAACGAAATGTAACTCACTTCAGTCGTCGTAGTCACGTCTGTCGACTTCGACATCTTAAATTGGAGAAAATATGACTTTTCATACAGAAATATTCATCGCGGAGATAGAAATTGGAGATAGAAAGTAGTGTGTTAAGAGAATATTCCGACCGCAATTTACATGATAAATGAGAGCTATTTTTTCCACATCCATTCCTGACGACGACGAATGACTGACTAGGCACTCGCCATACATGGCTAGGCTACTCTGTTTAGCGACTGTCGGTTGCCAGAGGTATTACAAAATGAATATTGAAATGTATGGCCGCTAACTCACTTGGCGACGGACTGGCCACGTCGTCAATTTGGAAGCGAGCGTAGCCACTGCCGGCGACGTGGACGTCGCCAAGGCGTCCCGATGAGGTAGGCTCTTATAGTTGTGGAGACCGCGCCAACTAACACAGCGAAAGCGGATAAGTAACCTTTTGAGGTCGATTTTTTTAAATAAAAATATAATTATTATTTCTGCTAAAAATACTATTAAGATAATTTTATTATACCTTAAGATAATTTTATTTTTACATTATGTATGTATGTATTCCAATTACGAATTTTATTTTTTCTACTGTACTTTAATCTGCCAATTACAATTTTTTTTAATGTATTAAGGCTTTGGCAAAGCCATCAGCCTAAACATGAAGTTTAATTATGTTTCTGTAAATATGGCCGCCACAAAGAGAATATGCAATTTGAGGCGGCTTGCTTGGATTGGCTCGGGATTCCTTAAAACGGGCCTTAATCTTCGATTAAGGCACAATAGCACTATCCTATTCCACTTTAAACTAGATTTCACAAAATAATTGAAAGTCAAATTAAAAACGACACTTTTCCCTCCAAAATGCCCAGAGCGAATCCGTCAATTACAATTTCATAAGCCGTAAAGGCGCTCTTTTTACTTCTGAATCAATATTCTATAGTCTATGGTACTCGCAACTGAGCAGAAAAATTTCAAGTATCAAACACAGAACTATACTGAGTTTCAAAAAAAGAACTTCATATATTTGCTAATTAACATATCAATTAGGACATTACTCAAACCCCATAGTGCCTCATGATTGGTTAAATTGGCCTAAAAGTCATGCAGCCGGGCCATAAATCTTTATAAAAAAGATTGGTTAAATGCGGTACTTGGCCAGTTCTATTCTATCTCCTGTCTCGTGTTTAGTCTCGGTTTTTGTTTCGTTATGCGTTTGTTTGGCTTTCGTCTAAATCTTGTTTAAACATATGAAGAGGCTGTATGGCGAATTTGCCTACCCTAATAAACGGGTTAAAATTTATTTAAAAAAATTGCATTTCTTGTCGTGAATTGTTAACAATTTAAAAAAAAAAATGTAGTGACGGTACGAACAAGTCGTGCGCTTGATGGTAAGGTGGTAGTACTTTCCCGGACGAACTCTTTCACAAGGAACTCTATTGCTACTTAAAATATACATTAAGTATTGGTTCTGTTTCATTATTCTATTTACTTGTAGAAAAGTATTGTATGCAATAATTACATAATTAGGTCTTAAAATCTCTTACCTATTACTTAGGCCACTCGGCAAAGTCTCGTGGCCTAAACACGGTACTCGGCTTCAAGAATTCTGATTACACAACGATTGTATTATTATTAAACCTGCATATGATTAATATTTGTTTAAATAAAGTGTTATTAAATCTTTACATTCAATCTGACTACCGATTATGCTGACCATTAAGGGATGATATTAATGAGTAACAGAAACCGTACGATAATTGATGATCACATCAAAGCACGTTTAGCGTCCTCCCCCCGTATCTCTCAACAACCTCGCTTGTTATCTCCTCGTTATAACAATAGCATGTGAGATTTAGATTATATGAGGTCTATTAAATAAGGTATTTAGATTTTGATTGTAAGTTTCTTTTTAGGCGCTTATAAGAACGGACTAAAGCCGGGCTATCTCCGTGGTCGAGAGGAATGCATACCGATTTTCATGGTGTCGCCATCTCTAAGGTCCCGGATTCGATCCCCGGTCAGCTTGATATAGAAAAACTAACTTTTCTATATCGTCGGTGTTTTGTAAAAAGGGCGAAAGCGCCGTTCCGAAAAATTTTTCAGGGGAATATGGTTAAGGTTTTTTTTATATTAAATTTTAAACTTTCACCTTAATTAAAACCAAAATTTAATTTTAAAACAGGACGCAAATATTTTACAACACTCCTTAAAACCTCAAACACGTTCCTCAGAAAAATATTAGGCAATGGCTCTTGCGCCCTTCCTACAAAACACCGACGATATAGTCTCGGGTTTTCAAAAAAAGATTAACAAAATAAGGGACGGGACTAACTACAATTGCCGTGTGCAAAGAAAACTTTTTTAAAAGTAGAAAGACTTCAACTTTGCTGGTAGTACAATTAGACCTTAAATTCTATTTTTGTAAAATAGATATAATAATATTTTATTGAATGTCAGGATGTTCCATCACCATGATATTCAATTATTTTTTTGTGAATTTACTCCACTAGTTTGTTGTAATTATTAATACAAAGATTACTCTTATTATTATTAGATCACTTTAAAAAAATCCTTAATCCGGCTGGATTCGAATCGACGTCCTCTAGCAAACCGTGGCAGACGCTATGCCAGCTAACCCACTTAGTTGGCATAGCAATACAGACAGAAAAAATTTTTCTAAGTGTTCGATCTTTATATTAATAAATCAAGCATTAATGTTAGCATTACTGTGTCCCAGTTTTGAAGGGTAAGGGTGCTGGTGAAATTACAACAGGCACATGGAACTTGCCAACTCATGTCTCAGGGTGCAGTGGTAGTGCCCCTCAGATCTTTGCAATTTAAAACTCATAGTGGCACTGCAACTGTTATGGACAGGCGTGTAGCTCACCATCAGGCGCACGACATGTTCGTCCCGTCACTTGTTGTTATAAAAAAATATACATATAAATACAACAAACTAGATGAATATTTTTCTATAGTATCACCGGATGTTAAGCGATAATGTGTCCTATGACGTTATTCGCTTGTGTAATAAGTGCATTTTTTGACTTGTATACCAGCTGAAAAGGGGTCATTGTGTACCCAAGAGACACGAAAAAGATGACAATAAGAGGATGATATTTAGAGATAATCACACAAGCAGGAGTACACCAAATGGTCCGAGGTTGGGGAGGATAATTGCCAAATCATGTAACCTGACCCCGGCGGGTTTAACCATTTGGATGTTTCAACTGCTTTAGTTGCTCCCTTCTTTGTTTAATATATGTTTTTGTTTAACAGGTATATTTGATTATTAAGTAGTTTTTTCTTCGACACTAAGGTGTGAGTATCTTTTGTAGGCACGTTTAAGCACTGCGTTCTTATTAAGTGGGCTTTTTGCATAGGATATTCAGCATTAAAAGTTTGACTATACTCATAAGTTCTGAGTAATTATCTTAATTAGTATAATGAACGTGAAAGTGCTTCTATTTTCTCAATGTCTCTCGGCAAACTTCGTGTTTCGGCTGTCGTCGGGTTTTATTCAGTTGCCCTTTGCCTTTGGTACAGATCGGACGCTTTCAGTCGACTTGAGTCTATATACTTCATATAGTGTTACATTTCTTATTTATTATACAATGGGAGGAAAGCCGCTGAAGTCACAGGCACTAGGATAACCGGAAAATGAAAAAAAAGATTAGTAATCGGAAAATATTAATTTTAGTTGTATAAAAGAAACACTTTATTTACTTTAAATTTTTTGTTAACTTGCTTAATGACATGGAGTAAATGTTATTAAAAATAGGGAAATAGTTTTACAGCTCTATATAGTTCACACGGCAACAAAACAAAACAACAATAAAGTACGTTGTTCAAAAATCAAGTTACTATTATAGATTTTAAATCTAATAATTAATGGACATGGAAATTAATATTCGTGTGCATTCAGAAATCCGATGATTGCCGAGGGACATTGAGAAAACAGAAGTACTGTATATCAAAATCTTTACTACTCCCGGTCTTTGGCAATTTCCTACAACTCCTTCTCAAACCCATTAGTAACATGCATTAGGTAAATTTTTCAGAGCTATGTGTTTTTGGTTTAGTACTTCACATATTCTAGCAGTAGCTCGTGCCAATGTCGTTTTATCAATGGTAACCATTCTTTCAGGAAACTTGATGCTTTACCACCTTAAAGATTATTTTTCAATGCAGGCATTGGCGATCAGTACGTACTGACAAGTGGCATTCTACTCTACTGTAAAGGTAGACAGGTTGTTTTTAGACTGTGGATCCTGGAACCTTTTGACATCAAAATTAGTCTATAAACTGAAACTCAAACTTAAATAAATCATCTTTATATCGTAGGTAAGCAAATTATACTAGAAATAGTCATATTGATTAAACTCTACTGCTCTTCGTAAGGCAGATTCCCCTGAGAAGAACGAGCAAGAAACCCTAGGGGTTGCTCTATGTAATTAAACATTTATATACATTTATCATTTACAATATTATTTCAAACATTATACATCAAGACGACATACAGGAGCTTAACGGGTCACTACCACGAATTTTTGTTATCCAAGTACGCAGAAGCTACAGCTTCTAAGTTTCTACAGATTGCTTTGCTTTTCTTCTTTATACAAAAGTGTAAAGTTTTTGTTTCACTATACTTTTAAACCTCGTAAATGGCAAATTTCGAATATTACCCGGAATCTTATCACATAAGCGTATACATTGCCCCTTAAATGGATTTGTGACGACAATCAAGGACAGCCGGTTTATTTCTATTTCTCGTTAATTAATGCTATACCTGTGAATTTTTTCATGCGAAAAATTGAGTTCAAACATATTTTATTCTCATTAAGATAATTATCACTTATATGAGAATTTAAAAACTGAACAGTAAATTAACAATATTCGAGTCTAAGCCGTGGTACAAACTACAAAATGAAATACTACCATTGAATACAAACATAAGTTGAGAGTTCAACTGTTTACAAATTTACACTGTTATTATACAAATTAAATCTTTATTTCTGTAGTGAATGGTCGTGACAAATATGTTTATACAATTTTGATATAAATAAACTAAATGACTCCGCATCCTTTACATTTGAGGGTAGTTTGTTAAAGATTTGCACTCCCTCAAAACCTATCGATCTCTTGCCGTAGTTAGTTCTGATCATGGGCAGCATTACATGAGTAACTCTGCGTCTGCTATTGTAATTGTCTTTTTTTACTAATGTAATCCCTACTTTTCTAATTACCATAAATTACATTGCTGTTTTTGAGGACGCTACTGAAAAATGTTAATTACTAATCTCTCAAAGAAACTCTGGTACCCAAATTGTAAATTGCCCTAACCGCATTATGGCTATATTAAAATTCCGCATTATGGCGACGACGGTCGAAATATAACTCGTCTGAACTGTATTGTAGTTAGAAATCGTCAACAGACATCTCGCATCAAATGTCGTACGGCAAGCCTATTGGAACAACCACAAAGCGTTATTGTAATTACATACAACACGATCGAACTGTCGCCGCAATTATTACACTGCAATAAATACGACGAGCAAATGCCAACAAATTGCAAATTCGCGACATCTGTACGTTCCCAAAGGGTTTTGGATGTAGATAATTGGACATTTTTGCAAAGATTATTTTGTCACAGAACTGCATTTAGTAGGTAGGTAATAGGTGTATAACATTATGTACAGAATGTGGTAATACTCTCCCGGGCACATAATTTGAGCCACCTTGCAATTTCACTACTAAATACCCCAGACCTAAATAAATTTTGGATTGATCAAAAAATATTTTGCGATTCTGAAACTGGTATAACAAACGTCATTTCCGTAATGTCTGTTTTGAAAATTTTAATTTGTAAATCCTAATTGTAAAAGTGAATAAGGTTTCCCCGGATTTACAAATTCAAATGTCTTCGAGTGGCTCGAATTATAATTTTGTCCGGGAGTGTAGTAATGTCCAAAGGTGCTATAAAACGTGGTAAGTGCCGGTTTACAAAAATAAATAAGTACTTTAGTTTTAAAACAGGTGAAACTATCAACTGATTCATTTGTATTCTCACTGCTTTTTCATTGTACGACTGAGCTTTTTCAATATTAATATGTCTAATAACAATAGCATAAAAACTTTCAAGCCCGAATATACAAGTAAAATTATTTTATAATATTAACATTATTAGGCATTATTACATCTTATGGCGTGGTGTATTATAGTTAATCTGTGATGATATTAAAGTTTACTGTTCAATTTTTGTGCGCTGCGGCGGCCATCTTGCGGGGCATAGACAAAATTTGCGATTTCAAGCTCCATTGAATCCTCTGCTGTTTAATTAGCCGAGCGCAATCCGTTTATTCCTTAGCTGGCGGCAGACGGATTATTTTTTGTTTAGGATAACTGCATTTGTTGTTTTTTGATTACTATTAATATTGCTTTGTAGTCTTTATTGTAGCCGTAAGTATTTTGTATGGTCAATTGGAAATAGACTTTTATTAACTTGTGCCATCAACAATGCGTCTGTGGATGATTTGTAGAGAATCCAATTGTTCTCAGTTAAAAATAGAAGCATATCAATCTGCAACCTGACTGAATCTGAGCTTATGGAAAAAATAACAAAATCAAAAATGGGTATAACTTATTAATTGACACAATTCTTTTCTGTTTCTAAATTGCCCATATTTGTTTTCAACCGACTTCAAAAAAGGAGGAGGTTCTCCATTCGACTGTATTTTTGTGTGTGTGTATGTTACACTCATTACTATTTGTGACCCGATTTTGATGATTATTTTTTGTTGGAAAGAGGGTACTTCAGTATTGATCCCATTGGAATTGAAGAAAATATTCCGCATTTAAAGGTTGCCAAATTAAATTAAAATTTATTTGCGCACTTTCGGCTAACCGATTTTAATAAAACTTGGCAAATAGATGTAATTCCACGAAGTTTTGAAGTCGGTTTTTTTAATAATAATGTTATAATAATTTCAAACAACAATCCGTCAGTCATCACACATCATAGGACCTGTTAGGAGCCTAAACGGTGTTTATAAAAACAAATATACGCGATTGGGATTCGAAAAAAAATAGTTTCATTTCCAATGTGTAACAACCGCGACAACCTAAAAACTCGATAGATATAACACACATTAAAATACGTATTCAAGTATAAAAATA
>NW_020653900.1:9173519-9194478 GCF_003589595.1 Hyposmocoma kahamanoa | reverse complement strand
TACATGCAACGTAGGGCTATTCGCATTGTCGACGAAACAAGCATAATATAGGTATAACATACAAGCATAGGATAACATAAAAATAAAAATCAATCGAGAACAGAAGCTACGAGTTGTTACGTGTATAAATCAATTAATTAGTTTTAATGTTAATGATTTACGAACATGAATATTTATAATAAAAAACAATAATTAATAAAAACAAAACAGGAATGGTAGGATGGTCAGTGAAACGATAATAAAACAATTAACTTTTGTTCTGAGCGCCGCATTTTAAGGAGTCGTCGAGTTTTGAATGGTTTTTACAATGTGGCTTATACCACTATTAGTTTGAACTTCCGAAATTTTAATACTTTATAATATATATCGGTTTCTTCTATTCTATAAAATTCATATTGTTAAAATATACAAAATGGCAGTATAGGTCCTTGTGAAAGAGTTCGTCCAAGGAAGTACTAGGTATGTTTCAGGCCTTCTACAGGTTCACGGCTGTCTGAGATTGTAAAGTTATCAACCAGTTATGTCAATTATTAACGCAAACCATCCTATTTTGTACGGACAAGACGTGCGCCTGGTGATAAACGACACGGCTGTCCATAAGAGTCGCAGTATGTTTGAATATATTTATATTCAATTCTTTTTTGTGAAATTACTCCGCTAGTTTGTTATAAGTAACTAATTAACTAATTAGTACAAGGTTAATTGTCACATAGAAAAATTCCTTCGCTTCGGCTAGATTCGAACCAGCGCCTTCAGCATATCGTAGCTGACACACTTCCAACTGTGCTACGGAACCAACTAGCAGATCTTAGGAATTTTTCTGTGTCTGTTGCAGATCTTTGTTTTTGGTTTTTAACGAATTTTTTGCTGTAGCGCATTCTGTGAGAAATCTGTGAAATTTTTTCAGCACTCAGACCGATCAAAGAAATTTTTCTTAGTGTCTTTTTTATGTAAAACATAACTGCGTATTTGACCTACATCTTACCTCATGAAAAGTGATAATGAGGTCGACGATATAGCATACACGACCTGACTAGTGTTCGATCATTGTATTTATATAATAATAACAAGTTTATATAGTTAATTTTTCTCACTAGAGGTACTTACTGCCTATACTTAAAATTGTCACTCATGTATGAACTACCAGTTGTTCCATATATATTTTTTTAAGAATTTCTTGCAATTCTCATTAATATTTCCACTCAAAATATCTATATATATCCATAATTTTTTAGCTTTTGTCATCCACATCAGTCTACAATGAATACGTTTGTATACAACAATACAGAGCGGTAAATTATGTTACAGAAAATGTTTTAAAAATGAATAGTGTCCAAAGTTCATAGTATAACAAGTATAACCACTATCAGTTAAAACCAAATGGATCTAACTGACGGTCAAAACACGCAATTTAATTGTATTTTTATTCAAATGCAGGATGAGCCGATAACGGCGCCCACGCAGCATTAGGGGTTGTTAGATGGCAAACGTAAGTTTTTACATCGGCGACAAAAACTAATTCGCTTGTTTTTTTTAATATTCTAACATTCACAACGTAATTGTACCCTGCTTATATGGGCCTGTAAGAAAATAATAATATAGGTATTATAAAATTTGTACGTTTAAATTTTACATCTACAAAAGACCAGATCAAAAGTAACAAGAATAAACGGGCGTAGGTATGTGAAAAATCTGATGCTAGTGGAGCGGATGGACGTCTATAATTCGTACCTACCCATGTAGAAAGGCGAAATAGAAATATTTCAAATAAGTTCGTTTATTGTAAACATAATTGTGTTATAGTATAATTATAAGTAGATGGTGGTGGAAAAACGGTTGCTTCGTAATAGAGAGATTGACGGTTCGAATCTCTGTGGCGGCACGTGCGTATGGTTTTAATTTCTAAGTTATGTTTTTAATAATTCATAGATTCAGGTTCAGGTTATTAACAAGGTTAGAAAATTATTAATAACCTTATTAAAAACCTTTTTCATTTTATCTGCAAGAAATCTTATTATATTCTATCTATTCTAGTGCAGGTTGCATGGTGCAAAATAGTTTTTTTTTTTATAATATCAAGTGACGTCACGAACAAGTCATACGCCTGTTAAGTTAGTAATGCTTGTTTTGAATTATTACATAATTCATGCAATTAATTTTACCACCTTAACTTCGCATAAAATTAACAAAATAATTAAACACAAACGCGACCACAACCATAATCACCACCGAAATACATTCGATACGTGTTACGCAGTTTTAGTAGCAGTAGAGCTTCTTGTGAAAGAGATTTTCCAGGATAGTAGTGCCACCTTACCTATTTCTGCCGCCAAGCAGTAATGTCAGCATTACTGTGTTCTGATTTTGAAAGGTAAGGGTGCTGGTGAAATTACAGGCACATGGGACTTGTCAACTTATGTCTCAGGGTGACGGGCGCAGCGGCAGTGCTGTCACACCTTTGCGATTTAAAGCTCTGAGCACACAGCAAGCGCACGACTTGTTCGTCCCGTCACTTGATATTATACAAAAAAAGTTACGCCTCTTAGAGAAACTTCATTTTTATTACGTACTTTTGTGAATGTTTGCTTGCAATACCTCTCGGTAGCGTTAAAGTAAATATCGTGATGGAACCTGCACAACGAAGAAGGTTTGTAACTCTTGGAAAATGTGTAAAGTCCCGAACTCATATTGGGCCAGTGTGATGGACTAAAACCTCCTCTTTCCTTAGAGCATACTTTAACACCGACTTGAAGAAATTGGGGTGGACTTTTTCATAATCCGAACTAAATAATAAACCAGTACCGTCATAGTTTTACACCCTATATTTCCCACTCTTGGTGTGATAAGGCCACATATGCAAAATGACTACTTTTCGGGAGAGAGGTTTAACTTTCTTTAGAGCATTCTCTAGCACAGACTTGAAGAAACAGAGGCGGTCTTTGTCATAATTACAACTAAATAGCAAATTAAACCGTTATATTTTTACACCTAATATTTCGCACTTTTAGTGTGATAAAGCCACATCTGCAAAATGACAACTTTTCGGAAGAGAGGTTTAAAGATTCTACGAACGAAATTAGTAAAAAAATTTTTATGCTTATGTAGGAGAGTTATACAATTTCAAATACATATAATATCATTTCATCTAGTTCGTATTATTTTTATCACTTTCATGTGATAAAAGCACTTTTGACGCATGATCACATATGGCTTTAAACGATTCTTCATTAACAAAATACGCGACAATCCCACGACAATGGTCCTACTGTAAGTAGCAACAGTATACTTTTTACTAACCATAATTTAAACTGAAAAACACGACAACAGAAAGGTCTAATCGTTTCCATGTAATACATAAAAATATTCAAGGCTTTTCTGGCAAAACATTAGAAATAAGTCTTTTTTTGCACGATATTTCCGTTGACGTGTTTTGTGTTACAGAACACTGTCTGAAAGATTACTAAGCAATTAACAACATAGAAAATTATGTAATAGTCAGTTCGTTCATAAGAAAGAGCTTAAATAGAGGCGGATCCATGATTATTATTAAACGTAACTTAAAATTTAAAGAGCGTAAGGATATCACAAATCTTTCTACTGAACGAACTATTGTGATTTCATTTGTGGAATTGGATCAGTTTGTCGTCTTATGTGTATACAGGCCCCCCTCTGCTAATTTTAACGAGTTTGAATTAATTATGGAAGACAGTTTAAAGCGGATTTTTCCAACCAAAAAAAACGTAGTAATATGTGGAGATTTCAATGTAAACCTGTTGGAAAACTGTTCTACTTCGGTAAGACTCATAATTTATTTAGTAGTTCTAACTTGATTAATCTTTTTTTAGAACCAACTCGCATTACTGCCTCCTCTTCTACTTGTATTGATAACATCTTTTGTAACATAGACGCAGTGTCTAAATCAATAATAAATTGCTTAAGATCCGACCATAGTGGCCAATTGGCTTCTTTTAATTGTAAAATGAGCAAGAGGGTAGACCAATTTCTCTGCAGACCGATTACCACAGAACGAATCATTAGATTTCAAAATAATATCGGCAATAGTTTAAATTCCCTACCCCATATACCGGAGGTTCCAAATACTTTATATAACACGATATTTGGTTTAATTAAAAATCAATTTGATAATATATTTAAATCGAAAACGTTAACTTTCCATACAGAAACTAAATTCAACGACTGGGCACCAATAGGTATTCATAAGAGTAGGTCTCGTTTGTATGAGCTGCATGCTATGAAAACTTATAATACTAATTCCAATTTCATAGAATATGTTAGAATTTATTCAAAAATATTTAAAAAAGTATGTGTAGCTGCTAAGGTTAAGTTTCACAGCGACAAAATTAGACAATCGATAAATAAATCTAAAACTACTTGGAGCATAATAAATAAAGAGTCAGGCAGGGTTAAACAACACGATAGAGATATAGTTTTAGAATTAGACAGCAAACTTATAAAATCTAAAGATAAAGTAGCCCAAGCTTTTGAATCGTTATTTTCGGAAATTGCTGTGAACACTACAAAATCATTAAATTCCTCCCCTTCACTTGCTATTGATCTCCTAAAGGAAAATGTTAACATATGTGGCGGTTTATTTAATTTCCGTCATGTTAGTCCACAAGACATAAAAGCTTTTAAATCAATACATGTTAGAAAAACTGAACATCTCTGGGGCATATCAAATAAAGTTATAGACTCAGTTATTGATCTTATTTCCCCACAGTTAGCTGTAGCTTTCAATAGGTGCGATGACGAAGGTATTTTTCCCGATTTAATGAAATACAGCAAGGTTTATTCCCTTATTCAAAAGCGGTAGGAAAGTTGATCCTAGCAACTATCAATTTTACCAGCTTTAAGTAAAATATTCGAAAAGGTTATGCTAACTCAATTACGGTCCTATTTCTGTACGAATCATATTTTTCATAGTGAACAATATGGGTTTACTAGTAGTAGATCGACTAGCGATGCGGGGGTAGCGTTACTAAAACACGTCTTTGATGCTTGGGAAAGGTCCCAGAACGCTATTGGTGTTTTCTGTGACCTCTCAAAGGCATTTGATTGCGTTGATCATATTACTCTTATTAGGAAGCTGGAACATTGCGGTGTAAATGGCAAGGCGTCGAAACTTGTCTCGTCATATCTCAACGGTAGAATTCAGAAAGTAGACATAAATTGAGTGACTTCTTTGGGTTCTCCAGTAAAAATGGGTGTTCCGCAGGGCTCAATACTTGGACCTTTCTTATTTCTGATTTATATTAATGATCTGCCATTCTTTGTTAAGGACCATTGCGAAATAGTGTTGTTTGCTGATGACACATCCTTGATTTTTAAAACAGACAGACGTGACATTAACTATGACCATATTAATGATACTCTCTCTAAGATAGTTTATTGGTTTAATGCTAACAATTTATTGCTTAATGCTAAGAAGACAACATTTGTTAAATTTGAATTACCTAACGTAAAATCGACTAGTCCAAGCATAGAAATAAACGGAGAAAAGTTAGACCTTGTTAATAAAGCAGTCTTCTTGGGAGTGACTTCAATGGTTTCCACATGTATCGTCCCTGGCCAGCAGATTAAGCTCCGCTGCATACGCAGTCCGCAGAATACGTGAGCTTACCGATGTTAGTACTGCTAGACTAGTTTACTTTAGTTACTTCCATAGTATAATGTCCTACGGGATTCTCATGTGGGGTAAAGTGGCAGATATTCAAACCATATTTGTATTGCAAAAACGAGCGATTCGTTCTGTGTACCGTCTAGGCTCTCGGGTTTCTCTCAGAGAAAAGTTTAAGGAGACTGGTATCATGACTGTGGCATCACAGTACATTTACTCAAATATTTTATATGCCCGTAAAAATATACATAATTTCAATAAGAAGGAAGATATCCATAATATTAACTTTAGAGCTAAGTCCAAACTCATGGTATCACGATTTCGTTTAACCAAGGTAAACAACTCTATTATGGGAACTGTATACGTTTTTACAATAAGATTCCGGAGCATATATTAAATTTATCATTTCCTAAGTTTAAAAACTACATTAAAAATATTTTGATCGAAAAATCATATTACAAAATTGAAGACTACGTGTTAGATAAAGATGTATGGAAAGACGACATGGCTCCAGAATCCACACAAATTTGATTCAAAGTGTATTTCATAGCATTTAAGTTTATTTGAAAAGAGCAATCCCTAGAGTTTCTTCGTTCTTCTCAGGGAGGGCAGCGTAGTGAACGAGCAGTAGCTTAAATGTGACGTTTTCAAATGTAAATTTATTTTACCTATGGAATAAATAATCTTTGACTTTGACTCAGTATTTTTCACTTTTAAAAACCAAATCCCACATTCGAAAAGCCTTTTTCTCTTATTGCCTCCTCTTAAAACCTTCCAACAAATCTCCATGACGCAGATACGTACGTATTTACGTACGTAACGGAGTACGTGTTACGTACTGTGGACGTATATGTTCGAAAACCGACCATAAATAAAATAAAGCCTCAACTAATGACTGCATAACTGATATTTACGCGCCTCCCACTGTGAGCTGTTGCATTCTTGTAAAGAATTTTGTATTGGACGCTACCACTTATAAACGGACAAACCTCACGTCACGCTTTATGGGGATTAATAAATGTGGACGAGTATGACATACATTTGCTTAGAAGATGCCTTTTAACTCTGATCTTGAAGTTATACAAGTTTTCTCCTTCGGAAATTCAGAACTCGACGAAAAATTACACTCTTTCAAAATTGTGGGATACGGATAGTGCTGCACATGTTTTTGTTTTGTTATTTTATCTATATGTTTACGTGTATAGTAATAACTGAAATCTACTCATTTATTCATTAATAGGGTTCGCCACTAAATAATGTCGAATAGTCGTGGCACCACTATTTATTTGTCAATTTTCCGCAGAACGTATCATACCTAAATAATAGTACACATTGGATAAAGTTCAACAAAAATATATAAAATGGTTGCTCGAAACAACATGAACAATTTACAGAAAATTAAAATCATCCAAATAAATATCGAGTTCAGTCAACCGTGACCATGGGACCTGTAAAGGGCCCGAAACGTCGGTTTGTTTGAAAAAACAAATATACGCGATTTAAATCCGGAAAAATAGTTTCATTTCCTATCATCCAAATAAAGTTTTAAAAATTACCGCCAAATTATTTATATACTCCCAGAGTTGATCGACTCTACATTTTCGACGTATCCCACTACACATTTTTTTGTCGAACGAAACTTCATCGTGTAAAGTTGTAAAATAAATATTAGCAGTATCTTAGTGTAATTAACTCGAAATCGTAGTGTCAATGATCGTATAATAATAGGTAGTAACGTAAACGTGAACAATTTTTATTGTTATGTCGGGTATAAAAAATAGGATAGAATGCTGCTATAAATTTTACACCGTTCTAATTTTATCGGTTTATCAAACTAAATTTTACGGAGTATAAATACCAAAAGTGTAAAATTAGTACCTATTGCCATCAGTGGCTATAAAATCGTTATTACAAATATTATGATTAAATTTTTTTTTTTTAATAAAAATTAACCAGAGACCGTACACAGTCTTGCTACTTGCTGCGATTCTGACCTAAATCACATAGTTTTAAAAGTCTACAAATATATCGAACCGAACCGACAACAACCGAAACCAAGAAAATTCCGATTCACGCTGACCTTGAAGGTATTCAGGTTGAATTTCTCTTAAAATATCGTGCAGAGCTTTCCACTTCTTACACGCTCGTATAATGATCAAAGAAGCACACTTCTTGCCAATTGGTGAATCTGTAGCTGATTCAGTAGCAATACAAAAGCTACCTTAACAAGAAAACTGGTTTACACAGAAGCCATACAGTCGCCGTCGAAAGTAATATGGGACGAATAAAAAAATTGCCTGCACGTTATCAACGGCAACGAGCAAAACGAATTAAAAAGAGCCTCCTAAAAGTACGGTTCGGCAAAGGATTGGATGGAATGATAAAAATGAAATATGGCTTTGATGCGAGAACCAGAGCAGATTATAGTGATGTGAACCTTGCATTATCGATAGTATCGGACTCTTGTTCTTAATAGATGTGCAATACATTACATTTCGTAGCCTTGGTATAACAAAACTACATATGATCAAGCGTCGAAAGTGATTTTATCACATGATAGTCTTAAAAATAATACAAACTACATAAAACAAGTTAGGTGTATATGAAATTTTATCCGTCTCTTACTATATTTATGTAATTAGATGTCACCATTTTAAGGATGCAAATTTAGATTATTTTTCGGTAATTTATTGCCATAGAAAATGGGAAAAATAATTTAGGACGAAATATGCATACATTTCGGTTCACTCTGACCTTAAATATTTTATCATTGAATAAATTAATTACCTAAAATGTACAACTTTTAATATTAATATTGTGTCGTTTACACCACTTTGTACAGGGATAGCTCAATAAAACAACGTGAGTTTTAGTTAGTGGACGGCAGAGCGCATCTTTATTCACTCTACACACCACAAATACAATAAAATTATGTACAGAGAACCAATACCCAACCCTATTGTCTAAATATCTGACTGGATCATTACTTAATGACGAAATAAATATAAACAATATTTTGATGATACATAACGTTGAATAGTTCGACAAACTTGGAAAAGACTTAGATATTGTGATTTGTTAAAATTTGCGAACTGGTTGAAAATAACCTTTGTTTAGTGTTTAGATATTTAGTTTATTTACAAGCAATACACAGCAATGCAGTTAACAACAATATGCCTGAAATTAGCATGCAAATATGAATATATTTAACGCATACACTCAACATAGCCCCACACTAGGGAAACCCTATGTCACGGGTGCCATGGATACACACATAGACATCCACAAATTACACCCAAACTCACGAGAGAAATAAATGTAGGCCATACAAATATTGAATCGAACCTAGGACCTCTGTGTCCGACATGGTAACCGTTCGGCCACGGAGGTAGTTAAATATATTACGTATGTTACGGATTTATCGACAAAAATATCGATAAAGGACATTTTTAGGTATTATACAGCACATCACTAGTCCTAGAAACATAAAGGCTGCTCTGAATATTTAGGTATTCGTATGGATTTAAATTCGTAATTACACATGATAAACCGTTTTTTTATTTTTTGTTGAAGCTGGTTTTAAGTACATGTCGGCGAGACATGTACTTAAAACTGTTATATATTGCGGAAAATAAATCGGATTAAGTAATTGGTAAACGTTACATAGATGGTCAACGATGTACATTATGTAACTACTGTAAAAGGCCACGTTAAAAAATGCGAAGAATTTCTTGCGCAATACAAGAAAAAGACAAATAATTTGTGTGTGCTAGTAGATAGTAATATAAAAAAACTGTAATCAGAAAACATTTACATGCAAGAATCTAGGTCTTTGCAACATCTGATCCCCTAGTCTGCTAATTTTAATTCATCTAAGTTGTGTGTCGATATTTTTTTTACTAATATCGCCGCTTGAAAGGCAAAATGGGACAAGCGACACTTTTGGGACATATTGAGTTATATATACCGTTGGAATCAGAAACATTACCTGATACCATCGGCGTATATAACTCGATATGACCAAAAAGTGTCGTTTATCTCATGTTGCCTTTCAAGTGTCGATATCAAATGACGGGACGAACAAGTTCCATAACAGTTGCAGTGCCATTCAGAGCTTTAAATCGCGAAGATGTGATGGCACTGGCAATGCGCCCGTCACCCTGAGATATAAGTTGACAAGTCCCATGTGCCTGTAATTTCACCAGCAGCCGTACCCTTCAAAACTGGAACGCAGTAATGCTCATATTACTGTTTGATGGCAGAAATAGGTAAGGCGTACTTCATTAGACGAATTCTCTCACAAGGAGCTCTACTGCTACTAAAGTTTATTCACTGTCACGATATTTGACTACCATGATATTAATATTTTTTTATGAAATTACTCCACTAGTTTGTTATAATTATTATTAATACAAAGATCGAACATTAAGAAATTCAGCTGGATTCGAACCAGCGTCTTTAGCATAACGTGCCTGACTTTCGCCCTACTGAGCTATTTCACAAACCAGCAGACCTTTAATGTGCTTGTTACAGATCATTGTTTTTGATTTTTAACTACTTTTTGCCGTAGTGCCATCTGTGAGAAATGTATTAAAGTTGTATTACATAATATTTTATTATTTTTATCATAATTTCTGTACCAGAGTTAAGCTTGTGTAAATGTATTAATATTTAAATCATTTAGTTACCTAACCTTAATTCGTTACAGCCACTAACCGAAAATGCACCCACATATTTCTGTCTTATGGGTACAAATGGGTTTTAAAAGCATCTATTTTTACCGGTACTCGTAAATTCGGAGTAACCGACGCAGGGAGAGTAACAAAAATTACAGGTAAAAGAAACTTAAACGAAATATATGCCTGCACAGGCAAGAGTGCAGAGAAAATGGATCAAAAACGCATCGGACATGGACTACAAAATAAAGGTGTGAAAAAATGCAGTGACCGTATTTAATGGAATTATGTACACACGGTTATATACCTTAGTAGAAACAATGATATAACCTGTAATAATGTTCAAAATTTTAACATTTGTAGTAGCAGCTCCTTGTGAAAGAGTTCGTCCAGGGAATTACTACCACCTTACCTATTTCTGCCGCCAAGCAGTAATGTGAGCATCATTGCGTCCCGTTTTTGAAGGGTTAAGGGTGCTAGTGAAATTACAGGCACATGGGACTTGTCAATTTATGTCTCACCGTGACAAGCGCAGTGATAGTGCTCCTCGGCGCTTTGTGATTTAAAGCTTTGAGTGGTAGTGCAACTGATAACAGTGTACATAAGGACAGGCGTGTCGCTTACCACCAGACGCACGAATTTGTTCGTCGCGTCCTCGGACACAAAAAAAAGATACTTAATACTCGATACATTAGTGTTTTTCTATAATGTTAACAAGATGTTACAAAATATAACACAGAGTGCATTATGTGAGAGTGAATTATGGATCCTGTCGGGCAAAGCAAATGATGATGAGAGCGAGGCAGTTATGATAATTGAGAAATTATTATTTATTTTGTAATCTCTTTATACAAGTATCGAAATATTATTATTTGCGAATAGTAATATAATGAGTATAATAAATATGTCAATTTGTATTTGTTTTATAAATAAGGAAGTAAGGAAACAAAACTTTATATCATTATGTTGGTCACCACATGACACAAAAAAATTCTAACCAAAATTTACTGCAACATCTCTCAATATACCGTACCATTTGCCAGTCTTAAATAATTTTTGGACAAGCACGTAATTCAATAATTAACTATAAAGGGCGACATAGTGGTTTATTATTATATTTATTCATGTAACCTATTCCCTTTTACAATGTGTACTTTAGCAGATCAGAGCCTAGCTATGCCCAAAGTTGAAATATTTTTAAAGCCGTAGTTTTTGCTAATGCCTAGTGTGTTAGCGAGGCCATTTTTCGGACATGGGTTTTTTATTCCAAAACGTTTTACGGTTGTATGGAGTTATTACGGCGGTAACTGCAAGGGACTTGTGTAAAAATGTTTCTGTATCTAGCTTCCGTAGAAAAACATTGATACAACAGATAAACGGCGACAGCTTCCATCTAATTAAAATTATTCTATCACATATATTAGTTATTACAATCATTAATTAGTCATTGTTTATTTCAAACGTTACAATTGTTTCCCAGACATTATTATTATGTACATTTTTATTTTTTATATTCTAATTTAATTTGAAGCTATCTACCTCCTCTTAACCTCCGCAGAAAACCAGCGCTGAAGCACTGCCCAACATAAAGCTGAGCTGGCAAAACTTTTCTGCTAATATTATGTACTTTAGTTTTTAATATATTAGTTATCTTCTTTTTTGTTTTTCAACAGATCTTGTGTTAGTTATTATATTCTAATATTATTTGTGAATAACCGCATAAATGTTTCTTTCTTTCTTTCCTTCTTCCTAAGTAGTGTAACTCAACCGCCTAGCTCAGCCATTACCATTACCGTCGTATACGCGATAAAAAACTAATTTTACATGAGAGATTTTTGCTTAATATTTCTATATATAAATGTGATACCAATTTGAATTTTAATATGTAATAACAAATTTCGTAACCGATTGTGTAGCAGCTAAATTGTTAAAATTGCTAAGTTGTAAATATTAAGGCGTTTAAGGTAACATTTGCGAATAAAAATATGCAATAACATGTAACACTTTTTTTGCCACGTTGTTTATAGTAAACGACGAAATAACGATTTACTATGTCGGTTTCGATAACAAGTGGGGTCACTTACGTAGCAGTAGAGCACTTTGTGAAAGAGTAAAACCAGGGAAGTACTGCCACCTTATCTATTTCTGCCGCCGAGCAGTTCAGCATTACTGTATTGCATAGGTATGTTGCGTCATTTGGTATTATAAAAGAAGTTACGATTTTTTAATATCGAAACGAAGTTGGTTACACGAAAATATAAAAAGAGTAAAAGTAATCCCCGTGTGCCTGTCTCCGAAGTTACAAACCCACAGAGGCAGACGGATCAATGCGACGAGGACGGCTTCACAAAGGTGGTAAAGAGGAAGAGGAAGCCCACCAGCCGTAACCTGTCTGGCACAGCACCACCAGGATCTAACTTTTTGCTCCGTTCGGCAACACCGACGACGCTGCTGTACCTGTCGCGACTACCAGCTCACGCGATGCGCTCCTCCACCGCAAAATGGCGGCTATTTGGTTTCGCAAATTAGAAAAGGATTCAGTTTAAATACAAGTTTTTATAAATAAAAATTATTATTCTGCATTGTTAAATAAATACCCTCCGTACTACCAACAAAAATATCTCAAAAAAAAAGCAGTAATACACAGCAAACCCTGCACTTAAAAAGCACTAATGAAATTTTTGGTGTACTTGGACAAATATGATAATATTCCGTTTGAGTGGTTCTAACGTTTACCATGAAATTACTCCTTAGAGTATAGTTTATAAATATTTATATTCAGGGTAAACTTAAAAAACACTACTTACGGTATGTTTTCAATAAATAAACACTGAAATCACCAACCCAAACAATAACACTCACGATTGTCGTGACGTATTTTTGAAGTTGTTTATTTTTTTTAAATGACAGACCCCGGCGTTAAAACTTTATGGTTTGCTAGAGTAGTTACCGAAATAGCAATTAATATTCGTTATTTTACCTGTTATAACTTCGATATTCGATAAATCGGTATAAAATCATCACCGGCACCTCTAAGTGTGGTATGCGTCTACGGCTGCATGTATCGCGTAAGCGGCTACATTACTCTACGAAGTCTGAGGAGATAGTGGAGTACATCAGGCTAAAAGCCAACTACACCTTGAGGGTGGAGCGGTTGGAGGGGTTACCTGACACCAGATTGCGCCACACGTCGCCGACAAGTGCAATATGTGTACATTAGTGGTTTATTTTATTTATATTGTATGTATGTTAGTCCTTAAGATATATATTATATGGGTCATGTGGCCTGAAATAAATGTATAAATAAATAAATAAAAAAACAATAGAGTTAACGATAAACTTAGCTTTTTCTATAATTTCAATTTGATGTAATTTTGGCGGGAAATGTTGACGCGTTCTTTCCCTTTGTAGTTTATGTTTATGTATCATTTGTAATAAAAATCGCTGTTTGGGTAAATATATTTCATCCTTTCGACTCTCCAATTTCACATTTTGTGTAGAATTTTTTTTATTAATTAAAGAAATATTTCTCGCTACTGGACATAGGTCTTTTATGAAAGGGTTAACCAGTTAGTTATACGAAACCTTACAAAAGTTAAACAACCGTTCATACAAGCTACAGGCCTAACAATGAGTGCGATAGTATAATTGGATTTGACTAATTTGACCACCAGGCTTTACATGAAATATACATTAACCGCGCCACCCCTCATGTTAAATTCGTGCACTAAACACATGTGAAGGGATTTGATTATCTGACTCCATTTGCTTCTATACAGTGTTAACTTACACTCGGCGGTGAAAGTGTTTTAGTATAAACTAACACACGAAAGCAGAACCGCGGATTTGTTTTTCGCAATTTTAGAGTGACCTGTAAACTATGTTCGTATTTATGGTGAGATGTACCTACATCTCACCATACCACCTGGTAACACCCCCCTACGGTTGGAACACAATTTAACGTGACTCTTCAATTTGACGTGTTACTATATCCAGGGTGTTAAAACAGGGTGTTAAGTCGTTTTTCGAGTTTCTTGCACTTGTGTGGTACGTGGTTCATTCACATTAATTTAGTGCAATAAACCTCTCAAAATTCTCCTTAAATTTCCATTAGTGCCACAAATACACTACAATGTGCTATAATGTCAATTTGGCCTTAAAACATGTAATATTTTAAATATTGACAGAGAAATAGGTATACCTAATGTGAAGGTAGTTTAACACTTGAATATCATAAAGAAATACTTAGGTCACTGTTTTTACTTCTTTTTGGAGTACATCTCCTATCAGAGATTAGATAGCGCCATAGCAATCCTAACTTTCGACCAAGCCGTTCTAAAAAGCGAGGAGCTACTGCACCTGAATCTTTCCCTCAAATTCTAGAAAGTCTGGATGTCTGATGGTAAAAGGGGGGTGGGCGGAATAAGCTGATTATGATGCTCATGTCCAACCGTGGCGTTGATGACGACTATAATAATATTTTTTAATATTTTTGATAGGTTCTAACAAATACTTGTGAAAGAGCCGTCCAGCTTAGTACTGCCGCCTTACCAATTCCTGCTGCGAACCAGTAATGTGAGTATTATTGTGTCTCAGATATGAAGAATAAGCGCTGGTGAAATAACAGGCACATGGGACTTATCAACTTATGTCTCAGGGTGACAGGCGCAGTGGCAGTGTCCCTCGATCTTTACGATTTAAAACTCTGGGTGGCACTGCAAGTGCTATCTATGGACGGGCGTGTCGCTTGCCACCAGGCTCACGACTTGTTCGTCCTGTCACTTGTTATCATAAAATAAGATCATTTTTATGTGACAATTTTTAACTATGCTAAGAAAACCAACTCGCACTCTACTTTTGTGAATGGTTATCAACCCCCGACCCACGACCGTGAAATTATCACCAACTAAAATCAGTAATAACGAAGTAAATTTATTGTCTAATTACGTATGTCTGTCCATCCATGCTAATACATGCAAATGCCGCGGCATCAGACGACAAATTAAATTGTGTAACGAATATTAATTGTTTTATATTGTTACAAAAAAAATAGTTAACATTAAAGAAGGGTAGTTGTTTGGTGTTAATTTTGTTTTTAATTTTTGATATTTGTAATTACAGTTTTTAATTTCATTGTTATTTTAAAGGGGCTACTTATCATTGTGTCGTAGAAAACAAGTAACACAATCCAAAAGAAACGTATTCATGTATAAAAGTATTTTTTTATGACACCAAGTGACATAACAGTTACAGTGCCATTCAGAGCTTTAAATCGCAAAAATCGGAGGGGCACCGCCACTGCGCCCTTCACCCTGAGACATAAGCTAACAAGTCCCACTAGTACCCCTACCCTTCCAAACCGGAATGCAGTAGTGCTATATACTGCTTGGCGGCAGAAATAGGTAAGGTGGCAATACTTCTCTAGACGAAATCTTTCACAAGGAGCTCTACTGCTAGTATAGTCGCACCCTATGTGTAATACGGCCACATCTGCAAAGCGACAACTTTTCAGATTTAAAGACTCTTTGTTTCATGTAATTCGAATTATTTTTACGATTTTTTCATTTGATGTTAGCACTAATGACGCATGATTACGTTTTAAACTTTGGGGTGGTACCTTTCTATACTGCCTCCAATTGGTATTCGTTCTGAATCCGAGACCCAAATCTGATGTCGCTTGTGCACCGATGTCCGATAGTTCGATGCCAATACGAGAAAATACGAATATCGCTTGTACATTTATAAATAAAATCATCCCTGTGACATTTCGGACCGTCATTTCCCGGATTCGAAATTTGATAACAATCGGACGTAGTGCACAAGCGCCCATTTTTTATAATACTAAGTGACGGGACGAACAAGTCATGCACCTGGAGGTAAGCGACACGCCTGTCCCTAGCAGTTGCACTGCCACTCAGAACTTTAAGTCACAAAGATCTGAGGAGTACTGCTACTGCGCCTACCACCCTGAGACATAGGTTGACAGGCACATGTGCCTGTAATTAGTCCAGCACCCTTGCCATTCTAAACCGGAACACAGTAATGCTCACATTACTGCTTGGCGGCAATCCCTGGTGGGAATAGAACTTAGGACTTTCTACAGGGGCATGCGTTTTCCTAACTATACTCACTGCTATATCACTAGCACTTACTACATTAATTTGTCTATGGTATCACGGAAAACGCTCATCAGTCAAATGCGAATTAAGATATTAGTTTCACTACGCCTCTAATGGACTTAATTCGTTTAACTGTAATTTGAACCCTCACTGTATAATAACACTAACTATAATATTTTGTGATTGTGGCTGTGCGGTACCCAGTTGCGATAGGACCCCTTTAACGTTGGTACCGTAAAAAGCCAAAAGCATACGGCAAAGTAACGAACAGAATGGCGCATTGACTGGAAACCCGCTGTGGTAGCAGTCGGTAGTTGTAATGCAGGCTTGACGATAGCTTGATACAGTTTGATGCAGTCTTGATGTAGTGTTAATGCAGATTTGATGTTATCTTGGCCACGGGCAGTACAGCGATGGGGACGGCAGATGAACGGCTAATTAGTCAAATTTTTAAAAAAAATTAAAATTAGAAATATATTCAACTATTTACAGCAACGACATCCTGAACAATACAAAGGTGGTGACGGCAGACGAACATGAAACCACAATCCGAGCTTGCCCGAACGAACTAAGTATGTAAGTACTTTCATATGTAATTATGAAAATAACTTTTTTTATAATAATAAAAAACCGACCTCATAAGTTCGTGGAATTACATCCAATCCATTGCATTTGCCAAGTTTTAATGAAATTGGTTACCGGAAAGCGCGCGAAACCGAATTCATATCCTAGTTTGCCACCCTTAGAAGTGGAATATTTTCCTCAACTTTGAATGGAACTTCTTTCCAACAAAAAAATAATCATGTAAATCGGTTCACAAATACCGGAGTTATCGCATAACATACATACAAAAAAAAACATACAGTCGAATTGAGAACCTCCTCCTTTTTTTAAAGTCGGTTAAACACACACACACACGCACGCACGCACGCACGCACGCACGCACGCACGCACGCACGCACGCACGCACGCACGCACGCACGCACGCACGCACGCACGCACGCACACACGCACGCACACACACACACACACGCACACACACACACACACACACACACACACACACACACACATACATACACAATAACAACGCCTTGTGTGTAGAAACAGGCAAGGCGGTGATACCTTCCCAAACAGCTTCTGCACAAACAGAAACCAGTAAAAATATGTTGTTTTGCACGACATAACCAAATACCTATAAAAGGTGCTATAAAAGCTTATTAGTCGATAAAGCACCGGCGTGTGGCGCGATGAGCCAAGAGTCACATTAGGGCTATCGACTACTCACCGTTATTACAAGTGGGTGAAAATTGACCCAAACGATTAAGGGGATGACCCGCATTATCTAATTTTTTTAACTTACTTACTTTTTTCCACAATCTCACTTGACGGTAAGTAATATATTCAGTTTAACTTTAAAAATACCAAATGCGTCCCTTTGGTGGAATAAGGCCACATCTACAAGATAACAACTTTTCAGGACAGGCTCTACTTTGTCATAACTAACGCATTTGCATGTCCGTAACTTTCGAGATATTGGTTAAACTTCAAGTTTCAAAATAATTGAATATCATGGTAGTAAAACATCGTGGTAGTAAAAAACTTCATATTACTTACTAAAGCGACATCTCTAGTCAGCCGCTGGTAGCTGTAAAGGTACCTGGCTGACTGAAGAAAAATTTTCATACATTTCTCACAGATGACGCTACGGTAAAAAAGTCATTAAAAAACCAAAAACAAAGATCACCAAGAAGCACATAGAAACATTCGTTGGGTCTGCTGATTCGTACCGTTCGTTCGTTAGCTTAATTGGTTGAGCGTCGGCCTGGTATGCTGAAGGCGCTGGTTCGAATCAAGCCGTATCGAATGAATTTTTCCCTGTGTTCGATATTTGTTAATAATTATAACAACTAGTCATCTGTCTAACGTCAAAAGCGGTTAAGCGCTTATCGTATGAAAGTCATAATAACACGAACTGAACGAAACAAATCACATGTATATCGCACATGACAACTAACATAGTATTATCTCAAAATGGCTTTAAGTTATATTAATATTACCTATTTAGTTTTAAAGCGACAGTGTTGGCCTGTCACTTTGAAATTAAATACTATATGGATGACACGTCATTATAGCGAAACTTAGGAGATAAATTATTAATATAACGTAATTTTCAGGTAAAATATAATATATCGCAATTTTTGAGATAACACTATGTTAGTTGTCAAGCGCGATATGTGAAATTTTATAACTCTACTTGTCATGATCTTTTTGACACCGCCTTCTTTAATGTAGCTGGCCAGCTGACACACTGACAAAGAAACTGTCTATTGTTTGTCATTTTATTTTATTCTGTTTTTTATATCGACGATGAAATAAGGATAATAATAATGCGATTTAAATCCGGAAAAATAGTTTCATTTCCTATGTGTAACAATCGCGAAAACCTAAGAACTCGATAAGGATAATAAATTTATTTCATAAAGGAAACCGTTGAAATAAGAAAATCTACTCTCTTTATTGAAAACGAAATTTCGTTAACGAACTAAATTTAGACGAAGTTTCGTCAATAACTTTACTCTAACTCTTTTTCGGTCGGGCGCGGGCGCAACAATTTCGTTGTGATTTACAATTTTCGTGAACGACTGGAATGAATGATATTGTGTAGGTCATATGTCAATTACGTTAAATTACGGTTTTTACTTTAGCTTAAAATTAATACAACTGTTTTGCTTTTTTTTTAATTTTACATTTATTATGTGGGTCATTAAGCATTAGCCGAGACGCTATAAAATACTCATTGTTATCCGATTTGTTTGAAGAGTACCATTTCATACAAACTGTAGGTGACAAAAGTATGACAATCAAAAATTTCCGTATTTTAGAAGCTATTGTATTATAAATTGTATTCTTTGTAAACTTAACGTACATAATATTTACATTATAAATATCAAAATGATGGCATTGGAAGCTCTTGGCAAATGTTTTTGTAAACATCATCTCCTAAAAAAGCAAAAATATAATGCAGTAAAGTGATTTTATTTAATCAACTCGCGCTATCTTTATTTCCTTGGTTAGAACTTCGTTTTGTACATGTTATCCTGCATGTAGAGCTTGAGCTGAAGAAGCAGCTAATTCAGAGGCAAGTTCCTTTAACTTGGAGTAGTTTTTTCCTAACTCGAGAATAACAATCGTGAGCTCGTTTCCATGACGTCATTCTTTTGAAAGTGATAAGGGCACTATTTCTTGAGACTACCTACTCTTCAAATAGAAATGTGCAATATGATATGCAATAAAAAATAGCCGATTGAGTCTGTAATTTCCTACAAACTTTTAAGTCTGGAATTTCACTTATAAGTAGTTGCGTGTACTGTCATCGACGATGGTTCTTTCTACACTTTGAACGTTCTTTACGCAGAGCCTCGATCAACAAAAGCATTGTTGCAGTAATTTCCATCAAATTTTTAACAAAATTCACATTTAAGAGAATCAAAAGGTAGCACTTTTAGTTTCGTCAATTTGACATTATAGTTCCGGTTAATTAGATGTCAAAATCAAATTTTCGTACGAACGTTTCATGAATTACGCAATAAAATGGAATTGATGTAAGAAACGTGCGAAACCTAGATCGAAATTTCGGTTTTCGTTGAAAAAGAGCAGACCTCCTGGTCTTTTCTTCTATTTCAGTCCAATCAAAGGTTGCAACATACGTAACGCTGCCTGCGATCGTTCCGTACGGGACGGGTTTTATTGTTAATATAAAAACTTAAGGCCCATTTAGATGGGGAGAGTTTCTCGCACGCTTCGAGACGAAAACTCGTAGGCGATTCTCGTAAGCAATAATCGCCATAAGATTATCGTATCATAATGTTTACATTCAGGCAAGAACTAAAATCTCGCCTACGATTATGTCATACGAGACTCGTAAGCAACTTAATCGCCTCCTCGACTGTTTACACGGAGAAATATGTAGTAAGGAGATTCTTGCTTACGAGTTTTCGACTTGTCTAAACACGATCTCGTATGACATTTTTTCAAGTTCATACGATTATCGTACAAATCGGTTCGAACCGTTTTGAGTGCGAGAATTGCCATTCGAGTTCAGTGATTACTGCGGTATTGACTATGGATATATCGAAATGACGCAAAAATCATTCAAATTTGGAACTGCTGATAATATTAAGTTCATTGCACTGTATAGAAATATAATTTTGATTTATCATTTTTTTTTAAATTATATAACTACTGACACAAACAAAACTGACAATTATGATAAATTTATAGGGCGAGTGAGTGCGTGTGTGAGTGCGTGAGTGACTGAGTGAGTGAGTGCGTGCGTGCGTGCGTGCGCGCGGGCGTGCGTGCGTGCGTGAGTGAGTGGTGAGTGAGTGAGTGAGTGATGAGAGAGTGAGTGAGGGGTGAGTGAGTCAGTGAGTGGTTAGTGAGTGAGTGAGTTGTGAGTGAGTTGTGAGTGAGTGGGTGAGTGAGTGAGTGAGTGAGTGGTGAGTGAGTGAGTGAGTGAGTGA
>NW_020653900.1:9143962-9173509 GCF_003589595.1 Hyposmocoma kahamanoa | reverse complement strand
AGTGAGTGAGTGAGTGAGTGGTGAGTGAGTGAGTGAGTGAGTGAGTGGTGAGTGAGTGAGTGAGTGAGTAGGGAGTTAGTGAGGAGTGTTTATTGAAAAGTACATTTACTTGAAAAGTCGTGTCGGCCATCTTGGATTTAGAAATAAATGCTATGTTCGTAATGAGCACCCCCAAATACCTCAAAAACGATACCCAACTTGCCATTATTTGAAAAGTGCGGGCACGACTTTTCATCCTGGATTTAGAAAGGAGTGCCATATTCGTTACGAGAGCACCCTAAATACTATATTGCCCACGCTATATTCGACCACAGAGGCACTCACTCACTCACCGTTATTTGAAATTTTTTTTTCGCTCTTGTTCCATTAATTCTTGTCTTAGAAAAGCAGTGATAATCAAAACACCCTCGCGCGCTGCACTCGTGGTAGAAACGGCTGGCACAGAAACTCGAAATACGATTTTTGCTTTCGAGTTCTGTTTACACGGAGACGTTATATTGAAAGGCGAGGAGATTATCGCTCACGTGGACGGTCGATAATCGCAAATGTTTAGACGAGGAAAGTTTTTTTATATTCTTTCGATAATCGTATCTTCGAGACGAGAAACTCTCTCCATCTAAATGGGCCTTTAGTCGTCGACGATATTTTGCCCATTCTCATCCCGTATACTACGACCTTAAATCACAAAAAAATTATCGACTAATTTCGTTCGTAAAATTTTTTGACTTCTCTCCGGGAAAAATGTCATTTTGCTGATGTGGCCTTATTATACCAACGCCTCGTTATGACGATATTAGGTCCTTGTGGGACAATTTGGTTGATACACAATGCGTAATGTGCTTTACGACGATCTGAAATGGCAACGAAATATAGAAAACTCTGTATTCGCCTTAAATAAAACAATAAAGTGAGCGATTGTAAACACAAACTAAGCACGACATCTGCTCGTTAATACGCGCCCGTTTTGTTATATAGACACTAAGCTATATAGATTCATAGGGATAAATATTGATAGGCATGATGCTAGAACAGAATAACTGAACTAAAAATCCATAGTTGTAAGACGCAATGTAGAATGTTTCCCCACAGCTGGACCGTTGACTTACAGGTTTACTGTATTAGGCGAAAGATAGTCAGACGGAATTGACATTATGTTTATTCGTCTTTGAAATGCCGGTTAAACTAGTATTTCTATTAATTTTCTGTCAAAATTACGACAATATCGCCGTTTAAAGCAGTATACCAAAGAATAATATAATGTAGCCGCCAGTTCCAAGTAGAAGGTTATATAAAATTAAAAGACGATTTAAGTTGACTGTAATATATTGGCAATAGGTACCAATATCAGAGTTACAGGATCTTTAGACCAGTGTCCTAGTTATTGTCTGTCAGAATTATGACAATGTTGCCGATTAAAGCACAATATCTACCTGACAAAGTTACACAGTATTGCCATTTAAACTACTATCAATTTCTAATATTTGCAGTTTCGAAGTAATACCAATTCAATACAAAATACATTTGGAGCTCTTATTACCTTTGTCATAATATTAATACACTATCTCAACAAACCAGAACCGCTCGCTTCAACCTACGCACGATGTCTAGATAGACAATATTTACAACCTACCCATCACAACTCAATTCGTTCACCCTCTAATGCAAAACGCAAACAACTGAATGACCGTTATTATTTACGCCAAAGGTGAACCACTATCGGATCACAGACTAGTATCAAACAGTTAACTGCCTCCGTGGCCGAACGGTTACCATGCCGGACTGCCACGCAAAGGCCCCAGGTTCGATTCCCGGGCCGGGAGAAATATTTGTATGTCCTACATTTATTTCTGTCGTGTGTTTGGTTGGAATTTGTAGTAGTTTATGTGTCCATGGCAACGGCGACACAGGGTTTCCCTAGTGCGAGGCTATGTTGAGTGTGTGTGAGTTATTTTTGCGTTAGTATATTAAACAAAATTGAAGACAAAAGTACAGATTTTTCGTCGTCGATAATACGATATGAAAATGAGGAGAAATGGATCTAGAACGATAGAAAGGATCTATCATCTTTTCTGATAGACCGTAGAAAGAAATAAATCCACGAGAAATACAAGGATCGTATTCCAGAACTCTACTCAATGCTCAAGTCAGGACTTGAGCAGACTTGAGTATGATTTCAAGCACTGGAAATACGACCCTAATAGCAAGGACTTGAGTATGCTTTCTAGTGCTTTAAATCATACACAAGTCTTGACTTGAGCATTGAGTAGAGTTCTCTGTGCAGCGTTTCGTCCCCGCGCGCCGTTTTAACGCACAATGTGGCATGTAGTTCTAATTTATATGTAGAATACAACACGTCACCGCCCAGGCGTCGCAATCCCAACGCAACGCATAGTGTAGCATCCTTCTTAAGAGAGAGAACACACTGGGATATGGTGAGACGAAAGCACTTATTTATTTTTATTTTTTTATTCTGTGATCATGCATAAATGGAATAGGTAATCCATATTACACAAATTAGTACTTACGAAAATACATAATGTACTTTCTTATAATAAACATATTCTAAATTACTAAAGTATATATTTTATTTATGTATTTATCAGATAAAGACAGAAGTACTAAAACATTTCACAACAAACAAGATATTCGATTAGACAAATATATAAAACTTAACATAGGTTTTTTATCTAATTTCTCACTAGTACTATATTAATGAATTTGGAAAAGTTATAACAATAATACTAAAGTAAAAAATATAAGAAAGGCAAGTACGCAAAACAGAAAAAAATGACACGTGGTCTAAATCAGATGACAAAGTTTGGGAACCTCAGGACTAACAGGGAAAACAATAACACTAACTTACATAATTAACAATTACTATAACGATACAGAACAATAATTTTGTATTGTTATATTAATGTTTAATTAAAAAAGAATACATTTTTACTCACTCATGAGAATACTCCCGATTACATGGTGGACCAATGTTAATAAAGACCTAAAGGCCCTGAATATCTCACCAACGCTAATCCAGGACGGAACAAATGGGAAAAGGATAGGAAGAAGAAGACAATTCAGTTCATTCATTTTACTACTACAGTTCTGATGTCTGATATATGACACCAATGAAATGAATATACTATTATAGAAAAATGTTTTACTGCAGTCTCTCTACACTATGTCGCCCATTGCTATCTCGCGGTTAGATCGTCGAGTTAGCGATACAAAACCGATAATAAACCGATGCGTTGATAATTACCGAAATTCGGCTTCGGCCCCTCCCTGTTGACTTTTTAATTCGGCCAATTTTAATTAATGCCAGATAAGCATACGGCCAAATTAAATGTGTAATGTTTAGAATTATTTATGGTACTATTGCACGCTATATTATGCGGTAGGCAAAAACATGTTATCCTTAAATATTTATTTACGTGTACTGTTTTTGTCTGATAGTTATTTTTTTATTAATACGTAGTGACGGAGCGAACAAGTCGTGGGCCTGGTGGAAAACGACTCGCCTGTTCATAACAATTTGCAGTGCCACTCAGAATTTCTGTATTTAGAATAATATTAACAAAAGAGAATATTATTGAATCTAAAAAAATAATCCCTGTCATAATTTTTCTTTTAGAAAAAAACCTACTTGACAAAAACCGTTTTTTATTTGAACCTAAAAAAACGTTTTCTTTAGAACACTAGTCGCAGTACATAAAAGACGAAATTTCTATCTTTTTTTTATAAAATCAAGTGACAGGACTTTTTTTAATATATAATAGACACACGTTTGGCCACAACCTCACCTGATGTTAAGTGACGATGTGACCGACGATGGGTTGCGTTTGACTAAAAAATGGCTTTTCACTCTAGCCTTGAATAGCCTCAAATTGTACTTTTCGAGCAATTCATAAGCCGTAGAACATTCCATATCTTTGCAAGGAGGAAACAAAGCGCTTAGTCCAGACCAAGTAGCTCAAGGTGGTCCCTTATCGGCACGGATACATCTCGGAAAGTCGGAGTAAGGTATAGGGGACTCCGTTTTGTTGTGAAAAGACACGCCGGTGTTTTAGCCGCATTAAACCTGATCCTGTTCCCATCTCCCCGGTCGGAAGCCGCTTTCAGGCTCAGGTTCAACCTGGTGATCATCGCCACTCGTTTACACCGGATCTCTTCGCTGTTGTATCAGGCGTCTGACACATAATTCTCTACCACTGTGCTATCGTCTGCGAACCAAAAGATACCGGGCATCAGCAGCAGGTCGTTGATATGCAGCAAGAATAGAGTGGCGGAGAGGACAGATCCCTGAGGTACGCCGGCATTTATATCACGAGGGGCAGACGAGTAACCATCTACAACTACACGGATTGACCTATCTTTCAGAAAATCGCCTATCCATGTGCAAAAGCCAACAGGAACTCCGTAAGCTGGAAGCTTGTTTAACAAGCTATAATTCCAAACCCTATCAAAGGCCTTTGATATGTCGAGAGACACGGCAAGCGATTCACCGCGTTTCACGACAGCCTTGCCCCATAAATTCTCGGACGAACAGGTCGTGTGCCTGATAGTTACTAAGCCTGTCTATGACAGTTGCAGTGCCACTCAGAGCTTTAAATCGCAAAGATATATGTAGCCTTTAGAACAGTTTATTAATCCTGAATGATGTAGTGGAACTTATAATGTGTCAATTGGTATTTGTATTGTATTGACCAATTTGTCGAGCATATTTCTTTGCCGCAGCCAAACAGTTAATGATCCACTTAATTACCTCTATTCAATAGATATGATAACCAACGATTATAAAGGGTAACGACACGTAAAAAAACATAGCAATGATATGGCATGTCCTTTGTTTGTTGTACGACAAATATTTACCTTAGTGACATTAAGAGCGAAAGTTTATCTACATATTACTGTGTATAGTGTGTTAAACGTTTCACTGCCGGCCTAAAGAGAGGCGGTGTACATTGCAGATTACTAATAATAATAACTACTATGGGCCTCATAAAAAAGCTCAAAGTCACTCAACGAGGCTTGGAGCGAGCAATGTTCGGTACTTCTCTACTTCTACGTGATTGAATCAGAAATGAGGAGATCCGTTTAGGAACGCAAGTCGCCGACATAGCCCAAGCAATTAGCAAGTTGAAGTGCCGGTGAGCAGGGAACATAGCTCGTAGAACTGACGGCCGTTGACCACGAACCGGAAAGCGTTCAGTGGGACGGCCCCTTAATAGATGGACGGATGATCTGGTAAGGGCGGCGGGTAACCGATGGCACGTTGCGTCCGACCGGCTAGTCCGGCAATCTTTGTAGGAGGCCTATGTTGAGCAGTGGACGTCTTCCAGCTGATATGATGATGAATAATAATAACATACACACTCATAAGCCTCCACTACGGAAACCCTGTGTCGCGGGTGCCATGGACACACACATAGACAACCACAAATAACGCCCAAACTCACGACAGAAATAAATGTAGGTCATATAAAATATCCCTGTCCTATCCATACACAGAAATTAAAACAATTTAAAATAATGACCGTAGGGAATTGGGAATTAAGCTATGTCACTTTTTAACCGACTTAAAAAATGAGTTGCGAGACTAGGAGGTTTGTACACGTGCAGGATTTTGTTGAGAAGGCTCTTGGTGTCTTATTTGTGTGATATGCTTTGAGCAACGAATGGGTAGTATCAGTAGACTATAGGGGTTCGTGACTATAAGTAAATTACACTAGTTCATCTCTCTATCTTTGTCACTTACTTCTTCTTCCACATTTATTACCCCGTTTTTTTATTATGAGACCAAGTGACGGGACGAGTAAGTCGCCCTGGTGGTAAGTAATAATAATAATAACGTATATATGACTATAAGTAGATTACATTCATTGCTCAAAGCATAACACACAAATAAGACACCAAGAGCCTTCTTAACAAAATACTGCGCGTGTACAAACCTCCTCGTCTCGCAACTCCTTTTTTAACTCGGTTAAAAAGTGACATACCTTAATTCCCAATTCCCTACGGTCATTATTTTACATTGTTTTAACTTCTATAACAAAGTATTTTAATTTAATTTCATACAGTTAATTGCTGTTATTGTTAGTGATAACTTTTATAGTCACCAGAGGCGTTATTCGTCACTTAATTAATTAGTTTTTATTAAAAGGAGTGGAATTCCTTACTGCATCACTGTTTTTCCAAACGAAACAAAACAAAATTGGATATCTTCAAGGCCAGAATAAAAAGGTATTTTCATCTGCACATTTTACTTTCCAATATATGAGCTCTATTTTTTTTATACTTATTACTGTTACTACCTCAGCTTTAGCTTTAAAAAGTAAAATAAAAAAACAGTCGACGTCTCAAATCTTTGTTAGGAGCCAAAAACGTGTAAGAAGAAGACTGCTATGATAGGTACGAGTCCTAGAATACAAGGTTGTAAAACCATTGTGCACAACGTTGGCTAAGAAATTCATATATTGTCTTCCATAAAAATTACCTTGAAGGAATTGCTATTAGCAATAAAATGTACCTAACATTAGCATATTAGAGTAAGCTAATGAACGATGTAAATATATAAAACAATAAATAAAAATAAATTATTATGTTCTATCAGTACATTTTAGCGACCTTTAAAAAATCTGGATAATTGAACGTAATATTGAGTACATTATTCTCAAATTTGTAAATTTTTAATTCGTTTTGATACCTTATTCATTTAAGTTTTATTTTTAATGAAGATTTATTCCCCGATGAATTCAAAATGAACCTTTCCTAGGCAAGCATGTTCTATTCTTGATACAGTCAATTACTATCAGGAAACATTGTGGTCAAGTGCTTGTCCATAACCAATTTAAGAAAAAATGTTCGAAATTCAAATTTTATCCAAATCCAAACTCTTTTCATTCCATAGACAAGGAAACTCCATACTTGAAATCCAGAAATTGATTATACATTACTACAAAAGTTCAAAGAGATTCTTATACATTGTTGCCCTGAGAATAACGTGTAAGAATCTCTACGGGGCTGTCCTTTATAAATAGCTATATTTTTACATTTATTCTTAACAATAATTATTTGGTTAGTGTGATTTATTTGTTTCAAAAAAAAAGAAATCTATTTTTACCAGATTATTACCATAATAGTTATTTTACGCGTGTTCATAATAGCAATTTTTTTTTTCACAAGAGACAACATACCCACCACGTTCGCTGGTCAAATTCAAAATGGACTTCAAATGTCTTCAAAATACATTATTGTTAGGAAATGAATCTATTTTTCCGGATTTAAATCGCGTATATTTGTTTTTTTTTTTTTAGTTGTATAACTAGTTGAAGACTGTACCACCTCAGTCAACCGTGACCATGGGACCTGTAAATGGCCCGAAACGTCGGTTTGTTTGAAAAAATACATATACGCGATTTAAATCCGGAAAAATAGTTTCATTTCCTATGTGTAACAATCTCGAAAACCTAAGAACTCGATACATTATTGTTTTTAAAAAAAACAACAAGCAGCTATAATTAATAACGTGTTAAGAGGTAATTTACGAGAACAGTCGCTTTTTAAAAAATTTCAAATTTCTAACTGATAACACGAGCCTAATGGTCGGTTCGGACCCGTGTTTGTTTTTAAAAACTCGTCATTATTTAAATTTCGAACGGCAGATGCTTCCCGAAAGCGATAATCGATTTTGTACGGGAACGAACGCGTGTTTAGGCCCCTTTTTATTTTTTTTATCATATCAATTTCTTATTTTGCTTTGTACAGTTAGTTAAAATTAATTTACTGCATAATAAACAATATTATCATGCAATAAATCATATCTGATTGTTGTCTGAAATTGAAAACTTGTTTTTTTTGTTATAACCACAATCATGATTTTTCATAAACAAACTTTCAGGTAAAAAATCAAAATTTCTTCCTTAAGCCTATTACAATTTATAAACACAAAATTAAAATCTTCATTCATTACATAATCTATTTATAAATTGAGCCACATTGAACAACACTTTCAATACGAAACGAAAACCTAATTTTTTCAAATTTAAACTTTAAACGCCGTTTTTCGTATTTCGTTTAGTGACAGTATTGATTTGTACGTGCGAATATGGATAATCAAATCAAATCAAAAATCATTTGTTCTCAGACAACTACAGTCCATATTTTACAGTTATAATATTAGCTTAGATAATTCAACAGGTTTACACACATTAAAATAAACAAAAGGCAACTTAAAAACATAGAATAATTAAACAAATTAAACTAAATATCAAATAAATCATCGACATGGTTTTAAATGCAGTTTCATGCAATGTAGCATGATCGGGCAATCCACTCTACCAGCCACAACGCGCAGAATCATTCTATAGTGGGAGGATCTTCTGTTTCGTTTAGTTCAGTTTATTTCTCTGAACATTACAAATTTCATACAAATACGATTACATGTCATTTTACACTACTCCTCGTAAAGTGAGAGTCAGTTTACAAAATAATGAAGAAATAATTATATTATAGTAAGTCACAGTAGTAGTACACAATAATGTATATAAACACAACAAATCAACATAATTAATGAAATCTGATCTAATAAATAATTGTATTAAACTAACAATGTCAAGTGTATACAGGAAATGTCAATGAATGTAATAAGTAATTAGAGTATACGGTGAATGTCAAATTTGTTAATAAATATAATAATTTAGTTGTTTATTTAGTACTTTGAATGTAGTCTGTTACTGAGTAAAGGAACTTTTCCAATAAAAAGTCTTTAGTCTACACGTGAAACGTTGTGCGTGCGTACGTTGTGGAAGAACTTGTATTATCATTTTTTTATAATACCAAGTGACGGGACCAACAAGTCGTGGGCCTGGTGGTAAGCGACACGCCTATTCATAACAGTTGCAGTACCACTCAGAGCTTTAAACCGGAAAGATCGGAGGGACACTGCCTCTGCACCCGTCACCCTGAGACATAAGTTGACAAGTCCCTTGTGCTACAGCCACCATTTCACCAACATATCGGTATATTTTATATCGGATTTAAATTTTATTTATTTATATATTAATTTGTTTTATATAAACTACAGTTCATCCGACGATGAATCATCGACCCATTATAACGTGAATGTCCCAACCAGCGTAGTGCACTATACATATTTCAATATTCCAACAAGAATCGTAGCCATCTAGCCAACCCAGTAGTCTTCTTATGCAGTTTAACTTCTCGCAGAGACTATTTTTTCATGCACGCATCCATTGCTATAGGGCTATAGGGCTCCCCCTGAGCGCGCCAACTCTCCCGGTCCTGTGCCGCCCGCATCCAGTCGCTGCCACTTTTCCTTTCCCAGACCGTCACACACTACATTACACTACCTTAGTACCTTGTACCTTGTCGTGGTCGCCACTCTAAGACAAGTCTGCTCCATCGGCCACCAGCCCTCCTGCAGACATGTCCGGCACACTGCCACTGACGCTTACTGATTTGGCGGGCTATACCGGTTACTTTAGTCCTCTGATGTGTGATGTGTCTATTTTTTTTATTAAATAAATTGGTACATTAACAAACCGTGGTATTCCAATTATTAAACCATGGTATTCCACGATTTTTTTTACTGTAATAGTGATAATGTGAATATCTCACAATATTTCACATATATTTCACAATCTTTTATTCTAACTGTATATATTAATTTTTTATTCTGTATAAATAGTATATATTTTATTATGTATATATTAATTTTATTCTAACTGTATATATTATATACTAAGCAAATTGCACCGGTATCCGATACATAACAAGTGTTTGTGTTGTCATTTATTTCAAAGGCAAAATAGATGTACAATTGAAAACGTCATTTTATAAGCTTCTGCTCATTCACTGTGCTGACTTTCCTGAGAAGAACGAACAAGAAACTCTAGGAATTGTTCTTTCCAAAAATTGAAATGCTGTGGAATCTAGAGTCATGTCGTTTCTCCATCTTACGTAGTATCCAATTTTGTAATACATATTTTTCAATTAAAATACTTTCAATGTAAGTTTTAAACTCCGGAAATGATAATCTTAATATATGCTCCGTAATCTCATTGTCTCATTTTTCAGTAATCGTAAATTTTTTCATCATAACATTAAGTCTTCCATGCCTGACATTGGCGGAATCGTGTAACGGCGCCATGGACACATAAAACTTGAACTTCAACTTGATAATATGGAATAGACGTGTCTTCTCGTGGTCTACTTCTTCCAATAAGAATAAAATCCTATGTGGAGAGTTTTTCGTAAATAAACTAACGCACAATGGTATATAAAAGTTGTTATAAGTCAAAATACCATTTTTTGCTTTTTAATTTAAATATATCCTTTTTTTATTTCCGGACAACAGCACATCAGACTACACATATCGTTCGAAAATCGCCTCCAGTGCAACGGAACAAGATACGTCAATGTGTTGCTGTTGACTGTACATTATACTTCCCATGTAAGTTGTTGTAAGAATCAATACAATTTTTTGCCTTTTAAATTTATCATTTTTTGTATACACAACAAGATTATATTTAAGTTAAAAGCAAAAACTGGTATTTTAACATGCAACAAGCAATGGAAGGTATCGATATATCACTTAACTTTAAACCTAGCAACAGTCACAGTTACCCATCACAAATTACATTAATTTAAAAAAATCATTTTAACTTAATTCGAAATGGAATTAAAAGGTATTTAAAAGCACATTTTCGTATCAAAAAACTATTTCGAATGACATTATCAGGCGTTTCTCAATTCTGCTGAAAAATAACATCTAAAGTCTACGTAGTACGGTTTTGTCTCCAATAAAAGCTAGAGATAGCGTGATGTCGTATTGTTCGCTAGTAATTAGAGGATTGTAGTGATAAAGCAATGTAATCTCTATTACTTAGCGATAAAATCCAAATTGCTTTATGGTAATGCTTTCGTGAGCTTTCGTGATAGCACGATATTGTACACTGTATAATTAACATGACTAGTAAATTCAATATCTTTACGGTAGAAGAAAAACTCAGCAAGGAATCTGTATATCGGAGGTTTTCCGTGCCAAAACCATGTTGGACCCGCATGTTGCATAAAAATTAATTACGTAAACGGAGTGAAACGCTTATTTTTCATCACCATGGGTCTTGTAAAATGCCCGAAACGTTAGTTTATGTAAATATATATATATATATATATGCGACGTACATCCGAAAAAATTCTTCAATTTCCAATGTGTAGCTATCGTGAAATGTAAGAACTCGACATAAATAGTACAATTTCAAAATTATTAAACCGGTGCCTTCATAATCTCAGTACAGAGTCCTAAAAAACCGGCCTCAAAAGTTTGTGGAATTACATCTAATTGCCAAGTTTTATTGAAATCAGTTACAAATGTCACAAATGCCGGAGAGATTATAAATAATCATTATTATATAAAAAATGTAGGTACATAACACATCACCGGATCGCGATAAAATATCACCTGCATTTTTTCTTATATTCGTTCGGAAGTCCGCCCGCCAGAACTGTCTCGACTTCTTGCTTGACCGAGTGATTTTGTGCTCTTCTTCTCATTCATCCGTCATTTTTATTATTGACTGTTTTGTGTCGTGTTGGTGTCTGCTGGTCACTGATTGTGACGGTGGACCTTTGAAGCTCCAGAAAGGAGGCATAAAGGCAAAGAATAGCGGAGACGCCATCCACCAACTCATACGAGGAGCCGAATACAAGAAGATTAAAGGTAGGTGGGTTTATATGGTCATCCGCGAACAAAAATATTACTATTTACATTTTGTCCGACCACCTAAAAAATACTACTCACTTTTCGTCAATTCTTATTCTAACTACAACTTTCGTCAACATATAGCACTAAATATGCAGGCAAAAAATTCCCATATATATTCCACGTTTATCAACGTATCAAATACAATATGGAAGTTTATGCATTACTCTGTATGTATTTCTATAAAAAAAAAATACGCCGAAAGATACAACCATTACAGGCGTATCAGCGTGTGTAAAACAGAAATCAAATGGCACGCACATAAGTTAAAGGATTACAATTTGAATTGGGGAGTTAACATTTATTTACGTCTTTAAAAAAAAATGCAAAGAAAATCCCAGTCTACTAACATCTATAGTATAATTTAAAGTCGAAATCAAATGAATAGCTACTGTACAAATGTTGACACCGCGCTTCCGTGATACAATGTCGTTAGCAAGATAAGAGCTCTTTAACTTTTTTATGGCGTCATAATCGAATTATTAGCGATCGGTTCATTACGCAGACGTCTTCATTTTTCTTTGATTAATCTTTTTAAATAGTCCATATGGATAATAGTGGGAGGTCATTGGCAACACGTGCGAATTTTAAGCTTTATTTTGGTGTGTGTTTCAGACCATCGTCTGCCATATTATTATTATTATTAATACTTATCTAAAAATAAGTAAAAAATAATAATAAAAATAAACTAAATAAAGTACTACCACTAGTAAAAGAAAAGTAAACATACCACCTGTAATTATACACAAATTCTGTTATTTGTTGTCTTTAGTAAAACTCTAAAACGGAAATAAAATTAAAATTAATATAATGAGCCACATCTAGTATAAGTAGTGGGCGTAGCCTGTGAGTACATCCATGGTTGCGCTTATAGTTAGTATCTGCGATCGTGTGGTCTATTATATTACAATGCGGGTAAAACTTGATTGTTAAATAGATGTTAAACAGTTAAATACTATTGCAATATGTTTCTCTGTGTTCTCATGTTAGTGACTTATTTATAATTCTTAGTGAGAATAAATGTCTTAAGCCTCAATATCTAGTTTAGACTCTTACCTCTATCATGGCTTAAAAGATTAATTTGGATTTTTTAAATGGCACCGGGGACCGGAGACAGGGACTCAAGTTCAAGAACCAATGAACAATATACGTGCTGTATCGAGCAGGACTGCTTTCTTATTATTATTATGAATTCATGAGTTCTACTAAGGAGGTACTCACTTGATTGTACGAAGCGACAGTACGTAATACTCTAAGCTCTGGGGTGCTCGAAAGGAGCGTCCCCGCACGACGTACCTAAATGGCAATGGTATGGTGGTGGTTGTATTACGTAAATTACAGGCACATGGGACTTGTAAACTTATGTGTCAAGGTGACAGACGCAGTGGCAGTGCCTTTCAGGTCTTTGCGACTGAAAGATCTGAGAAGCACTGCAATTGTTACGGACAGGCGTGCATCTTACCACCAGGCGCACAACTTTTTCGTCCCGTCGCTTGGTACTATAAATAAAAACAGGGTTTCCACAGTGCGGGACTATGAGAGTGTGCGTTATTTATTTATTTATTCAAAACTATTTCTTGCATTTTAAATTGTAAAGTGCAGGAATATGAACTATAGACCGGCTCTCATCACAGAGAGGTAGAGCGTTAAAATGTACTAAAATATCGTTCATTTGAGTAAATCAACTTTATCATAATTGACACTTGACACTAATTTAATTCATTCTTCATTCTTATTATTCCTTCATCATTCAAAATTAGACCTACAGAATCAAGACGCTTCATTTTTTGATAAATATTCAGCTTGGTTATTGTAGAAAGAGCTTAGGTCCGACGGATGACAATAAGGTGGCTTAATACAATGATAATAAATGTTACTATTAAACGTTCTTGGTTACTTATTCACTACTGTGAAAATAAACTTTGTACAGCTGTGAAACAAAACTCGTTCTATGGTAACCTAGAAGAGTGAGTATAAAATTTTCACACATTTCTTTATTCTAAAGGCGAGTACATTTAAGTAAAAGTTCTATAAAAGTGTACAAAAATTGCCTATCACTTTTAGTACTTCTAATAAGTTCCAATTTCAAATACAAACCCTAAAGCACCCTCAACTTCCTGCCTGGAAGTGTGGTATGGTATCCGGAAGTGGTCGGTTCCCGGCAACACTCGCCGCGTGCCGTCGTTTAAACATTTACTCTATCAGGCCAATAATAATGGTGTTGTTTACTATTAACGGTGATGCCCGACGTGATAGCGTTAGTTTATTATGATTTATATTCTTGTTTGTACCGCGTACACAGGGCCAGTTGTCGCTAGCAAAACTGTAAATTATTTACATAAAAAATATTACTTCTTGTGTAAAAGTGTAAATATTACAATTTATCATACGTAATTATGGTTTCTTCTATAAAATACGAAACAACGAACGAACGAAAGTTTCCGATTGTATATCGGCTCGAAGTTCGACCGGATATTATAATTTGACACAATATATATATGCCGTATCCGAAACGTCAAAAAAAAGTGACATGTCGAAGTTTAGCTATTGCCTTGGTAATTATGTTTTTTGGATTCAGTAATGACTTTCTCTAACGTCTTGATGTGGGGTAACATTTTGGTTTCTTTGTCGCCTAATTTTCAAAAAAGATGAAGTGATTTTTTTTAGGATACCAAGTCACGAACGAATATGTCGTGCGCTTGCTGGTGAGCGACACGCCTATCCAAAGCAGTTGTAGTGCCACTTAGAGCTTTAAATCGCAAAGATCTGAGGGACACTGCCATTACTCCCGTTACCCTGAGACATAAGTTGACAAGTCCCATGTGGCTCTAATTTCACCAATGCGCAATATATGTAATGTAATTAGTAGCAGTAGAGCTCCTTGTGAAAGAGTTCGTCCCGGGAAGTATTGCCACTGCCGCCAAGCAGTAATGTGAGCATTAATGTGTTCCAATTTTGAAGAGTAAGGGTGCTGATGAAATTACAGGTACATGGGACTTGTCAACTTATGTCTCAAGGTGCCGGGCACAGTGGCAGTGCCACTTATATCTTTGCGGTTTAAAGTTCTCGAGTGCCACTGCGATTGTTAAGGACAGGCGTGAGCTTACTATCAGGTGCACGACGTGTACGTCCCGTCACTTCATGTGTTAAAAAAAATGTTATAGAAAAAAATCTTTAATGGCTCCATCGTTTTCGTTCAGTATCTCATTTGACAGCTGACAGGTGTCAACTGTCAAATGAGAAATATAGGAAAAATATTCTAAAATGTTATCCGAAAACCATGGTTTACTGTCTCAAATAATTACTTACAAAGAAAGTTTTATACCTAGATAAATAGACTGAGATTTGGACATTGTAGATTTAAAGCTCATTTACATCGTAAGCGCATAATAACTTCCCCAATTTGCACTGAATACACGACTTAAGAAGACCAAACATTAGGACACTTTTTCTTTTCATGTCCTGCTTTCGACATTCAGCGACTGCTTCTCGGCTCTTCAAAAAATCCCGCCTTCACTACAGGACAGTTTAGCTTGGCCAGAAAATTTTATCCCTATAAACATATATGATTTTATTAACTCCACTCTAGGAGAACTCTGACCTAAAAAAAATACTCGGACTTACTTTGCAACTCCAAAGTGACAATGACTCTACAACTATAACAAACACAAGACGTTAACTCAAGATCTGGTAATTTACCTTAATAAAATTACAAAATGTAAGAAAAATTGAAATCTAAGATTTGGCAGTACGGCTAGACGCCTTACCCTGTCCCGGAGGACCAAAAATCTTACTATTACTACTACTCTATATAGTTATTTTAATTTAATATTAATGTGGCCTGGAGGAATCACCCCAGAGCACGTATTTTTCAGCTACCCTACCAGATCATGTTCTATTTAAGACAGTCTTCCACCTATTCCTCGCCCCGTAGATTTCAAATTTGTGTTATGTGTTTTTGCAAATCCCCTCCTAGAATTAATAACTGATTTTATTAGTAGGTAGGTAGGTACAAACTTAAATTAGAAAACTTATTTATTTAAATATCTGTAACAGTGATGGTACATCGTGTTGTTCTGTATTATTAAAGAAGCCGGAATAAACTAAAGAGCAGTGTTAATTAATTAAATATCTCAAATATGAAAGCGTAACTCCAATGACTGACTTGACATTGACAAAATTCTTCAACAGAAACAAGAAGAAGTATTTAATTTTTCTCGAAAAATATGAATTTTTCAAAATGGAAAATGTTTCCATGACACTAGTGAGACCTGAAATAAAGAAATTATATTGTACATTGTTAATCAAAATAAGGAATTGTTTCCTGAAGTACACCTCTTCTGCAATCGTGGCCAAGTCCGTGACGAAGTTCGTGCAAGACCACAGACGTGTTTCGTACCAGTATTCAGCTCATTCCCGCCGTCACCGTGCAATCCGTTGTGGTATTTACCCTGATAGCGATCGGGTAATGGGTTCCGTAGTCGGCACGCGACAGTAATCGCCGTTATGCCAATCACTTAGGCGATTGACTTGTAATGCTATTGTAGATTTGTACGATACTGATAAATGCCATGGTTTGTACACGGATGTTATATTATATGAAATCAAATACTGTCGTAACTCAAAATGGTGGAATTGTCAAATGGCAAAAAGTCGTAAAAAAGAACAATATCTAAGATCTGCAACAATCACATACAAAAATTCGTAGTAGCGTCTACTTGTTAGGAGAGCGTCAGTCTGATATACTGAAGACGCTGGTTCGAATCCAACCGGATCGAATGAATTTTTCTCTGTGTTCGATTTTTGTATTATTGATTATAACAAACTAGTTGAGTCATTTCACACAAAAAATTGTATAAACTTCATATTGTGATTTGAAAGTTAAAAAATGGAACCAAAAAATTTATGCTCTCGTTTATAAGCGAATAACTAAATATTACTTATGCATAAATAAAACATAATCCTATTATTCTCAATAACATCCATTCAGTATTTTTTTTAACGTTGAAATCGTACATGATGTAACTTTACAGTGGGTAAAGGACACAGCGGCTCACGTGACAACGCAGATGAACTGGCCAGAAAGGGGAGGCGGACGCTGTATGATTCTGAGACTCCAAAGCGTTCCACTATGTAACAGCCACCAGACATGCCAGAAATAAGTATAAATACATTTTTTAACCAAAATATCACCGTCATCTACCACTTAACGACTCAATTATTTCTACCTTACATCTGCACTCCCTTTCACCTGCGTCATGGTACACTCCCCTACCTATAGTCAAAAGTTTGAAACTATTTTCTTCTGATCCATTCCAGACACAACGTACTTAAAACTGTATTATAAACTCCTCCGTGGTCGAACGGTTGCCATGCTGGACTCCACACGCAGCAGGACGTAGAGGTCCTGGGTTCGATCCCCGGGCCGGGAGAAATATTTCTATGGCCTACATTTATTTCCCTCCTGGGTTTGTTTGGATGTAGTTTGTGATTGTTTATGTTTGTGTCCATTGCACCCGCAATACAGGGTTTCCCTAGTGCGGAGCTATGAGTGTGTGTGTCAATAAATATCTAAAAAAAATGGTATAAATTTTGCACTAAACAGCGACTGAAATATTCTGAAGTTTTCAAAGCTCCGAAAGAAAACACAAACTTTATTGCATAATTGTTTTATTTGTTTGGCTTACTGCGGCGTAATGCATAATGATATAAGTACAATGCAGCTACTCTCAAGAAACAACATTAAACTTCAAGCGTACTAGCATAATACAGAATTACATTTAAAACAAGTCCGGTAAGTGAGTATTTTACCCTTCGTGTACATCATTTCACATTACATCCATGTCATTTCAACTTTAAAGATAATGGTTTTAAAGTTCTTAGGTTTTTCTGACTGCTTATTGGAAATGAAACTGTTGTTTCGCATCTAAATTACGAATATTTGTTATTAGGTGTGACTACCTATTAAATCCGTGACCGTGGTACCTGTAAAGAACCGCTGGTTTATTTGAAAATACAAATTAGGGCGCCCCTTAAAACTAAACGCTTCTAGAAGCACCTGTGAACTTTCAGTAATTTTTAGTTCAGTAAGGCCACAAATTCACAACCCTGGTGCGTTCAAGATTTGTGCGTACATTGTGTCTTGTGTTGGATGATGTGTTGTATTGGACCTTGAACGCCCCGCCGAACGCACCACCACCATTGCGAATTTGTGGCCTTATTGTGACTTGTAAAGTGACGTGTGCATGTGCGCTGCAACTGAGCGTCTAAATCTAGAGTCGGCGGACTAAAGCGCACAAGTGAAAAAGTGTTTAAATTCTTAATATATAATTTTTGTATTTTTTATAATGTTGGCAGATGTGAAGAGAATAATAAATTTGAAAAAGATGCCACTAGAATTTAGTTACAAATGAATAAACTCCTGAGCTTTAGTGGGTAGATGTATTAATTTGAATAATGTTGGATTTTTCTCAAATTTTTCTGAAACTGCCTCTGTGGCCGAACGGTTACCACGCTGGACTGCCACGCAGAGGTCCCAGGTTCGATTCCCGAGCCGGGAGAAATATTTGTATGGCCTACATTTATTTCTCTCGTGAGTTTGGGTATAATTTGTAGTTGTCTATGTATGTGTCCATGGCACCCGCGACACAGGGCTACCCTAGTGCGGGGCTATGTTGAGTGTGTGCGTTATTATTATTTTAACTTATGTGCTTTAATCTAGTTTTAAAGTATTGCCACCTTATTATTTCTGCCGCCAAGCAGTAATGTCAGCATTACTGTGTTCCGGTTTTGAATGGTAATGGGTGCTGATGAAATTATAGGCACATGAGACTTGGGCAGTGGGAGTGCCCCTCAGATCTTTGCGATTTAAAGCTCTGAGTGGAACTGCAACTGTTATGGACATGCGTGTAACTTACCATCAGTAGTGCGATTCACGTAAGTTCAAGCTATCAAAATATCGTTGAAGTTACATAGTCGTTCGATCGAAGTCCTACCCAAAATGGGTATTTACGTAACACTTGAAGGAACGTTGATATGAGTAGAATCGAAACATAACGACTAATGAACGACATCTTCGATTGTGAAATTTGAACTTTAGTCGTCGAAAGTCTATTGAAAGAACTGTCAATATTTTAGCAGAATACGTAACGTTTAGAGTCGATTTAAGTTCTATTCATATACCAGAATACGCTTTAACGACATTTGGATCGAACGACTTTAATATAATAATTAGATATTATAAAAAAAAATTCGACGTCTATAGAAATATTGTATGCGCATGTGATGCCACAGCAGCGGTTCTATAAGCGTCTTATATATAGGCGTCCTAAACGCGATTAATAGTTCATTATTCACTCTAACCTATACAAATCGAAGGATCTCTTCAATATGTTATTCTTACTATGGCAATAAAAAACTTTAAGTATGGTGAGATGTGTCAACTGCCTTAATTACTTGCAGTGATCTTTAAAACGGTCGTAGTTCAAAAATGTACACAATGAAAACTACTAATTCGGGTAACCCACTCACTTTTACCGAATTTGCGTTTAAGCGATATGACAACACAGCTTTTGCATTCGATGGAAAACAGCACGTTCGAAACGTAAAATTAGGCCCCTGTTGAAATATATATGTAATTTCTCACAAAGTGTGAACCTACATGGGCTATTTATACAGGACCGTACTTGGTACGGTACTGGAAGTAAATTAATCAATATTATGTTTATTTATTTTATTTTACTCGGCGTTCGGGACAGGAACCCATAAAAAAGATTTTATAAAATAAGACAAAACAGAATAACAATAAGTAATGTAAATACAAATAATTTTTTGCACTTTCAAAAAATTATGAATTACAAGATTTTGCGCATTTTCAATTGGTGAAATAAAGATAATAGAATATTATTTGTTAACTATATAACATAAATGCGGGCAAATTCAAAGATCTTACAATAAGAAGCATAATCAGTTCTTTGAATATCTAATATTTACATTATTAACTAGGTCTTAACTAGAATAAATACAAGAGAAATATTAATTAAAACATTCTTATATACAATTGTATATACAACATGGAATGACAAATTTTTGTACGACATTCGAGGTTTTTTAAATTTAATTTAACTCTACGAATTCTATCGAAAACGCGTTATATACGTTAACGACAAAGCGATTCGAAAGAATTCATTGTACAGCCCTTACTAATAGAAGAATTTTCTCTAGCATTTCTTACCTGCCAGTATCTAATCAAAATTTCAATAAATCAATTTAAGGACAAATTACCGCTAAAATACAATTCCATACACTTACGCATTTGAACGATTTGGCATTCGACACTCAATTGATATGACTAGTCTTTCAAAAACTGAACACAAACTATATCGCGTTCGAAGTTCTTTCATTTCAAGTTTAAAATCCGTCTGCTGCGTTGTCAGTCCTACGGACGGATTCGAGCGAACACTACACTAGGCTTGATAGAGGGGCTCGTGACGTCACTGGAGAAGGTGGAAGAGGCTGAAGTTGCTGCGGCGCTTGTGGTGGGAAATATACTCCAGGATCATTCGAAAACTGCGGATAATTCGGCAAAGGAGTGTGCGGGATTGATGTTGGTCGTGATTCATGATACAAAATCGGTACGCGGACCAACCTTTGTGCTGCGTGGGCCATATTTGCCGCTTCCAACTCTGCAGCCAGCTGTCTCTTCCACTTGTTACGTCGATTCTGAAACCAGATCTTCACCTGTGTCTCTGTCAGGTGAAGACTAGCAGCAAGACCAGCGCGTTCAGAGCTGCTTAAGTACCGTTTCATATCAAATGTAGACTCTAGTTGGAATACTTGAGAGCGGGAGAAAACAGTTCGTGTTTTCTTCTTTCGTTTACCGAGGTTTGCGTTAGGATCTCTCTTTTCATCTTTATCGAAGTCATCGCTCTCGTCGACATCTGGGTCTGAATCATTAGCGTCTTGTTGCTGAGGGTAAAGCGCGGGATGAAGGCGTGGGGATCGAGGAGAGGGCGATGATCTCGATGGAGAGGGGGGTGTAGGGGCACGCGGGGGGCTTCGTGGTCGCGGTGAACCCCCGGCGGAACCTTCTTCGTTGGTTGTTGAGTCTTCTGTAAGAAATTTTGAACATTAGTTTTGGTCTTATAACAGAGATTTAGAATCGAACAGTTTGTCAATTTTATTGAGATCATCAGCTGTCTACCATTAGTAATTATGGAAAATGTTTCTTTTCTGAAAAACATAAACCGATCAATACACGTCATGTAGGTTTAGGTGATTGTTCTGTATGTAGGCTTACGTAATTATTGTGCCTCATTGTATCGCTTAAACCCTTATAAAAGTCAATAGAGCTTCAATCGACAAATCACGTAGTCGTTATACGGCTTCGTCATACAACAAATCGAAATCTTTCGACCACGATGCGATCCAATTAAGGCCAGCCCGATTTCGACTCCAAATCCACATAATTCCGATTGGAGGATTCCACGCCTGCGATTAGGCAATTTGACGGATTTGTGCTTTTAAGTCGAGTAAAGTACTGGGTATTAAATAAACATTACGGAAGATATTGTTTGTGGCATACATATGATAATGACAGATGTGTGCCATGGGTAACTGAGTGGAATATTACAATCCAATCCCAATCCGATTTGACGCTGGCAAGTAGTTCAACGAACTGGATTTGGTACTTCAATTCTACTTGAATATGTTCAAAACATCGAGTATATAACCAGAATAGAGACGAAATGTCATTTAATTTGTTTGAAAACTATTCTGCCATATCATTACTGTGACAACTGTGCTCCGATTGGCTAGCCCGAGTTCGAAACAATTGACGGGTGTCGTCAATGGGTGTTGTCAACTGTTTCACTTCAAATCGACCAGTTAACTTGAGCTTTGCTATAATGGACGAAAATTGCAAAATTACATATTTAATATCTAATTACCGATGAAATGTGATTCCGTTTGTTTTGTAATTAGAAGTTTTGCAGTTTTTTCCACACCACCGAATAGAACAGCATGACATTGTTAGAGATATTATCTTTATTACAATAAATACAGAACATTTTTTGGAATATACGGAGATGTACACACAGGTCAGTAGTTGGTCTGTCTATATTTCAGTGCAAACGGGAGTGGATATTTACAAGAGCAGTATCGCTAATGTGTTACCAGAAATATATGGCCCTTATTTCGTCTCTATTTCTAGTTATATACTCGATGGTTCAAAAAAACACCATCGAAGCATCGAACTTTCGATTTCAAATGCACAAATATTGACAAAACTACGACGTACCAACATATATACAGTAGCAAACATAACCAAATCCAGCTCTGTCCCAAAGAAAACACTATCGAACATTTCGCCGAATTTAAATTCAAAATTGAATCGGCACTGGCGGCGTGAACAGAACACAACACAATCCATCTTTGAAAATGAAATTTCGAAATTCGAAAATGAAAAGGCATTGGCGCGAAGTTGATGTCATCAACGGCGTTCGATGAATCACTACAAACGAACGGGAGTATTTCATTGATATGGCCAGTTTTAGTTGAACTTTGATACATAATTAATGTACAATAAATTGCATTTCATTTTAATTAAGAAATTTCATTTTATATTATTGGTCGAGAATTTAAATGTTAACCCAAGATGTTTGAAATGCGTTATTTTAAATTTTGACATCAACATTTGAATAAAAATTTTCTATAATTCCCTGCTCGTGTTGCCAGTGTCTACATGTTATGATTGTCAATCGACTACAAAATTATATTATTTTCATATGTGACTGTTTTACGTTTAAATTTAATTAAATACGGTACAATGACAAAGTCTTGCAAAAAATTGCATTTTCCATTAAACTTGCTTCTTTGAATCCAAGGTACTATAGAGGTCATCGTATAATGGTTAGCGCATGCAGTGATTGATTTTCGAAGCCTCACGTAAGCCTTTGTTACCGTCGCCTGCTGTTTACATAATCGTTTACCAGTTAAGCAGTTTACATTATGCACTCATACATTATTTAATACTCATCTGAGTATATAAATTTACTACCCACGCTTTATGTTTTACATTATCGAAGTGGTTTGCCGTGTAGTTCCCAAAAGAGGATTACCTCGTAATAACACCCCGTAGTAGTTTAAAAATATTTGTATAAACCCATAATAAAACGACTTAGTCATTTGTTTTACTAGTTTCTTCGTTATTTGTAAAAGACCATGTAGATGGTAGACTTTCGCTATATTTGCCTATCCTACTTATGTATGAAGAGTATAAATATGGTCTCTAATCTTTGCGTTCGACATTGAAAAGGAAAGTAGTAGACTTTTTTAATCCAAAGCATTATAGTTATATGGAAGTAAAAGATTTTTCATTAGATTGTCAGTTCTCTACTGCAGTTAAAACCTTAACAGTTTAGTATAAGGTTCGTAATATATTCAATTTGAGTTACACACTGTACTTGAATTATCGCATGAGCGAAAAGAAATTATGTCAAAATAGGTTATCAGTAAAATCCTCAACTTTTGTAACTGAAATTTAAAAAAAAACAGTATCGTACCACCTTAGAATAATAACGCATAGAAACCTAGCCCGCACACGCTAAGTGAGGCAAGTTAGAGGGTTCCAAACGCGTCTCAGGAGCGCGCGGGCTGTTAGTGCTCAAGGTCATATTGCACCGCGAACAGCTCCAAAATTTTTTGCTAAAAATGACGAAATGTGCGGTAAATGGGTGTAAAAATACAACAGACAAACAAAATAGACACTAACATCGCATTCCACAAGTAAGTAATGCGTTTCAACTCATATTTTTATGTAAATATTCACTAAAACAGAAAAATAATTTCGCGGCAACAAGATACGAAAGTGTTGCAAAGTAACGAATTTTTTTTCTCCCCATTTTGCTATTCTGTATCAAAATAATTATATTACGTAAATTTTAGTGGTGCCTGTAATTTAGATTTATTTGCGCATCTTGAACTAATATTTACTTTAATACATTACATTAAATGTTTTCGTTAACTCCTGTAAGTGATTGGGACACTTAATTATTTTATAATACTTTTAACGGCTCTGCGTTCATGCTTTATTGAATAATTATTTATTTTAATTTTATTTGAATTGGAGCACATATTGCAACAAATTTACAGTACTTATATATTTGTTTCTACTATAGTGTTGGCACCACCAGTACAACTTTGATAGCTTATTATATGTCTTTCTTTTCGTAACTCAAGCGAAATATTTTATATTAAAATATTTTATTTTCTTAAAAGGGGAGCATTCTTAAGCGATTTTTTAATCTATTTTAACAGTTATTTTCTTTAATGTTTGCTTATGGCATTTTCGGTTTTAGGTTTCGAATATGGCACTTATTTCTAAATCCAAGATGCGGGCGCGATTTTTCGAATAATGGCAAGTTGGGTATCGTTTTCGAGATGTTTGGGAATGTTCAATACAAATATGGCACTCATTTCTAAATCCAAGATGGCAAACACGACAGTTCAAACAAAAGCAATATTCGTAATGAGCACCCCTAAATACCTCGAAAACGATACCCAACTTGCCATTATTTGAAAAATCGTGCCCGCCATCTTGGATTTACAAATAGTGCCATATTCACATTGAGCATCCCCAAATACCTCGAAAATGATACCCACATAGCATTTTTTTGAAAAAATCGTGCCCGCCATCTTGGATTTAGAAATGAGTGCCACATTCGTAATGAGCACCCCCAAGTACCTCGAAAATGATACCCATATTGCATTTATTTGAAAACTCGTGTCCGCCATCTTGGATTTAGAAATGAGTGCCATATTCGTAATGAGCATCCCCAAATACCTCGAAAATGATACCCATATTGCATTTTTTTGAAAAAATCGTGCCCGCCATCTTGGATTTAGAAATGAGTGCCATATTCGTAATGACCACCCCCAAGTACCTCGAAAATGATACCCATATTGCATTTTTTTGAAAAATCGTGCCCGCCATCTTGGATGTAGAAATGAGTGCCATATTCGTCATGAGCATCCCCAAGTACCTCGAAAATGATACCCATATTGCATTTATTTCAAAACTCGTGTCCGCCATCTTGGATTTAGAAATGAGTGCCATATTCGTAATGAGCATCCCCAAATACCTCGAAAAGGATACCCATATAGCATATTTTGAAAAATCGTGTCCGCCATCTTGGATTTACAAATAAGTGCTATACGTTTTTCATCGACAAAACCGAGCACATCTGTAGGCACCTGATCGACAATGTCGGGCAAATCTGTAGGCACCTTTAACTTAATGATGAGTTAAGCAAGATACAATTTCCCCACTTTTGAGGGAAATGTTATTCCATGGCATCATTATTTGTATATTTGTGTGCGTGCCGACGAGCGTAGTTACAAGTTGCTTACGCCTACATGAATTTGGTTTTTGCCTCACTTGTGACAGTTCGTTTGATATGAAACTATCATTCTATGCGTTATTATTCTAAGCGTACCACCATGTCAAAAAAAAGTGCAAGTTACTATCAAAACTACAGAAGTATCTCTTTCTAGAAATAAAAAAGAAATAAATGTACCTCGTAGTACGTAGCAATATTTGCAAAGAAATTAGAAAACGAAATATTTGCAAGCTAAACAAAGGAAATAACAATCCGCTACGACAATCTGAAACAACCGCATTCCAAAATTAAAACGAACACGCAACAACGACACTTTTGGCGCGAACGCGTTCGTCTAAACAAACCTATTGGTGTGAGCGAGATGACTACAAGTTTCAAGTTTCGCCTCTGGTTTGGTTTTGGTTGAGTATTGCTATATGTAGGGGAAACATACGAATGTGGTAGAAACGGAGCGTATTGTTCGCTCGGTTTGGGCCGCGTGAAATGGCCGTGCTTTGTCTAGGGGTTTCTGCAAATTAAAGCGGGGTTGCCAGCGCAATGATTGCTTGTTTGAAAATGTACGTTTCGCAGCGACATGGATAATTTTGCTTGAGAGATTTGATGAGTTGTTTTTTACTTTATATGGAATGAGGTACAGATACACTCGGTATAACGTAGACGTAATGACGTAGATAATAAGTATATAGCCACGAATTCTTGTCAAGTTAATTACGACGACTCTAAATACCAAATTGAGGACATGCTAAAAAAAGCAAAATCTAGAGTACCATCAGCAAAGTTGAAGCCTTCAAAGTCCCCAAACAGTTATGTTTGCAAGCGGAAATTGTTCTAGGTCTGTCCCTTACTTTGTGTAACACATTTGTTTATAATAAAAATATAATCTAACCCTAATAAGCAAGCTGCTGATTGCGACTGATCGCCATTTCCGACACGTAAAAAGAACCCGAGATAATTGTCAACTTTGCTTATAATACCATTAACCAACGAACGTGTATAAAGGCATTGATGCGTGTGTATTAGGACCATAGCTAGTGGAAGGCCTACATCGACGGGAAAAGTGCGTGAAGGTGTATATAAATACTTTTAAGGTTGCAAGTTATACTTTTATAGCAAAATCTGGTCTTCTAAGTATAAGGAAAACTTTTTATTTTCATTTAATAAATAAAAAATATACGTATGCATATCCAATAATTTAAATGATTGAGTAGATCATTTTAGAGTAGCCCGTCCCTAAAACATTAAAAGAATCAATTTTTATTCCTCCCTTTTAAAAATAATCCGCAGTAACAAGAGTCGTCAATCTGGCGTTTTGGAACGAAACTCGAGACGCACTCGAATCGATTACGCGCTGACGCGTCGAGTCGATATCAACGAGGCCTTAGTAGTGCCCCTTAGAGTTTAAACAGTTGAGATTTAGTTTACAATGCTATTAAATTATTCCTTTGCTTTGCTTTGTTTATTCACAGTTTGACGAGGCGGTGACTCATCGATTAATCACTTACGGTATTACATAGTAGATTTGATAAGAGGTGCAATCCCCCATCTCACCTGATGAATAGTGATGGTTGGGTCAATGATGGAGCATGTACACCTAAATAAAGACTATTCACTCTCGTTTGAAAAGACCAAAGTCATAGCGTTCAGAAGATGACTGTGGGTAGAAAATTCCACTTCATAATCGTTTGCCATATAAATGTGGAAGCGTAAGAACTGTTACACACGGCGATACAAACGCGATGCAGTAGCGATGCAGTCGCTAATCGTCTACCTTTACACATGCGCGCAATTTTATGCAGCGATGCAAACGCGATGCAAGCGCGCGACTGCATCGATACAAACGCGCGATTGCATCGCTAAACTTGAGATACAAAGGTGGTTGCATCGATGCAATTGCGAGTTTGTATCGACGTAGTCGCGCCTTTGCTTCAATGCAATCGCCTATAAAACGCAAGTGTAGCGATGCAATCGCGCGTTTCACGGACTCGCGCTATAACCACTCTGACACTTCGTGGGAATCCTTGGAATATCCACAACATAGGGGCGGAACCCCAGCCTACGTCTAGTCTCCCGATGGTGGAAAGGGGAAGGCAGAATTAGACCATGCAATTCCGTCGCACGCTTTCCTTGAGATATACTGTAGAATACCGATAAACAAGCAATTTTACGGCGGTATTCAAGGTTCAGCAACTTTGCCTCTACTAAAACCGGGTCACTTATAAGCCTCTCGGCATGCTTTTCAACTGCACCCAAAGTAGATAGTATGGTATTTAGCAGATAATTGGAAAAACAGATTCTTTCATTGCAACCTGGGTGGTATGAGTAGTTGTGTATTTATTTACCTCTAGGAGGGGTGGTCCTCTCCTGGGGTCTCTGCCAGTACCACGGTGCCGGCACCAGCCCTCCGTACCTCCCGGCCAAAGCGCTCCATTGCGAAATCAGACCAAGCCTGTAACAAAGCGTTTACGTTTTAACAATGAGGCCAATAAAAATTTGTCGCGTTTTCTTTGATAATAATATCGTTATATTGCTTTTTTCTACTCCTGTACATTAATCTGTCAATAATTATAGTTTCGTATATAAAGGACCATATCATAAAGGTGCTCTTTTTAGTTTTGAATCAAAATTCTATTGTCTATGGTACTCGCCACTTAGCTGAAAAATTTCATAAAAGTTCTGTGCACAGAATGAGTTTCAAAAAAAGAACGCCGTATTTCTGCTAATTAAAATATCAATTAAGAGTCTATTCAAACGTTAGACTGCCTCTTGATTGGTTAAATTGACCTAAAATCTTGCAATCGATCATAAACTTAAAAAAATTGGTTGAAATATATGGGGTACTTGGCCAATTCTATTATATCTCTTTGGTTTTTAGTTAAGTAGCGTTTGTTTGGCTTTCGTCTAAATAATATAATAAGAGGCTGTAAGGTGGAACGTACCTTTGCCTACCCTTAAACTGGTTAATTTTTTTAATTGCGTTTGTTGTAATGGTTTGATATCAAAATATATCTATTATCTTAGAATAATAACGCATAGAAACCTAGCCCGCACACGCTAAGTGAGGCAAATTGAAGCGCGCCCAATGGGCCTACACGAGCGGGCGGGCCTTCAGTGCTCAAAGTCAACTTGCACCGCGAATAGATCAAGAATTTTAGCTAAAAATGACGAAATGTGCGGTAAATGAGTATAAAATACGTCAGACAAACATAAAATAGATACTAACATCACATTCTACAAGGAAGTAACGCGTTTCAACTTGTATTTTTATATAAATATTCACTAAAACCGAAAATTAACCTACTACTAAAACTAGCCTACATGAATTTGATTTTTGCCTCTCTTGTGACAGTTCATTTGATATGAAACTATCATTATAAGCGTTACTAGCCCGTTACACCAAGTACCAAGTACCAAGTATCATTATATGCGTTATTATTCTAAGTCTATTACATTTATATAAATTAAATATTGGTTATGTTTCATAATTATATTTCCTCGTAGAAAAAATATTGTATGCAATCATTCACATAGTTAGGTCTTAAAATCTCGTACCTATTACTTAGGCCACTCGGCTTGAAAAATACTATTATGTAAAACTTTTTTTGTTAACCTCGTAATTCCCCGAGTAGAATAAAATATATATTATATGTGAAGTTCAATTCAAAGGAAAAAAAGAATTCAAGCCAAGACAATTTAGTTTCTATGATCACATAATCGCCCAGTGTAGTTTCTAAAGAAATGATCAAATATCGCATTCACATTCATCGTTACGTACTCTATATAAAGGCCAAAGAGTATCTAGCAAAATACTTTTTTTTTTATAATACCTAGTGACGGGACGAACAAGTGTTGCCTGATGGTAAGCGAAACGCCTGTCAATAACAATAGCAGCGCCACTCAGAGCTTTAAAATGCAAAAATCAGAGCGGCGCAGTGACAGTGCGCCCGTCACCCCGAGACATAAATTTACTTCAAAACCAGAACGCAGTAATGCTCACATCACTGCTTGGCGGCAGAAATCTATAGTAATCTATAGTAACGCACACACTCAACATAGCCCCGCACTAGGGAAACTCTGAGTCGCGCGTGCCATGGACACACACATAGATAACCAGATATTACACCCAAATTCACGAGAGAAATAAATGTAGGATATACAAATATTTCTCCCGGCCCGGGAATCGAACCGTGGCACTTCGGCACTGTCACAGTTCGGCCACGGTAGCAGTTTAGTTTTTTTTAGGAAATAGGTACGGTAAGTAAATTTAAACTTTGTAACTATAATAAACATTGGGAAATTTGCATTAATGTTAGATATAACTAGTTAGACTTTATATAGACTAGTATATAAAGTATGACTTTACTATCTTAG
>NW_020653900.1:9100832-9143562 GCF_003589595.1 Hyposmocoma kahamanoa | reverse complement strand
TTTACTATCTTAGTTAGTCGTGACCATGGAACCGGGTGCCGCAACTGAAAGGCACTGCAACAGTGCCCGTCACCTTAAGACATAAGCACCCTTATCTTTCAAAACCAGAATTCACTCAAAGGAAAAGTAAAGGTCAAATAACCTTTATTTCATAGGTAGTTATTAATCATTTTGATTAAACTCCGCCGCTCATTCGCAAGGCTGTCTCCCCTGAGAAGAATGAGCAGGAAACTCTTCGGGTTGCTCTTTCTAAATAAACATTTGTTCATATTTATCATTTGCTATATTTATTTCATATGTATAATAACCTATATACTTATACCTTTACTATAAAGTTTTTCTTTCACCAGAGTTTTAAACCTCGTCACATGCAAATTTTGAATATCAACCGGAATCTTATTAAAGAAACTATACATGAATTAAATGAATTTGTGACTTTGTGAAGACGAGTATCCGAACAGTCAGTTTGTTTTTTGTTCGTATTTCGACATTTTTTATTATTTTGTATGATTTTTTTACTAATTTGTAAGTCCGCAAGAGACTTGTTACAAGTGAATTAAAGGTCTCAATATCTTTGTTTTTGACTGTAGTTGTATAAGTCTGATGTATATGTCGGGAAATAGGCTTCCTTGGTTGTTTTGTAGGGGAGCATTTTCGGCTTTCGAGGACTTACATCGCCTTACGGTTGCGCAGGTTTTCGAAGGGTGTTATAATCTCTGTAATATTTTACCGTCTTCAAAATCTGTGTTCGAAAATCTAACTGTTTCTTTTTAAAAATTCATTTTGCAAAACGTACGTATCGTAAACTGGAATGTTCTTTGGTAAACAAAAAATAAGATTTTGTCCTATGATACCAAGTGACGGGACGAATAAGTCGTGCGCCTGGTGGTAAGTTACACGTCTGTTCATAACAGTTGCAGCAAAATTCAGAGCTTTAATTTGAAGAGATCTGATGGGCACTGCCACCGCGCCTGTCACCCGGAGAATATTACTGATAACCTTCAAAATTGCAACACAATAATTAGAGCATTACTGTTTGGCGGCAGAAATAGATAAAGTGGCAGTATTTCCCTGGATAAACTCTTTCATACTGAGCTCTGCTGCTGCTAAGCATGAAAGGAGTAACTGGGTAAAAACCTAAAGGACCATAATCTATAAGATTATAATACTTTAGTCCTTGTAATGAGATAACTTCATTTTTAAAATAAACAGTTTTTATATTTAATGGCTTTTTTATTTGAGATTTAAAATCAACTCTAAGTCCGAAACCGAATGTATAATCCCCGCAATCCGTGAACAGTCAACCAACATTGACTGTGCAACAAAAATCTAGGATAATATAATCGTTCACCCACTCAACACACAAGAAACTTATAAAACCTTTTTAGTTATAAAAAACAACAAAGCCTTAACAAAACTTTGAACTTACGGAACCCTAAGGAAACAATTCTGAACAAGATAAAATGTGGCAATATATCAGAGAGTTTTCTATTGAGAACAAGCTTTCTCACTTACCGCTATCGACAATCGATAGTTGCCAACTGTAACAAAGAGGATTGCAACACTACGCGCTCTGGGAGGACGCTTGGCTATAGTGATGAGACACTTTTCCCTAGTCGATGTCGAATTACTGAGATACTTATATGCAGTTACGTATATCTTCGTAATATTTTAGGTAATGCCTTAGTACCAGATGTCACCTCAAAAATAGATAATTTAAATAGAAACAATCTCAGTACGGAGTACTAAAAAAACCGACCTCAAAAGTTTGTGGAATTACATTTATTTATCAAGTTTTATTGAAATCGGTTACCGGTGTAGGAAACCGGATTCATCCCCTGGTTTGCCACCCTTTGAGGTGGAATATTTTCTTCAAATTAAAAGAGACTAATACTGAGGTACCCTCTTTCCAACAAAAGGAATCATCAAAATCGGTTCACAAGAAGTTATCACGTAACATACATGCAAAAAAAACACTCGAATAGAGAACCTACTCCTTTTTTTGAAGTCGGTTACAAATGATTTTGAATCAAATAATGTCCATAAAAGCTTTATTTAAATAATACAATAGTATAAATCTAAATTCAAATAAGGAGCGACGTGAGTGCTCCGGATAGCTACGACATGCCTACGAGTGCTACGAAATGGCTTCGAGTGTCTACATTTCTTAAATTCTTGTTGAAATACATTTATCAAGAATTTTTGATACTATTTAATACATCACAGAAAAATACACCTGATAAGCTCTTTTGCGAGACAGGTCCTGGTGAACAACATAACAGTGTATTTTTAGTTGGTTGAACGGTGATTTTTTTTAAAGTGTAGATCTTAAATGTTTCCATCCCAATGTGGTACAAACATTTTATCGTATTAAAGGAAAATAATTTGTTCGAAACATCGATATAAAAATTCCAACACCAAATCCTCATTTCTCGATATTGTGAATAACAATAACGATTGCTGTTTATCGGCGACATTTCACAGAGAAAGCCTTGCTAATAGCAAAGCTGCTTTTCAAGCTAACCACAGATTTTTCCGTTTTTTATTTAAGGCTTTTTTTATTGAAAACATTGCTTATTGTGAAAGAAATTTTCATTTATTACAGATATTTTGTGTTAACTTAGAGATGTACAGTTTGAGGTAATCTAATGAGATTGTGTATTCAAATAATAAATGTTTATAACAAGTACATGAAACCTAATAATGTGATCATTTTTTTTTATAATATAAAGTGACGGGACGAACAAGTCGTGCGCCTGATGGTAAGCTACACGCCTGTTTATCACAGTTGCAGTGCCACGCAGCGCTTTAAGTCGCAAAGATCTGAGGGGCACTCCCACTGCGCTCGTCACCCTGACACATAAGTTGACAAGTCTCATGTGCCTGTCAATTCACCAACCTACCCTTCAAAATCAGAACACAGTAATGCTGACATTACTGCTTGGCTGCTGAAACAGGTAAAGTGGTAAAAAAAAGTAAACTTCCCTAGACGAACTCTTTCACAAGGAGGGTCCACGAACTCTTTCTACTGCTGTGCCTACAGTGGTTTTATCATATAAAAATAACTGCATGAAACAAATTATGTAAACTTCTAGAAATTTCATAGATCTTCCGTCCACTAACTAAAACGAGGCAAAGTGACAAATGGTGAAATATCCGTTTTAATTAGAAAAAATTTGAGCACAAAACTCTTTTAAAAACAGTTAAAATTAGTTTACGTATTCGACTTATCGGAACTTACGCTATCGATGCATAGCTGAAATATCATTAAACAATTTCAATATTCTAAAATTGGGTTATGGTTTTTTACGATATCTCAAAAAATTGTTTTGTCCCTAAGCCGCGTTTTAATTAACAGACGGCAGAGGCATAAAAAAGTTTTTGGTTAATTTTATTCGCAGAATCTTTAAACCTTTCCTCTGATGACAATTTTTGTCATTTATGGGTATGGCCTTATTGCATCAAGGGTGTGTATTTACAAGTTGTAGTAAGGACCCTCTTGAATGGCGGCAACAAATCAACAGCTCCACATATCTTGATATATGACATGAAGATTTTGGAACCGCTTTTTTTGCAATTTGAGGAAAAGCAAAATTGCTTTGTTTAGTATACTTGTAACTGAACTTAATATGGTTAGATTGTATAGTTGATTTTGTTGAACTTTATTGTAGCCTATCAGTGGAACGTAATAAGGATTTAATATAATTATGATAGGGTTTTGTACAAATAGAAGTGAAAATGGATCACTTAGTAGCAATCCTTGTGAAAGAGTTTGTCCAGAGAAGTTCTGCCACCTTACTGCGTTCCGGTGCGCTGGTGAAATTATGGGTATATGGGACTTGTCAATTTATGTCTCAGGGTGACGGGCGTAGCGGAAGTGCCCATAAGATCTTTGCGTGTTAAAGCTCTATAGGCTCGATAGGCGTGTTGTTTACCAAGCGCATGACTTCTTCGTCCCGTCACTTCGTATTATAAAAAAATCTTCATACACCCTATCTTTGTTCCAGGGCAAGGTAGTGGATAGGATTGATTTGCCATTTACTTAAAAAAACATCGCATTGTATTGGACCTCGTTGACTAAAAACTGTCTGCACTTAGTTTTCAAGTACTCACTCACTCGCCGGTAATAAATATAATTTACGCAAACTTAGTTCTTGCCGTATTTAAGCTGGGCAATGGTCTCCTTTGAGAACAAGGTTTACGCATAATAACGCTGGCTCGATATGGGTTGGTGTCTTCTCACATCTAGCAGGGCAAGAGAACAATACATTTATTTACCTATTATGTTATTTTATTAAACATTTAAATAAACGCCTGTTTAGTACATTTAAAAATACTGAAAAGTAATAATAAGGATTGGTGCTACGAGTAGTTTCAGAATATCTGAAGTTAGATAAACTTTGCAAATGTACCTAGGTATATAAAATTACACGTTTAATCTGAATTAAAATGTATGCATTTTAAGTTTTTTTTTTATACGTTAACATTTAATAAGTTATAGGAAAGGATGCATTAAAAAAGACCGTATCAATTTAAAACAGAAGATATTATATATGTATATATATATTTTCAGTTTATACCCAAAGGATGCATTAAAAAAGACCGTATCAATTTAAAAAAAACGATATTATATTTATATATATATATATATTCAGTTTATACCTATGTTGAGACGAATAAAAATATTAAAACAAATTTCATAAAATATTATTACATCATATTAAAATAACATTACTAAAGACGGGCAAGATCTTACGATCTCAAAAGAATTCACGAAAAATCGATATAAAAGTAACAGAAAGCACCAATTTGGGTCGGTCGCGTTGGACCGACAGCTCGCGAAATTCCATTACACGAGCTGCTTCCTTCGAAAGCGGAATAGAAGAAGCCGCGACGTGATTGGTCGGCTCACCGCTCGCTGATTGGCCGTCTCGTCGACCCCGCCTCCCTGGGGGGGCATGTGGTATAAAAATCGATGCGCGCTTGTGCTATTCTCTTTTTAACTCGTCGCGCGACGCCCGACACTTCCCTCTTGTTAGCTATAATGGCGTTTGTGCTCTCTTTTATGGTTTAGGGATGTTCGGTATTAGGGTGTGATTGATGGATATTAGTTACGAAGTCACATGTACAAGGGATATACGTTTGTCGGATTCGTAATGGAATGAACAACCATTTTCCTATTTTCATTTTCGAGAAATCCGCCTTTGATCTCTGTAATGCAATTGTACTTGTAATAACAGTAAAATTTCACTATAATTTATGCTACGCTATTCCTACGTAGCAAATGCTACGTGTTTCGTAGCTTTATTAATGAGGACAACTTTATTAATGCTCTTTTGTAGATAGTACTTACCTTTTCGCGTGGTGTAAATTTGTTTATCGCGTGACCGTAGAAGACCATTTTGCTTGATATTACTAACATATTTTTACTTATGATAACACTTTTTTAAGTTTATGAAAAAGTTACTTGAGAAAGAAATTTCATTGTCGCTTCGTATTCTTCCCTTTTTAAATCTTTTTAAAGTTATCTCGTACACAAAAGACCACTATCCCAACCCTATTTACTTCTTTTAAACCGGTTTAGTCGCGATATAAGACAACCCTAGCAAGATTTAAACCTGTACACTGACACCAGCGGAGACCACTTGCAGCACAATAGCATTGTTGCCCTTTATGGACTCTCAGACAAGTCATTTGGACTTTAAAGAGTCTTTTAAGAGATGTCTCTAGATTCTTACTTACTTTTTACAGATATCTGTACTTCAACGGTTATTGTATATATGGTTATTCGTTCTATTGTGGCTTATTCTTTAATTTATCGTCACAACTGCAAAATGACAACTTTTCTGGTGAGTAATTTAAAGATTCTGTGGACAAATTTAGTTGATTACTTTTGTAATAAATAAATAAATAAATAAATAAAATAAATAAAATGTTTATTTCATTAACACAATAAACTTTACATTAACAGTGAATAGTACTTCCTATTAAGCTTATCAAACCTATGTCAGGAGGTACCGCTCTTCCATAGCTATAAATGCATATTTAACATTTTTAACTTACAGTTAATTTTAAGCGTCAAAACAAACAATTTTTTAACAGTTTTCAACATTCTTAACTGACAATTATAAATTTAATTAGGAGAATAGCGTTTTTAAAGCAAGTGTTCTAGTAGGTCTTAGAGTAGAGTAGGTAGGGACACTGCCACTGCGCCCGCCACCCTGAGAAATAAGTTGACAACTCCTATGTGCCAGTAATTTCACCAACATCCTGACACTTCAAAACCGGAATGCAGTAACGTTGACTTTACTGCTTAGTGGCAGAAATAGTTAAGGTGGCAGTACTTCCCTGGACGACTCTTTCAGAAGGAGGTCTACTGCTGCTATAAATACTAAAGGTACATTGATTGATAATATTATATCATCGTCGTCAGCCAATCGCAGTTCACTATTGGACTTAGGCAGCCCAATGCGCGTCATTTCGCCTGGTCTCAGCTTGTCGCATCCATCTGCTACTAATTTTCGGCTTCGTATGATCTGAATGATCATTCATTACCAACTCTTAGATTCCATATTGTATTTCTGATGGGAACAGGGTAACTTTTCACAAACTCGAATTATTTTTTTCCGAAATAGCGTTTCTTCGAATTTTCATTACCCCGAAAACCTAATTATAACGAAACCGTTGTTCTTTCAGTATGTATTGGATGTTCATCGCAAACACACGATTAGGTTCGGCTAGGCTAGGTTAAGTTTGGTGGGGGCGCAGACGAGTACAATAGCGTACCCGTACCCCCACCTACAGCGGAGAGGAAGAACACTCCGGGGGTTTAGTGCGGTCGGGCTGCTCCCCTTCAGGGTTCATTCCAGTTCCATATTACCCCGGCTCTGACCCTTGGGGCCGGGGTGTCTGTAAGCAGATTTCCCCGGATTAACAACAAAATGTTTAAAAGAAAAGCATTTTCCTCTCAAAATTACTTTCGAGGTTATGAAAATTCGAGCAAACGTTATTTCTGGAAAATGTCATTTCGGACTTCTGATGGATAATCTGGGGACAGGGATATTTTGATATGGCCATGGTGAATTTTTCGAGTATTTCCGGAGTATAATAATTGTCGAGCCATCGTTGCTATAAATTACTTTTGTACTGTTCTGTCATGTTTTTGTTTTATTGTATTGTTTTTCTGATTTGCTATTGAAACTGTGTTGAGAATTATATTTTGTGTTTCATCCATATTTGTGCTCATTTGTTTAGTTAGTTCACTCCAATTTCATATGGTCTACATCGTTCACTACAATAATCATTCAACAATCATTCAACTCGAGTCGAACGATTATGCTTTGATTCGACTTAGGCGAATGGTTTGCTCATTCGTATGATTAGTATTAGTAACATTCAAAGTCGCACAGGACTAGTGTCAAATACCAGCAGGCGCACGACTTGTTCGTCACGTCACTTGGTATTATACAAAATTGACGTACATGACACCTAATACTCTATTTTTTCTAAATTCAAAGACAGAGGCACTGATATGGTGTTAATACCGTTCCAGGATTATTTTCTTAAAATAAAGCTTTAAAAAAAATGCACCACCTGCGAAATCGCAATTTTTTTTATTTTTAGCCCCGCACTAGGGAAACCCTGTATCTCGGGTACCATGGACACACACATAGTTTGTAATCACAAAAATACACCCAAACTCACGAGAGAAATAAATGTAGACCATAAAAACATTTCTCCCGGGCCGGAAATCGTTCTCGGGACCTCTGCATGGCAGTTCGACCACGAAGGCACTAACCTGATACTTAGTCATAATTTCCTGCTTGAATTTAGTTATGTACACACATTGCGACTGTACTGTTTTTAACATTTAGTTCCACTTTTCAAAAAAATAATTATTGTACGTGTAAAAAAGTCTCAAAACTCAAGCGCCTGAAGAGGCATTACTTTAAAAATCAACAGCCCTTAAGCAAGTAAGTAAACCAATAAGTGGGTAACTCCCCTCAAGATGTTTATGTACCTACAGTCTAAATACACACTTAGGATTTGGTCTAAGTGTTGCAATAGCGACTGTTTCGCTGTTTTGTACTATTCGAATAGACGATTATCTTTTTTTCTTCGTATAATTTTCATGACTACCCAAGGATTGTATTTCAGTCTTTTTATAGTCATAGTTATGTTTATTGATAACAAATAACTTACAAGTAACAAAATTTTAAAAATGCAACAATAACGGATAGTCAAAAATTAATTAATACAATAATAAAAATCACAAATATAATTCATTAAATAATAACAATATGCTACTTCATTAAATATAATAATTTATCGACTACTGGCCGAAGAAAACATAAAAAAATGTAAATAGGTGTAAAAAATAATGTAAATCTCGAACACAGAGAAACATTCCTTCGATCTGACAGCGTTTTGCCAATCTAGTGTAACCGCTCTACCAACAGAGCTACAAATCCAGTTAGCAGACCGTACGAATTTCTCTAGACGTTCGTTATTGACCTTTATTTTTGGTTTTTAACGGCTTTTTTGCCGCGTGAGAAATCTATGAAAGTTTTTCTCCTCTCAATCAGGTACCGTTACATTCACCAGAAGTTAACAAGAGATGTCGCTTGCCTTAATCGATCAAGGCAAACCTAAAGGATTTTCTGAAGAAAAGTCAAATCGTGGTCAGATCTCATCCGACGAGCATGTAGAATGTAAGAATTTACGCGTGTTGATAATGAAAGATATGTTCTAGAATCGTAGCAAGTAGTCCCTACCCACAAGACAAGTATGGGTAACTCACACAAACGTAGCAGCCGAGCTTGTAAATGTGCGTGCCCGCCGCGTGCCGCAGTGGCGCAGCAATGATCTCACGCGCCTTTTCTTAATATGCGAATGTGTGCGACGTCTGTGGCGGGCACACATACAAACCGCGCTGCTATGTTTGTATGGATTTACCATATATTTTTCTTATTATGCTATACTACCTATCATAATGGAGAAAAAGCGTAAAGTGTATATAAAAATTACCTTTTATTACATCTACGCTATCTCTTAACACTTACGGCACCACCCAATGAAGCGTTAAATTATTTATATTCTCGAGGGGAGCCCAACGACTATTAGCGGAGATTCGGCTGCGTTATTTAGTATTATTAACTTTGGGGTAGCATCTTGCGACTTCCACACAGGGGTTGCTTAAAGAAACTTTCTTTTTAAATGCCATTGGTCGGCACTCGACGAAGGGATTTCTTTATAAGCTGTTTGATGTGAAAGTTTGTTTCGTAGCCCTTATCAACATTTTAGGTTATGTGAGGTTAGTTTTTATAAAATGGAGGTTTTACGATATTAGCATCAATTGCTTGATTAGAAATATAACCAAAAATATACAGCAAAAAAAATGTTATGTGTGTAATGGTAAATTAATAATGTGCTTACAATTACAATTATCCGGTCTGAATGTAGAGGGATCTTCTTGCATTATGGGAACCAGAGCATCTACTTGGAAAAGACGGTGCAGACAGTTATACCACGATTGGATACATAGATCAAAATACGATCCGATTGGACACGAACCGGTGACTGTTGCCTCAACGTGGCTACCGCTCTGCCAACTAACCAGTCGGATCAAAGGACTATTTCTTCGAGTTTGTTCGATTTTTGTATATAATAATAATAACAAAGTCGTGGAATACTTTCATAAACAATAGCTCAATATCATGGTATTCAATAAAAATATTAATAATTATACTGTTTATGTAAGCTTATCTAAAAAATACATTTACAAATATTGATCTCATAAAGTATAATTAGAATAAAACTCACAAAATCAGAAACAAAAGAAAGACTAAACAAACAATGTCCTCTGGCGAAATCTTCAGTAATCCCATTATTCTTTTATTTGTAAATTTTTTAAGACTACCTCTAATTAGCAGAAGAAAAAGAAAAATATCAAAACATTTATCCTCTTAAAAGGCTTTTAATCATATGCCAGCGATTGTTTTATTTTTTTAAATTAATTAACCTGGATAAACAAGCGTCTAAGCATGAAAAAGGGAAATTAAAAAGTGAAAACGTCAAGATGGCGGCTGCCAGATCGTTTACACGGAGACAAAATGTTGCCGTCACTTCGTCGTAATTAAGAGGGGAGGAAAATAAATGTTTGATGTTTAGAAGGTTTTTTGCCTCCTTTTATAAATTGCTTTCTTGTCGTGACGTTTTTCTTATAATTTACTTCACTGCACTCCGTTTTATTTAAGGAACTTGCGTATTTTACATGTAAAAGTTCAGGAATCTCTTGTTATAGACCAAAAACGCAAGGTTTTGGTAAATTTTTGTTAATTTTTTTTTTTTTATTATAATCTATATTTTACTTATTCTTTTTTACTTATAATTTGCTTTTAGTGAATAAATTTAATTGAGTAATAATTCATATTGTTAAAATAAAACCATGGCACCCGCGATACAGGGTTTCCCCAGTGCGGGGCTATGAGTGTGTGCGCGTTAAATAAAAATATCACTATAAATTAGAATATTCTTTGATAAACAAAAAAAGATGTTTAAATTGATAACTTTTGTAATTATAGTGCACAATAAGGCGGTTTACATTAATGTTGGACATAACTGATAAATGACTTTACCATCACAGTCAGCCGTGTAAAGTCAGGCATGTAAAGGGCCCGAAACATTGGTTGGTTTGAAAAACAAATATACTCTATTTAAATCCGGAAATTGAAAATTTCATTTTCAATTTAATATTTCTTCTTGAAATAGACTACAGAAATAAATAAGAACATAAGAACCAACAAACTTAAAAATGTAGTTCTTTTTTTAATTTTATCTGAACTACGATTTACAACAATATTACCTTTTATTCATATTTTGATCATCACTTTTGATCTTAATTAGATCAAAGATTACAATCGTACTGCATGCAAAAGCAAGTACACCAAAACAACAATAAGAAACGAACATAAACTGCGCTACAAACGTTCAACAAAAGGGCTAAGAGGCTCATCAAACGGGAGACAAGGCTTGCAACAAACGTCGCGTCGTGTCCGACAAGACAGCTAGTCGAGGCAGACCCTAATTTGCCATCCACTCAGCCACTTCGCCCCATTTCCTCCTTCGCCCCTAAATTTAGAGAGGGGCAAATGTGAACTGATTTATTTAAAATAATGACTGACAACCAACTCACTTGACTATCGTTGTACAATAATACAATTTTACCCAACGTTCCTATAACACAATTAGTATGAGCAATTCAAAAAGCCTTAACTTTTAACAATTCTTTCTATAAATTTAAATGTGAGTTGCATGTTCCTACAGCCTATTCTATCTTTCATAAAATGTTTAATTAGCAGAATTACACTGTTTTATTTACATCAATGAACTATTTATTTTAACTTGTAATCAATTATTTCAATTAAATTTCAATAACTTATTGAATACTTTTGAATTTATTAGATATCATATTTTTAATTTTATCTGAATATTTGTTGAGTATGGTGGATGGTTTTAATCGGCTTATAAATGAGAACTGTGCTTATTAAATGTAGCTTTCTTTTTGTATTTTTAAATGTATTTGTTTGTAGTCTGTTGATGTTCCAAAAAAATAAAGTTGATCAATAGTGAAAATTTATGGTATGGTATCTTAAAAAAAATTAAAAATACTAAATTACAATCGATACTATATGTCACTGTCCAATTTCACTCTTAAGTCGTTACGATACAATCAAACTAAGTAAATTACAAAATATACATATTTCTTGTAGCCCACAACCTATATTTCACACCGTGATCGACACAGTGTATTGAAAACCGAATCTATATCGATTTAATTAATTCGGAACGCAACTGAGAGAAAGATAGATAAAAGCAGCTATTTGTTACGACACCTTGTCTTTAACAATAAATATCTGACTCACTCAAATGACTAAAATCTAAATTCTTTCTCACCCTTGATCGTTTCCCGAGGCTTTATAACTTGTCGGCAGATAAAGCCGCCATAAAGGGGAACTAGTTGTAAGCAGTACTGATTAGAACGTAATGATGTTTCTAGATTAACAAAAGGGTTTGTTTTATTTTGTTTACACTGTACGGTTTATTTGCTAAAGCAAGAGGGAATGGTACAACGATATCTAAACAATGTAAAGAAGCAATTTATTTGGGTATTTAATAGAATATTGATGATGTCATCCAGGATAATGGGCGATGATAGAACTCTATGGATAAGGATTATTTGTATTAGTGATGTAACAGACCGCTGCTTCTGCTTCCGCAACTGCGAAAGTTCCGCACGCATTTTCACATCTGTTTCCGTTTCTGATTCCGCAACTTTTATAACAGAAGATTTATCGAAAGTGTATGACGTTCGCGATGGATCAGGTACGTACGCGTATTGGTAGGCGGTGTGACGCGTGCGTCTTAGCGGTTTTGTGTATGTTAAGTGCAATTATGAAACCATGAATTTGAATTTTGAATCACTAATCTGTACAATCGACTTCAATTGTCAATTTGCTAGTAGAAGAAATGGACGATGGAGCTGAAGAAGGAGAAGGAGATGGAGCTCGAGTGGCGAAGTTTTTACTTTTTTTTTACGATACCAAATAGCGGGAGTAACAAGTTCTGCGCCTTGCAGTAAGCGACGCCCCTATCCACAACAGTTGCAGTGCCGTTCAGATAAATAAATATAAAATAAATAAATAGCAAAGATGCGCCTTTCACCCTGAGACATAATTTAACTAGTCTCACGTGCCTGTAATTTCAACAGCACCCTTCAAAATCGAAACACGGTAGGTAATGCTCACATTACTGATTGGCAACAGTAATAGGTAAAGTGGCAGTATTTCCCTGGACGAATCAGCGGTTTACTATATAAATTACATTTTTATAAATCGATGCCTTGGATGAACAGGTTATCAACTCAAAAAACTGGACTTTTTACTTTAAAATACAGTTCTATTAAAAAAATCGAGATCTTTCTAATGAATAAGGTCTTATCTGCCCTTCACTAAATGAATGATCAAATACCCGTTTTAAATAGCAAAAGATAGAGCACAAAATTATCTTTTAAAAACAGTTAAAATTAGTTAACGTGTTCGACTTATCGGAACTTACGCTAACGATGCATAGCTGAAATATCACTAAACAATTTCAATATTCTAAAACTGGGTTATGGTATTTTATGATATCTCAAAAAATTGTTTTGTCACTTAGCCGCTTTTAGCTAGCGGAAGGCAGTTATAACGATCGGACGTGAAATGGCGCTGGAGGCAGGATCGTAGCTCTGAACTTTTTGCACGTTTTGCCCCCAAACATTAAGCAACACAGTCGTATTCAGTATTACACACGAGGCTGTAGTCGTCAAGACATCGTCGTTCGTTGAACAAGGTATAAAAACTAAAACACAGTATGTGTACATTATAAGGTACCTAAGTGTATTTTAAAAATATTTATATCTAAAACGAAGACGATTGTTTCAAGGTATACCTTTATACGAATACCTTTTTTGGGATATATTTTTCATTAAATCGTTATGGTATACAGTAATTTTTTTATATGTTCCTCAAAGTGTTATCGAATTGAATATTATTTCTTCTTTCATTTAAAAGTATTAAGCATGAATAGTTTACATAAAACTGAGTGACAAATATTTTATGCTCAAAAGGGTAATATTATAGACCTCTCTGAACAATTTCAGGATTTCGTAAAACTACGGAACTATTCTTATTTACTATATATACTATTAAATGTATAGGATTTAAATACATATAAGTGGGGAAGACTAAATAACAATGGCGGCTGAAATAATGCTGGAAAAAACTTTAAAATTCTCTCCTGAAAAATCTGTTTTTGAGATATTATCTCAACCTGTACTAAAACGAAATGTACTGTGACGTTTCACACACTGTGTGTGACACTTCTTTCAACTTCTCGTGACACGAACGTTACACTACGAACTTATTGGGCTTTTTCTATCACGACATTTCCTCTACATGCCAAATATTATACGTGTTCGCTAGCAAATATCAACACCGATAACTCATAGTATACGTACAGTATTCCTAACTTCATCGCATTATAGAATAGTTAACAGTTCTAGTTAATTGGCCACTTCGGGCAACTAATCAGTGGCCGAGTTTGGACCGCAGTCTTGTACGATCCTCCTCTATTACAGGTCGAGGTTTTGACTTAATTATTTTTACTTAGACATGTCACTTAAAGGTCTGCCATTCCAAGGCATTCTTTTCATTTCGACTGCAACGCTGAGTAGTGATTTCAGATACTATGCTCTGTTCAAAAGTGACCAATCGGCTTCGATTCATATATTTTTTGTGTTTAAATTTTAAGCGATAGACAAAAACTGACATGACATGTAACATGAAATTAACTTTCACGACTTTGGTGTCCCAACGGTTTGCACTGTAAGCACTGGATGCGAATGTCCCGGTTTCGATTCCCGGCGGAACCAATTTGGGAAGTGAACTTTTCTAAATAAGTTCTGGTCTAGATGGGTACAGCCCTGGAATGAATTTCGTTGCTCTGGTACTCATAGTACAGGGAATTCTCTAGTTTGCGATCCAGGAAGTTAGTGTGTACTGTTACCGTAGCTATATCTGCTGTCAAGCCGTAATGTGAGTATTACTGCGTTCCGGTTTTGAAGGGTAAGGATGCTGGTGAAATTACAGGCACATGACACTTTTTTTTTTTTAATTTATTTATTGTATAAAGGACAAAATACACAAATATGTTTCTAATCGCATTTTAAACCACTAAGGTTTGTCATAATGCGACCTGTATCTACACAATATAAATTTGAACATGCTAGCAGAAGTTTATATTTAAGTGTAAATATTTAAGTAATTTGTATAAATAATCTATAATATACATGTTACTAAAATTAATAGTAATAATAATAAGTAATAACTTATCTACTTATGTCTCAGGGGGACGGGCGGAATGGTAGTGCCCCTCAGATCTTTGTGATTTAAAGCTCTAAGTGGCACTCCCTATGTTATGGACAGGCGTGTCGCTTACCCACAGGCTTGACTTGTTCGTCCCGTCATTTGGTACCACAAAAAAACTCTATAATCCGCTAATAAAATGGCATAATGACTATTTGCGGTTCGTAATATGAGTATTTGCTCTGCCCAAGATTTATCACAATATAATTTAAAAGGTTGAGTTACCAATAGACAACAACTAACCAGCTTTCAACCTCAGCGACCTAAGCAGGAGTATTCGTGTAGACTATTTTAGTTTATTTTTAACACGTTCTCAGTCCTTGGCTCCATCTGTACATATGAAGTCCCAACTACATACTACTTCAATGTCAAATACTTTGGTCGGACTTGTAAATAAAAGCCTTAATTTTTCAAACTCGTGTACTGGGCAATCTTTTAAAGGTAATTTTTTTTTAAATAACAAAATAATTTGTGTATATTAATTATATTATAATACAACATCTATTATTATATATACACATAATAATTTGTGTATATATAACATATACACAAATTATTCTGTTATTTTATATATAATATTATATTATTTTAATTGCGGCGTCCTAACAGGGTCATGTTGGTACTATTTAAATTTTAAGATCTGTGTAACACATGGAAGCAATAAATATTTTGAATTTTGGATTTGATTAAAAGTCAAAACCAAAGTCTATTTCACATAAATGCCGCGTTGCATTCTACTAACATTTGAAAACGGGAATAAACGTGATTAAACAATTTAATAAGTATTATTACACCTATCTATTACCACGTCGTTTCGACCAGGTTACACCGTGAGAGCTGACCACAATGTTACGTCAACACGTTACAAAATGTTAGTATTTTCGTTCAGAATATATTGGTATTGAGTCCATGACCTATCTACAAAACATTGAACATCATTGCCTTCTGTGGTTGCTTACCATTCCAGCCGAGTGACTAGCGAATAGTCAAGTGGATAGTATTATAGCCAAGTGGTCGACAGATGGTGTAGAGATAACTTTTCCGGGTTAAACAACAAATTGGGGCTCAAAATAAACATACTCACTTTTTTAAATCATAACGGCTAATTACATTCGCATCTTGAGAATCTCATGCCGTGATCGAGTTACAAATGGACCTCTCCATTCATTGTTGCCGATATCTATGTACTTAAGTGATGCCATAACTATTCTGGTAAAATTACAGGCACATGTTGCACGCCTATGCTGGTGAAATTACAGGAACATGAGACTTGTAAACTTATGTGTCAGGGTGACGGGCGCAGTGCCAGTGTACCTCAGATCTTTGCGATTTAAAGCTCTGAGTGGCACTACACCTGTTATGGACAGGCGTGTAGCTTACCATTAGGCGCACGATTTGTTCGTCCCGTCACTTAATATTATAAAAAAGCTTCCTTCAAACGTTATCAAAATCATCGCTTTAGTGAAAAACAGCAATACCTACAAAAGGAGAAAACTACTCCTCAGTAGCTTATTGTTGATATCTCTTATGCTAGTTTTCTGACAACCTCGGCAACTCCGGTTCGCTAGTTGAGGAAGTCTCCGATGCGATTCTTAGTAGGATCAAAATGGGAAACGAAATTTAATTCCTGGTCTGAATATTGTGTTCTCAAAGTTAATCTCGTTGCGCTGGTATTCATAGTACATGGAAATTCCTAATTTCTGATCAGGTAATACATGTAGTTACTATTACAAATTAAATTTTGCTTTAAAAGCTTTCAATAGTACCGTATATCTTTTTATCTTTCCAGTAATTAGAAAATACCATCTCAGAAACAGTGTTTTGCTTAGATGGCAAAAACTTGCTACATAATATTGTGTAATAACAACATGATTTACTTATTTGTAATTAATTTGACTTTTATATCGGCATCGGTTTCATACACGCAGCACAACCTGTCACGTCAGATTGCGATACACTAATATAAATCCGACCATGTTAAATGTACGAAAATGTCGAAACGTCAGACAAATGTAAATAAATCCCGCTTTATTTACTTAAATTGTTGAACATGGAAATGGCATCATCTAGCTGGTTGTCGTATCTGCGACACCCTGTAGGTTCTAGCTGAAAATCAGTGGTTTGCTCCTGAGTAAACACCGACGCTGAGATGGGCCCTTTTGCACTGCTACAGCCCACGTACACAACTGGGTGTTAGGCAGTGCTGCAACCCTGCTGCTTTTTTTTCCTTTTTTTTATTATATTATATATTTTGTCAATTATGTATAAGTATGTAGACCCAAGTAAACGTTTTATCTATCTATCTATTATTTTTGTGGACAATATCGTTTGATAGTAATACGACAAATCTATAAAATCCACCTACCTCGAAAGCATAGCATCGTTACTCCCAAAATGGTTCGCAGTCAACGCAGCTTCCAGTACATTCGAATCCCTTCTAGGCTCTGTTCTATTCAAAATAGAGCTTATAGAGAAACTCGTATATGGCGCACTGCCAGTCGCCTTTTCTTCTTTATCCTTCTTCAAATCGTAGAATGGGCTCTTCTGGTCTTTTCTGGAAGGCGAAGAGGTGATGTCGGGGCTGCTGGCACCGGAGACCACGTTGACTTCGATGTCGCGCTCGTCGTGCGATGATATCGGCGAATCCATTTTTGTTTAGTGCATTTTTCGGGGCTGTAATAGAAAATTACTATTAATTAATTGATTTGGAAAGAAAGTAATAGTTATTTGTTATGCAAGGCTGCAAAGTTGTTGTTTGACGCCAGTGCTTGTATTGAAACCTGAGCAAGCGAAGGATCCTAAGATTTTTTAATTAATTTTGTTTTTTAATCAGTTTTAATAAACAAAATTAGTTATCGTTGTCAATTTAATGTCAACAATAATAAGAATAAAATATACCAACGAATTTGTATTACATAACTAATGCACGACATATCGCGTAGTTGAATGCTGTGTCATTATCTTTTTTTTCATCGAAAGAAAACATTAGCTGCACCACAGTCCATTGTCAAGTTCGAATTCCAAACACCTTTTCCACACTAGCGTGGAAAAAACGCGTTTGCGCGCAAATTTCTAATGAGAAAGAAAGCCTTTCAGATCTAGTGAGGTGAAACGACATTAATTTGCTTACCACAAAAAACACATAGAAGAAAAAAGTACATTCACGAAAATTTTTAAAAACTAAAAATATATTATCAATATTCATAATTATCACCATTTTCATAAAAACAAACAGACCAAGTCGATTACCTACCTACTTTTACTTACTTACCTGCATATCAACTGCCTAGAATGACTAATGTATAAGGTATGAGGATTGCGAAGTAATGTTGCCTGACATTCTAAACAAAATACCTGTAAGTACAGTTGCATAAAGATATGTTAACAAATACTAAGAAATGCAAACCAATTTTAAAAAGGTACTACTTGTGGTATGTGTCGTACGTAAAACAAAAGTGGCGAATTAATTTGAGATACATTCTACTTTTGTATAACCATGTAAAGTTTTAGTTTAAGTATTGTATTTTGAATAAATCAATTAAAAAAAAGAAAACAAGTAGCAGTGAAGCTCCTTATGAAAGAGTCCAGGGAAGTACTGCCACCTTACCTATTTCTCCTGCTAAGCAGTAATCTGAGCATTACTAACCGAAACGTTTTGAAGGGTAACGGTGTTGGTGAAATTACAGACACTTGGAACTTTTAAACTTATATCTCAGGGTGACGGGGCACAATGGCAGTGCCTCTCGGATCTTTGCGATTTAAAGGCCTGAGTGGCACTAGAACTGCTAGAACTGCAGGCGTGTCGTTTACCACCAGGTGCAGGGCTTGTTCGTCATTATCTAGTTTGGAGAACGTCTGCTACGTATCCAGAAGGTCTTGGGTTCGTCTAAATGTTTTAAAATAGTCAATCATCAATGGTGAAAGATGACATCGTGATAAAACCCGCATACCAGACATAATTCTAATCAACCAGGATTGAGTCTAGGTGATCAATACTCCTTAGGGGATAGTGCTCAACTGTGAAACGCATGGGCTTCTAAATATTTCACCTCAGAACCCGTAAGAAAGTCATGATAGTCGATTCCCCCTAAGTAAATTAAGTTTCAATTTAATAAAGTGCCCATTTTCAGTTACAAGCTAACGGATAAATCACGTATTTAAATCGAATTTTTGCTTGACATATTTCGAACCAATCCGTGATCCTTAATCATGATCTTCCGTGATCTCGACGAAAGTGCGCGCTAATTAGATAATAATGTCTATTAGTTTAGATAATTATGTCCATTTAATATAATAAATTTATCTGTGTATTTGTTGAGTATAGTATATACCATTTCTTTATTTTTCATTTTTAGTGTCACAACAACAACCAACTTTCCTCTCAGATTTTCAAAGGTTAGTTGAAAGAAATCTCTTTATGGCATAAGCTCGCCCTTGTATACAAATATTTGAGTTGTTTTTGAAAATTTATAATTTACTTTGTGGTACAATAAAGTGTTCAAATAAAATAAATATGTCTGAGTCTCGAGGCTGTTCTCATTCGTTATCAGTAAAGGCAAAATATTTAATTTTAATTTAGTCATATTATAACAATTCCACTTTAGAAGTGTAATGGAAATGTGCTGCACTTGATTTGACAATTCTAAACTAAAATTAAATTTTCCATCCTTTTTAAGCCTAAATTTAGTTTGAATTTTGGGGAACCGACGTTAAATCCTTATAACAGTATAATTCTTCAAAATGGAGGTAATATAATAACCAACAAGCTTGCCTGCCACTGTTCATCTAATGAATTTATTCCTCAGTCGCCTTTTTGACACCCACTGAAATTTATGTCCTTTTCGTGGCCAGGAACTAGTAATGTAGTGTAGCTTTAAAAATAGCTCTACATTTCGGTTTCAATTTACTATAAAGTGTTAATTTTTTTATGATAACTATTAACTATATAACAACATTATTTATAAACAATGAAAAGTGTGATATATAAACAACATTAGAAAAAATAGTGTGATTTTGTAAAAATAAATAATAATTAAAGACTGAAGAGATAATTTTTAAAATGTTTAAAAAACGTGTATTAAACAAGAGACAAAGTTTCGTGTAATCTAATCTTTACTCTTTCTCTTTTCTTTTTTTTATGGCGTTGTATAATCTTTCTTGGGATTTGTAATTATGTACATAAATAGGTAGCAACATATATATATGTGGATATTATAAGCTCCGTAAACTAAGTATTCTTACTTAGTATATAAAACAGTGGCCCTTGTGTAACATAAGACGTAGTTTATTTATAATTCATAGCGGTAAGTGCTATATTGTTCTTAGCCCATTTAGGAGGCCCCAAGAGGGGCTCCGGTCTTTAGCGGGGGAAGCTAAGGACCCCTCAACCGATTATGCTTAATTCAGATTAGATGGAGCAGATTCTAGTTTTACTTAAATCTAATTTTACCTAAAAGTTTTAAAATTCTATAATTTTGACATGACGATGCGTCTAATAGAGGGGCAAACATTTGTACATATTTTATAGTATTGTTGTATTCCTAATTAAAAAGCAGAGCGTGTTCTACAAATAAACTGGAACATGATACATCATTTTTGTTAATTTTTTAACTTAATCAACTTGACTTGTAAGCGTTATGATAATGTGAATACTGTAAGCTTTCAAGTGTTTTCAATAAATAAATAAATGAAACAAACTCTTTTCTATAACCTTAAAAAATATAAAATTGAAATATAACAGTTTGAGCGAATTTTAACTTATTAGTTAAGGGATATATTTATAAGGGATAATATTATATATATAGATAATATATAGGGATAATATTATTTGATCCTCAAATTGAAAATGTGCACTTTTTTAAATAAACGACATTTTGTTTATGTTTAATATATATATTAATAGTTCCATCTATATTAGTTGATCTAGGGATAAATTATAAATGCTTTTTGCTGTATGCTGCATTATAAGTAACACTATTGTGACGATGTGACCTTACATCGTCATCCCACCTTTTTATCGCCTTTTCTCCGGTTCCTGGCCACTTGTTTTTAAATTTTGAATCGTTTTTTACTTCCTTGCCTCGCGATTCTGATTTTGTTTCGTTCCATTGCCACTCCCTGCTCGATCGCGGCAGCGAACAGTACTGCTCTCATTTTAAATTGCATATAATTTTGATTCTTTTACCAGTTTTAATACCAAACTGTAATATTGTTTAACTCGGCCCTTTCGGGGTAAGTCTGTCTCACGTTTAATATTTAAGTAGGGAGTGTGTTGTAGGGTTGTACCTGTTTTTATACATACACCTTTTTTTGTTACAGCCTCTTTTTCTCATTTCGATTTGATTACGAATAAATTTTTGCGGACCGAAGTAATGTATTTTATGGCCGTGAACCTGGTCAGGGCTTATTAAGGTTTACAACCTTTTCACTATTATTATGTTTGAGCCATGTTTGAGCATTCTAAATTAATATTTGGTATTCAAAAATAATATTTGATCTTCTTTTTATCAATGTTTTTTTTAACAATTGATGGCTTTTGTAACCAGTACAATTTTTAATATTGATCTCAGGCGCGTAGCGTACCATCAGGCGCACGACTTGTTCGTCCCGTCACTTGATATTATTAAAAAAATAATTATTATAAAACATTCGCGCGAGCCACATACTATAAACATTTATAAATGATGTAGAACAATTTTTTATTAAACGTTTAATTTCTTATATTTCATCGAAGACTATAAGAGAACGCCATTTGGTCATACAAAATCTTAATTGAGACGTCATTGCTCTACAACATTTCAAAATGTTGAATCTCTAGGGACACGTAGCATCGAAATTTCACAGGATAAGTAAGCTCTACTCACACATAGCAAAGAGCGCTGGCATACACGAGCAACGTCGGCAGGTGGATTAAAGAAAAAAAAAGGTGGATTAAAGACGTAATCGTTTATTGATGTCAGTATCATTGTTTGTTACATTCAATTATAGCCTGTTGAAGAAACGTCTAAAAACGTATAAACAAAAATATCGGTCACAGCCATTGACTTACAAATAAATGGACGACGGGTCTAATACAAAAACCACGAAAAAAATGTCCCAAGTCAACCTATTCGAAATTTAAATTGTTATGTCATCGCAGTATCGCGCTGTCCGTAGAACAAATGAAGACTAAAGCGGAGTGTCGCGCTCTGTATACGATTTTAGCGCCTTACAAGTGCGGACACTTTTTAGCGCGGACCCGACGTCCATATAATTGTAAGTCAATGGTCACAGCGCATCAATTGATATGAGAATGTGAGTCGATACAACCTCAATGGTTTTGGTGGATTCCGTATAACAGTGAGAGTGTTGAATCAATTACTTTGGAAATATATAATATAGTAAAATCGAGGATATACACTGATTAGTATACGGTGTGAAAACACTGGTACTAAAAATTTTCACGATAGAAAAAAACACAAACTTACCTCGAAATTTCACAAAAAAAGCACTGTATTCAATAGGTACTTTACATAATATACCATTTTCTTTATATCAACTGAACTAAATCGAATACGTATAGTATATGATATACATTTTTCAGAACGGCTTTAATTTCGTTTATAAAAAAATAAATTCTGAAATAAAACCAGTGTCCCTGCCGCGCGTCTCGCGCAATAGAATCAAAGTCAAAGTCAAAGTCAAAGTCAAAGATTATTTATGCCATAGGTAAAATAAATTTACGCTTGAAAACGTCACATTTGTGCTACTGCTCGTTCACTACGCTGACCTCCCTGAGAAGAACGAGCAAGAAACTCTAGGGATTGCTCTTTTCAAATAAACATAAATGCTATGGAATACACTTTGAATCAAATTTGTGTGGATTCTGGAGCCGTGTCGTCTTTCCATACATCTTTATCTAACACGTAGTCTTCAATTTTGTAATATGATTTTTCGATCAAAATATTTTTAATGTAGTTTTTAAACTTAGGAAATGATAAACTTAATATATGCTCCGGAATCTTATTGTAAAAACGTATACAGTTCCCCATAAAAGAGTTGTTTATCTTCGTTATACGAAATCGTGGCTCTAAGGTTATTATTATGGTTTATAATCGATTCAGTACGGGAAAATTTTTAATTCGAAATGAGGTAGTATCGACTCCTATCTCCTCGTCATCCTCTGAATTTGAATCGATTATAGGACTGCGAGATCTTTGATCTTTTGGTTTAAGCATAATCGCATTTACGGCGAAGAGACGGTTTTTGTTGTATCTTAAACTCGTATTCGCTGTAAGATGATAATTTATGAGACATTTCCATTTGTTGGTAGGTCAATGGACATTTAAGTGAGTTTTCCTGTTACTGACAAGCACACGAATACTCTACATACATAGGTAGGGATATACTTACTATTACAGTATTAGCAGTAAATAGGTGCAATCGGTGAGGTATGTGACAAATTTTTAGTAACAGTAGAGCTCCTGGTGGGGAAGTTCGTCCAGAGAAGTGCTGCCGTCTTATCTATTTCTGCCGCCAAGTAGAAATGTGGGCATTACTGCGTTCCGATTTTGAATGGTAAGGGTGTTGGTGAAATTACATGCACTTCTCAACTTATGTCTCAGGATGACGGGCGCAGTGGAGTTTATTTGTAATAATAATAATATATTTGCTCATTTTCTCAATTAAATTAGGAAACCCCCGTATCTAAGGACTCCTGGTTTCCACATCTTGGTTGAGCATGTTCTGCACTTAAAATTATAATGCACAAATGTCGTTAGAGAGTAATTTAATATGTATGAGCATTGTTTGTGTGTGAGTTGTGTGTTGTGTGTGTATGGTACGTCACGTCTTTTTTTTATACAAATATAAGTGCGCATTGGACCTCCATCTCACCTGATGGAAAGTGACGATAAGGTCGACGATGGAGCATGCACACCTAAATAATGCCTATTCACTCTCGCCTTGAAAAGGGCCAAGTTTAACGTTCAGGGAACAAGTCTGCAGGCAGCGAATTCCACTCCATAGCCGTTCGCCATATGAATGTGGAAGCACAACACTTCGTGGGAATCTTTGGAATATCCACAACATAGGGGTCCAAACCTACGCCTAGTTCCCCGATGACGGAAAGGAGAAGGCGGAATTAAATCGTCGCACACTCTCAGTGATATATCCTGAAAAATACCGATAAGCAGGCAACTTTACGTCGGTGTTCAAGGCTCTGCAGGTTCGCCTCTACTAATTCCGAGTCACCTATAAGCCTCTTGACACGCTTGTCTATTGAATTCAAGGTGGTCAGTTGATATGTAGCAGAGCCAGCCCAAAGGTAGCAGCAGTACTCCGTACACGACCGGACTTGTGCTTGATACAGATGAAGCAACTGTCTGTCTCTCAGTAGTGTAGACAGAGACTACAGACCGTCCTTTCGCTACATTCTTGGCATACTTCATTCAATTTCTCAACTAGTACCAGGCATTTCAAACAATACAATTGTTATTTTTGACCAGGCCAGTTTTAGGGTTATCTTAAATTTGGTTGAGATGTGTATAAACATAATTTTAGTATCAGTAGATCTCCTTATGAAATAGTACGTCCGGGGAAATACTGCCACCTTACCTATTTCTGCCTCCAAGCACTAATGTCAGCATTACTGTGTTCCTGTTTTGAAGGTGCTGGTTTAATTATAGGCACATGAGACTTGTCAATTCATGTCTCAGGGTGACGGGCGTAGTGGCAGTCAGATGTTTGCCATTTGAAGCTCTGAGTGGCACTGCAACTGTTATGGACAGGCATGTAGCTTACCATCAGGCGCACGATTTGTTCGTCCCGTCACTTGATATTATAAAATAAAAATAACAATCGTAAGGAATAATTTCAAGCGATAGGTTATCTACGTCATGAAAATAGTATTAGATTACAGCTTACACGGACCAGCGAAATGCTGTTTAATAAATTTAGCTTTATTGGGTATTATGTTGAGCTACAACGTGAAATGACCTAGTTCTAGATAATTATTCTTCGTTTATTTAAATTATTTCACACATAGAAACTTTCCGACGGAAAGCTGAAGCGGCAGCTGAATCTACTACTGCTTAAAATTTTTGCCCATTCTATACTTTTAGCGATATTTCGAATGTTTAAAACCCTGTATCGCGAGTACTATGGACACACACATAGACAACCACAAATTATACCAAAATTCACGAGAGAAACAAATGTAGGCCATACAAAATTTCTGTCGGCCCGGGAATCAAACCCGAGATCTCTGCGTGACAATCCAGCATGGTAGCCGTACATCTTTTTGAACCTCACACGTAAATTGTTGCAAGTCAAAATACAATTTTTTTACTTTTTACTGAAATATATCCTTTTTACTCCTTATATGTCTAATAGTTTCAATGTTTGAAAGTTTTAACTCTCACTGATTTCTTTACTTTTACATATGGAACGTGTAATGTACCTACATAAAAATAGGATATATTTAAATTAAAAACCAAAATATGGTATTTTCACTTACAACACCTTAAGTGTGGGGTATAGAAATATTTAGCTTTTTTTTCATTTATTTTCCAACACAAAAAGAGCGGTTATACACGGCGACACAAACGCAGTATTGCATCGCGACACTAGCGATTTAAATGCGGTTGCACCGACGCAAACTGGCGACTGCATCGACGCAGTCGCTTAGTTGAATGATTAAAATTATATGGCACGTTTGCATCGCGATTGTATTGCAGCTATTTGGTTTTTTTTATAATAGCAAGTGACGGGACGCACAAGTCATGTGCCTGGTGGTAAGCTACACGCCTGTCCATAACAGTTGCAGTGCCACTCAGAGCTCTAGATCGCATAGATCTGAGGTGGGCTGTCACTGCGCCCGACACCCTGAGACATAAATTGACAAGTCCCATGTGCCTGTAATTTCACCAGCACCCTTATCCTTCAAAACCGGAACGCAGTAATGCTAACATTACTGCTTGGCGGCAGAAATAGGTAAGGTAATTCCCTGCACGAACCATTTCACAAGGTGCTCTACTGCTGCTATAAGTCTTAAGTCGCGCGTGTGTATAAATGTAGACGGTTAACGACTGAATTGCTGCAGACGCGCTTCTAAAAGTCGCCGTTTGTGTAACCGCTCTAGGCACTAAGTATTTAATTCGTTTGAATAAATGTGCTAGATTAAAGCGTTCGTTAGTTCAATGTCCAAGCAAGGATAAGACGAACTAAAAGAACTTAGAAGACGGAACTACTTCATCATCTTATTTAAGAGCCAGACTCTTGCCGGTGTAGCCTCCTCCACTCCTCACGGTTCATAACCAGTTCTTTCACGTCTCTATAGCTGTTCACTTTGATCTTCCTAACTGCCTCCGTGGCCGAACGGTTACCATGCCGGACTGCCACGCAGAGGTCCCACGTTCGATTCCCGGGCCGGGAGAAATGTTTATATGCCTTACATTTATTTATCTCGTGAGTTTGGGTGTAATTTGTGGTTGTCTATGTGTGTGTCCAACCGCGACACAGGGTTTCCCTATTGCGGGGCTATGTTGAGTGTGTGCGTTATTTATTTATTATTCTTTTTTATTTGTTCACTATACGCCATTCTTGGTCTTCCTCTCTTTCTTTTCCTTTCTATCCTCCACTTAATTATCACTCTCACAAATTCGTCATTACGCAACATTGTTACGCAACAAATGTTCAAACATTTTCCCCCCTTCTCCTCTCTATTGCTTTCAAATTACTTCTCTCCTCCCCAACCCTTTCCAAAACTTCCTCTTGTGATCTCTTTTCAATCCATTTTCTTTTTTCTATTCTCCTCCAGCACCACATTTCAAATGACTCCAATCTCTCTCTGTGTTTGTTTGTTATTGTCCAAGTCTCCATACAGTGTGGTATTCCAGATATAGGTTTTGATGAATATTTTCTTCAATTGTATAGGTATTTCAGAGGTGAAAATGTGTTTTTTTATTATGGAAACCCTGTTTTGCTATTGCGATTCTAGTCTTTATTTATATCAGTGGTACATTTATAATCTTCTGTGATAACACTACCAAGATGTTTGTAATGTGGTATCTGCTCCACTGGAATGTTACTTCAGTTGACCAAATAACTAACTAGATTAGATCGTTTACTTTAAAGATCCACCAGTCACAGGTCTATTAACCGATAGTACACTCAGCCTGATTTACGAGTTGACCGTGTAGGAGTACACGTTAAATGAACATATTAAAAACATTTTGTTGGATAAACATCGAAATTCGATATCACTGAATTTGTAAATAAAAGAGAACAAGTGCAATAGCTGTGATACGGTGATTCAGGGCGTTAATTGGCCATTGAACGAATGCGGATCATTGCAATAAATCGGTGACAAATAACAGTGTCGGTTACCTGTCGTTGCGATTCGAATGTTCGCTTTTTATTATAGATCACGTAAATGTGACCGTTGTTGTTGATTTTCACAAAATTTTTATACAGAATTTATTTTTCACCCGTGACAACGGAACTTCGTTATAAGTGATGTAAGGCAATTTTATTATTAATACAAAGACTTAAACAAACATCGACTAAACCAGTGCCTGTTGGCATGATTGTGTGTATTTGCCAAAACTATTCCTAAATATTTCATAAGACATGAAATTAATCAAAGGTAAAGTAAAGCAAAAATTATGAATCTTTTGTACCAACCTCATTGCCATAAAGTAATTTATAAAAAAAACTGTTTCAACATGGTATATAATTATTTTCAACAATTTACCAAATGAAATTAAATTGTTACAAGGACGTACTTTTAAACAATTGACAAAATGGCTTTAGACACATTGCTTCTATAGTATTAAAGAATACTTAAAAGTTTCAAATACAAATTTACATTAATTTGAAGTGCAGTTAACAGTAGAAACCGAACATGAAATTAATATTTGCACATCTGTTTGCAGGTTGAACACAATGTACCTAATTTTACTTAATAAAAAAAAATAAAACATTCTATTCGACATGTTACAGGCCATCTATCACATGTATCCTACTTACTACTTACATGTGAAATAAAGCAATAAATAAGTATATATTTTTTATAATACCAACCGACGAACAAGTCGTGCGCCTGGTGTTAAGCGACACGTCTGTCCATAACAGTTGCAGTGCCACTTAAAGCTTTCATCGCAAAGATCGTTGGGGCACTGCCACCGTGCCCTCACCCTGAGACGTCAGTTGACAAGTCCTATGTGCCTGTAATTTCACCAGCGCCCTTCGAATCTGGAACGCAGTAATGCTCACATTACTGCTTGATGACAGAAATAGGTAAGATGGCAGTACTTCCCTGGACGAACTCTTTTACAAGGAGCTCTACCGCTACTCAATAATAATGTGAATGTTTAAGAATAGTTATTCAGGCTTATTATTTACAATTAAAAACTGGCATAGTCAAGCGATAATAACTGGTATCAAGTCTCTAGGCGTTGTTTTTAACCACAACGCATAAAGTTACGTTTATGAGTAGGCGAGGCCGGTTAATATTAACGACTTAGTGACACGTTAACTGAACTAAGTGAGTGAGAGTCGATATTTTAAAGGAACGGTGACAGAATGCTCCAGTTTTACGTATAAAAATTTCAAAATTTTGCGATTTACAAAATTTTAAAAATTACTGTCTACAAAATGTCTATTACTTCCATCCTATCCATTACAAAATAGATTTTGTTGTTCTGTATTTTTTTTATGATAACTTTGATTATAGCTTTACCCCCGTTATCCTGAGACATAAGTTGATAAGCCCCATGTGCCTGTAATTTCACCAGCGCTCTTACCCTTCTAAACCGGAACTCAGTCATGCTAACATTACTGCTTGGCGCAGAAATGGGTAAGGTATTCCCTGGACGAACTCTTTCACAAGGAGCTCTACACCTTCTATCTGCGATATAAAATTAATATTACAATTTAGAGCTATTGAAATACCTACCATGGAGAAAGAACCTTAAATAAACGTATTTCGTACCTAGTAAACAGCTTACCAGAGGTTATCAGGCAAGAAACTAAAAAATGTAAATTTGAAAAAGTGTTCAAAATTTATTATTTCAAATATTTCTGTTATATAGTAATTATTTTATTTAAATATTTTTGTTGTTTAATTGATACTCGTTTCGATCCTGCAGTCAAACTGTATATACAGTTTTGTAAACAAAATTGTACGTTGTAAATTATAAAATAATGAAATAAAAAATAAAGGATATAATAAAGAGATATTTTTTGATAAATGCGTACCATCGTAGGTCACATCATTGCTTAACATCTGTGAGATTATGGCCAAGCGTGTGTCGACCATTTGTTAAAAAGTTTTAAAATAGTGAAATTGACCACTACGGCTATACAGCTTAAGACTCAAGCAAAACTTCCCCAAACAATGACCAATTAGAATAATGTCTCCGGACCCTGAAGCATTGGAGGCCTTTGTGTATCCCTAAATAACCCAAATGCCCCCTAGGCAACAAACAAAATTGAGCCTTGTTCTTTTTGCCCCTCCTACACTTAACTATACTTCTATTTTTCATAATAGTTTAACGCATTTTATTTTAAAACAATAAAAATCGTCGACCAAAACTAAAAGAAAACCGAACCAATCGGTAATCCGACACCACTAGATAAAAATCCCTAATACGCCGGGTGTTTGCTATTCAATGATGCATGGTTACGTAATCGATACGTTTCAATCGATATCTTCACAGCCCCATTTTTAATTATCTAGGCTCCGCTACCACATCTTTTGACCGTGTTTTGCCGATTTTCAACCATAAGTTTGTCCCAGTAAGAAATTAATGGATGACAAGTTAAGTATGATCTAGTTTCGACATTTATAAAGGAAGCTTGTCAAAATATTATTCGTGAATCGTGAGAAAGTCATCTTATAATAGGAAATATCGATTACAATAAGGTTTTTTGAAGACAAGCAACAAAAGGTTGTGTAAATTGATTATTTTACTTTTTATCGTAAAATTTAAAAGTGCATTACTGTAGACCATAGAGCTACAAGGCATTGAACTTATTGGTAATATGATTAGTAACTATTGTATCTATGCTTTGCTGCTAGTAATGTCATAGAAACTAAGAAGTTGAAACTAAGACGTTGTGGATGTTCCAAAGATTCGCACGAAGCGTTACGCTTCAACATTTATATGGCGAACGGCTATGGAGTGGAATTCCCTGCCTACAGACGTGTTCCCTGAAAGTTATAACTTGTGTAGGGCGAGAGTGAATAGGCATTATTTAGGTGTGAATACTCCATCGTCGACCTCATCCTCACTTTCCATCAGGTGAGATGGAGGTTAAATGCGCACAAACATTTTATAAAAAAAAGTCCGTAACGAAAACGACAATTACAAACCTAAATGGGGATCAATGGGAACACATTAATCTGCATCCCGAGACTGTTTGTCGAATAACGAATTTCTTTTGCAAGTGAATACTATGAATACAATTTTATAAATCGAATTCCAGAATAAGTGACAGTTGTCATTTATTGGTAACATGTTTTTTTTTGTTCTCAGCTTTATTTATATATTATTTTCTTCTATGTCATGTTGTAACTGATACCGTATAAAATATAACGAACCGAAGACTTTGCTTATAGTATCTACCCAGAACTAGACAAAAAATTCATCAAGTCTTGGCTGTATGGTGTTGAAATTTTGCCTTTTCCTTAACGAAAAGAATTTAAAAAAACTGCCACATAGGAACACGTCAAAAAAATCGGAGAACAAAATCGAATATAATTTTGCATAAGGTAGTGTCGTTTACTCACTTCAGTATTCCAAAATTTTATGATAATAATAATAAATATTATTGAATCCATTTATTTTTAAATCCTATCACCCTGCACCATGTATACAAAGTCACAGGCCAAAGTCTCTAACACCAAAAACCCGCAACACAAAAAGACACTCGCTTTAATAAATTGTGACTAATATCACAAGTAGAACTAACCAGCAGATGTTCACTAACTGATAACATCTTAACGCACAGCGCAGCGGCCGTAAACTTTACTGCGCTTTAACCCGAACACGGACATCGGAAGTGGACACTTTGACCGCTCATTATACCGTAGCGTAACTGAATCTTTAACCGACTTTTTTAGATACCAAGTTTAGGGACGAACAAGTCATGTGCATGATAGTAAGCGACACGCCTGTCCATAACAGTTGTAGTGTCACTTTAAAACACAAAGAGCACTGCCACTGCACCCGTCACCATAAGACATAAATTGATGTTACATGTGTTTTCACAAGCACCCTTATTACTTTTCAAAGCAAGAACGCAGTAATGCTCGCATTACTGATTGGCGGCAGAAATAGGTTAAGGTGGCAGAACTTCCCTGGATGAACTCTTTTCAGTAGAGCTTGTAGGGCTCTACTGCTACTGGAAGGTATTCTCGATCTAGGATGTTTGAAATAAATATTGTAAATGATAAATGTATTCAAATGTATATTTACAAAGAGCAACTCCTAAAGTTTCTTGCTTATTCTTCTCAGAGGAATCTGCCTTTTTCACAAGGAGTCCTACTGCTACAAAAAAATCTTATAAACAAAGCACGTTAAAGAGTTGAAATCTTCATCATACTAAAAGTATTTTATATGATATTGATCTCATTTAAAAACCGTGTTACATATACTTCTATTTTTTTACGATTACTAGTTTGTATGCAATTCTGAAGTCTATCTCTACGTCATAAAGAAACTTATTAAGTATAAATCGCGGAAATAAGCAATTTAAGCACTTTTTCACCTCCACCAATGGAACTAGTAACGGCAGCGGACGCAGAATAAACATTCGGCATTCTTAGCCAATCGCAGCAAATTTTTTTTCTTTTCAACTGACCTATCCAGAAATCAACAGGCCATCGCGGGGACTAGTGAAAAAGACACTACGGTGTAACATACGGCCGTAATAAACGCCGACGCATCTTAGTTGTATTGAAAAAGGGTTATTACTATTAAAATTTGACTTTGTAATGACATTTTACGACAACAAGGTAAGTGTCGAAAGCTTAATTAAAAAGGGGTTGCGTTCGTTAACATTAATTATATTGTTTATTTATAAATTTTTTGAATAATTTGATTAATTAGATTGTTTTTTAAGTGCGAGCGTTAAGAGCGCAACACACGTGAAGTAAACTAAAGAATAAAAAGAATTCGTAAACGAACCCATCGTTTTCTTTCTTTTTTTTCCAAATACCACTATTACTGATGTTGCTTTCTAAGTATTTAATTCAGCTAAACTGTTTATCACACTTTTGGTGTAAAAAGGCCACATCTGCAAACTTACACCTTTTCAGAAGGTTTACAAAGGCCACATCTGCAAAATGACACCTTTTCAGAAGGTTTACAAAGTCTACGAACGACATGACTTTTTATACCTAATAGGAGAGTTTTAAATGTTCATATATACATAATCTGTTTCATGTAGTTTATATTATTTTTGTGACTTTGATGTAATAAAAGCACTTTTATGTATGACCATTATGTGGTTTTGTATTATTTTACTGATGGTGAATTTCTCTGAGCAAAATCTGAGTAAGTATCACCACCCAGCTTATTTCAACCGCAAAGCAGCATGGTTTCCTGCATTTATTAACTGCCTCCGTGGCCGAACAGTTACCATACCGGACTGCCACGCAGAGGTCCTAGGTTCGATTCCCGGGCCGAGAGAAATACTTGTATGGCCTACATTATTTCTCTCGTGAGTTTGGGTGTAATTTGTGGTTGTCTACATGTGTGCTCATGGCACCCGCGACACAGGGTTTCCCTAGTGCGGGGCTATGTTGAATGTGTGCGTTATTATTATTATTCCTGATTGAAATTTGGACAACCAGCTAAGTCACAAGCACACGAGATTTTAAATATTTGCAGGCGTCGCTTATATTTCCATCAAGTGGATTGTTTTTTATGAGACCAAAGGACGGGATGAACGTTTGAACTACTTAATATGGATATAAAAAGTGCCAGATAGTGCAACAAAAATTTACATGTTCATTTTTGGTAATTTTATTATGTTTAGAAAAAAGTATTTTTGTTTTTATTGTAACATAAAGTGACGGGACGAACGAGTCGTGCGCCTGGTGGTAAGCTATACGCCTGTCCATAACAGTTGCAGTGCCACTCAGAGCTTTAAATCGCAAAGACCTGAGGGGCACTGCCACTGCGTCCGACACCCTGAGACATAAGTTGACAAGTCCCATGTAACTGTAGGTAATTCCACCAAATCTGCTAAATGATAACTTTTCAGGAGAGAGATTTAAAGATTCTATGAACGAAGTGAGTCGATAACTTTTTATGCTTAAGGGAGGGTTATAAAATTTCATACATTCATAATTTGTTTCACGTAGTTCTAATTGTTTTTATGAACTTCATATGATAAAAACACTTATAACGCATGATCACATGTATGAATGTGGGTGGATATAAGGGGAGAGGAAGGCCAAGAAAAAGATGAGTGGATTGTGTGAAAGATGACATGGATAAGAAATGTGTGAGTATGAAAATGACGGCTAATAGCGGAGAGTGGAAGAAAAACACATACTGTTGTAACCCGACGAAAAAGAGGAACGCATGATCATGTGAGTTTGTTATGCCAAAGGTACGATGTATTCAAGTCATTCGTGATTTAAAGACCCGCTACTCTCAGACTTGAACCGTCTTACTTAACATTTGGGCGCCGGCTGAAAGATCTTTTACTGAAAAATCCTTTGTACTCTGTAAATGAATTTATGGACTTAATTTTTTTTTTTTTTTATTACGTCTCGGCAAAATGACTGCACCGCGCCTGATGGAAAGTGCGAATACAGTCCAGAGATGAGAGTAACGGATGGAAAACACAAATATCTTCACTCCGTCACTATCATTTTGCCGGTCTGGCCAAATGCTTCTTCACACTACGTTTGAAGGACCCGATGTTATAGAGGGGAGGGAATACATGCGCCGGGAGTTGGTTCCACAATTTGATGGTTCGAAATTATAACGATATTGAGTATTTTCTATTTTATTCTAATTTTTACTGCATTGACATCCTCTTGTATAATTGTTATCAACTTATGACGATACTTGATGCAGAATTATATTTGATATATAATTTAATGACAACAATATGGTATAATGATTTGTAAATTTTCTAATTATTGTGTATTTTTCTTAAAATTTTCTTTTTTGTCTGACGATCTCAACATAATTTCTTATACTTTGACATGTAGTGCAATTTACAGTGTAATGTTATATTTGAGAAATAAATAAATCTGAGTCTGAATTTAATAGTAATTTTGAAATGAAATGAAAAGGTCTCATGGCTATCGTAAGAAACGAAGTAAAGAATGACGGTACGCGAATTTTGAGAACCGTTTCTGTTAAAATAACTTGAGACCAGGAACTGTGGAAGTCATGAGGCGTGACCATACAGAAAACTATGATAGTGGTGAGGCGGAAATCAAATAGCGTCCTGATGCTAATTTGTTTATTACCATTTGTTCCATACAAATGCTCACCAAATACAGTCAGTTTATATATTATCTTAGAATTGATCACTGTGTAAAATATATGAAATTAAATTATATAACGTACGAGTGTTGACGTGGCAGAGCGGCAGAGAGAAGAGGAAGAAAGCGAAGAGAGTGACGTTTTGAAGTCATAGAGATTTTTTATGCATAGATATAATCAAACTGCCTCCGTGGCCGAACGGTTACCATGCCGGACTGCCACGCAGAGGTCCCAGGTTCGATTCCCGGGCCGGGAGAAATAGTTGTATGGCCTACAATTATTTCTCTCGTGAGTTTGGGTGTAATTTGTGGTTGTCTATGTGTGTGTCCATGGCACCCGCGACACAAGGTTTCCCTAGTGCGGGGCTATGTTGAGTGTGTGCGTTATTATTTATTTATTTAAAGGTAGGTAAGGTAGATATTCACTGTCTAACAGTTTCATCTCCCTGAGGCCGGGTTCCTCAGTAATTTCAAGGTGTCCTGTGAATTAATAGGTTATTTGTGCCAGGAATTAGATGAGGATCTAGCTACCCAAACGTCCACATGTATATCTGTGAGGTTCAAAGTAAGTGAAGGAAAGGAAGATACGCGTTTATTACCCAGAATTTGACCAGTAAATTTCGGTGATAAACTTTGTGAACATTTGAAATAACAACAGACATACAATAAACAAAACACAAGATGGTTTTTTTTCACAAATCTTCTTAACTATATTATTAGTTATCGCGTAACACACATACAAAAAAAATATACAGTCTAATTGAGAACCTCCTCCTTTTTTGAAATCGGTTAAAAAGAGAATTTACTATCGAGTTCTTAGGTTTTCGCGTTTATTACACATAGGTAATGAAACTATTTTTCCGGATTTAAATCGCGTATATTTTCAAACAAACCGACGTTTCCGGAAACCGGAAAAATAGTTTTGATTTCCTAGAGAATCTACTGTACAATTGTTAATAGGGGTTAAAGTATGAAATTGCCGATTTGTACTGAAAATCTAAATTGTTTATTTTTTAAATTTTTAACAAATTTATTTAATCAAAATAGTTGCCATTATTATCTATACATTGCTGCCATCTAATGGGAAGGTTATTAATGCCTTTGCGATAGAACTCCGACGATCTAGACTGCACAAACTGTGTGAAAGCATTTTGTACTGCCTCCTGGGAAGAAAACTTCTTGTCACGTAGATAATTGTCCAAATCGCGAAAAAAATGGTAGTCCGTTGGAGCAAGGTCTGGTGAATGCGGAGGATGACGAATGGTTTCTAACTGCAGTTCCTGAAGGGTCAAAATGGTTTCTCGTGCTGTGTGAGGTCTCGCGTTGTCGTGGAGCAATAATGGTGAAGATCGATTCATGAGTCGGGGCTGTTTTACTGCTAGTTTTGTCAACATGGTTCGGAGTTCGGCACAATAGACATCTGCCGTTATTGCTTGACCAGATCGGAGAAAACTATAGTGAATAACACCATGCTGAGACCACCAAACAGTTACCATTACCTTTTTATTGGTAAGTTTTGCTTTAGGACACTGTTGTGGCATTTGACCTGGGGTCAGCCATTGCATTTTTCTTTTCAGGTTATCATAAAGAATCCACTTTTCATCACATGTTACAATTCGATCCAATATTCCTTCATTTCTGTACCGGTTCAACAAGGCAACACAAGTTTCAACACGCGTTTCTTTCTGCAGATCAGTCAAATCATGAGGCACCCATTTTTCGTATTTTTTTATTTTATTGATTTGACGCAAGTGAGTCAATATTGTGGGTAAGGTAACGTTAAACCATGCCGCTAATTCCTGGGTAGTTTGACTAGGATCGGCTTCCACTATCTCTCTTAATTCATCGTTATTCACCTGTGTGGTCGGTCTTCCTCGTGGCTCGTTCTTTAAGTCGAAATTTCCATCACGAAAGCGTTTAAACCAAAATCGCACGGTGCGTTCATTAGTAGACCCCTCTCCAAACGCAGCATTGATATTGCGGGCTGTTTCTGCCGCGTTAGTTCCGCGTCGGAACTCGTATTCAAAAATCACTCGAATTTTCGCAGTATCCATCTTTCTTGTCTAAATTGAATAACAAAAACAATTGAAAGTCGATATTCAAATGTTTCAAATTAAAAAAAAAAAATCACAGAAACCATTTGAAAAAAGTTTCATTCGAAAACCTCAAACCATGAAGATTCTATGAAAATTCAAAGAACCTATTGCAATAAAACGGCAATTTCATACTTTAACCCCTAATATAATCGGTAAATCAATTGCGATCGCAACGCTACAACTTAACATACTGAAAAGGACTTAACTAGTTGCTTGCATACTTTTTTATTGCTACCCGTAAAATAACCGCCCGTTGTTAACTTTGTTTCTTGTATGTTTTGTAGTTTGGATTAAGTGGTTTTTTTTTTATGATATAAAACGATTTTAATTTGTGACGATCTCGGTGGCGCAACGGTTGGCACTGTGGACACCGGATGAGGAGGTCCCGGGTTCGATTCCCAGGATCAATTGGGAAATGAACTTTTTTAAATTGGTTATGGTCTGGGTGTTCTGGGAAGTGCCCCAGAATGAATTCCGTTGCTCTGGTAGTTATAGCACAGGGAAATTCCTTGCTTTGAGACCAGGTAATTAGTGTGGTTGTCCGAATACTTATCTATCTTCTTCTACAGGTATATGGTACTTGTCAACTTATGTCTCTGGGTGACGGGTGCAGTGGCAGCGCCCCTCAATCCTTTGTGATTTAAAGCACTGAGTGGTCCTGCAACTGTTCAGGACAGGCGTGTCACTTACCATCAGACTCTTCGTCGTCACTTGTTGTTACAATAAAAACAAAAAGACTTTTCTAAACATAATAAAATTACATATAAACATGTACATTTTTGTTGTACTGTCTGGCACTTTCTAGATCTATATTTAGTAGCTCAAACAGTGCAAGCGTCCTCTCCGAAAATCTTACCTTCGCTTCTAAATTTTACACAGAGTTATCACAGTTCAGAGCGATCTATTTAATCATATTTAATTTTGTACTAATGTAAACTCTGACGAATCATTAAAAGTCACGGAACAAAGTTGTTGTTTACGATGTTAGTAATGTAGTCCTGTGAGGTTATTAGCATTTTATAAACAACCCTGTGTAATTTCTTCATTGAAGTATATTAGGTCATTATCAAACTAGTGTTCACTGTATTATTTAATATTCGAGTACTGCATCGTGAAATTTTATTTTATAATTACACGATAATATAAAGTCGAGTACTTAAATAATAAAAATTGCCACGAAAATTAGGCAGTGAACATTAGCCCGAAAATGACCGTTTTAATACGGTGTTTCCAGTGTATTTTCCGTTAATAGGGCCTATGCACAAGGCGTATTCTATATACGCAGACAACGCGCAGAGGACGCGTTGTCGACGCGCTGATGACGCGCGTTAACGCGATTCAATCAAAATTCAGTCGTAGCCAGTAAACCTATACACACGTTCACAAATTCATATGCGCCGTAAACCCGTATGTATCGCGCATTTTGATAAAAGATATATTATTTAATTTTAGTTGTGTTTGTTAATTTCAGTTAATTTTTTAAAGGAAGCAACTATATGAAATTCTAAGTATAAACTCCAATGGAGTATATAAGCTTCTTGCTTGCAACGCGATTTTTGCGTGCGTTTGAATCGATTCACCACAGTGCGTCTGCGGCGCGTATACGCACAAATGACGCTCGTATGCGCGCAGATGACGCGCGTATACGGTGCCGTAATGACTTTCCTTAGTTTTGCAGCACGATGTATGATTCCAATGCGCGTTTATATCGCGTTTTACGCGCGTCTGAACCGATACAAACGCAACAATCTGCTTTTAAAACATCTTCGGCGCCGTAAACGCGCGTTCAAAGCGCGTTCGTGAAACGCGCGTCGTTTGCATAGGCCCTAACAACCGAGAGCACACACTGCACACCCGTTATCGTTTCAGATGACAGATAGGAAACTGTATTTTATTTAAAAAATTAGGTGTTTAAATAATCGCAATAACTTAGTGAAATCGCGTAAAAATAATCTCAATTTGTAGCAGTCCATTAGGTGGACGGTCGAGTGTTTTTAATTCCACTTTTCTCCAGGGACCGACGCAGTCATACAAAATAATATTAATTTGCACGCTATTCACATTCACTTCTATAACTATAATATAATACTGGGTATGCTATGGTGATTAAAAGAAAAATATTATATTAGGAACTTCCACTTTTTTTTCAAGTGACTGGGTATGATAAAAAAAAAATTGCCGATACTGAGAACATTAGCAATAACCTCAATACAGAGTTCTAAAAAAACCGACCTCAAAAGTCATTCATCCCGTAGTTTGCCACCTTTAGAGGCATATTTTCTTCAAATTTAAATGAAATCACATCTGAGGTACCCTCTTTCCAACCAAAAAAGAATCATCAAAATCGATTCACGAGTTTAGTTATCACGTAACATAAGTACATCCAACAAAAGCATGCAGTAGAATTGAGAACTTCCTCCTTTTTTGAAGTTGGTTAAAAATGGTATATAAGGTCTTATATACTTACCTTACTATAATAAATAAATAAGGTATAGTTGGTTAATGATTTAGGTGGGTGAAGAGGTCCTGGGTTCGATTCCCGGTAGAATCAATTTGAAAACGAACTTTTCTAAATTAGCACTAGCCTGGGGGTTCCAAGTGAAATGAAATCCCTGGTTTGAGACCAAGCGATTAGTGTGGTTATCTTTCAACGTAATTATTATTATTATTTTTACTGTTTATATATTATTATTATTTATTATCACGGAGAGCATGCGATGGAATTACATGACTTGATCCCGCCTTCCCCTTTTCATCATCGGGGGACTATACGTGGGCTAGGCTTCCACTCGTATGTTGTGGATATTCCCAGGATTCGCACGAGGCGTATTTTTATATATAAAGTATTAAAAAATATTACTAAAATATTAAATACTATTAAGTTACCATTAGGTGAAAGTATCCCCTTGGGTGTTCATGATTTTGTATAAATTTCATACATACATACAATATATATTTGATTTAAATAGATATACATATTTAAATTATAATTTCCTAAAGAAGCAACATGCAATCTATCTTGCGAAGTACAGGTAGTATCTAGGTACGTAAGTAAAGAGTATATGTAAAAGAAAAACCAAAATTAAAACAAAAACTAAGTTACTTAAAATACGGCCTAAAAGTTATAGTAAGTTTCCCGACGTTTCGGCCAGGTTGCACTGGCCGTGGTCACGGGCTAACTGTGAAAAATAGGTGTGAAAAATACCTATTCGTATGTGAACGCGTTTATTTCCGTTTCCAAATGTCAGTACAATGCAACGCGAAAGTTTAAAAGTATATAAATATGTACTGTTTAAACTTTAAGAATCTAGACACTAGGTTAAAAAAGATTTGTTTGCTATAGTATAAATCCGATAGGTATAACGATAAAATTAGATTTACTACTTTTTATGTTTTATTCGTTAATGTTAAAACGCAAATTTCTTTGTCTCTCATCACAATAAAGGTAAATCTGCATTAACGCTCCACATTTACATCTCCTCACTAAAAACCGACTGCCTATTTACAGCCTTTGGTCTGGGAAACCCAAGGGGTGGCAGCTACCTTACGAGAACGCTGCCTGCATTTTGGGCACCTTGCCGCGGGGACCCAATTTTATTCATATAATTTACTTCTAGTTTTACTTTTTAGTATTCAAGGTTTTATTATACCTTACCTGCATATTAAGAAAATAAAATAAATTGAATTTATAAATACCTGTAAAAATTATAATATATCCTTGTCCATCACATCACACAGTTACAAACATGAACTCACTAAAATCATTAATCTCAGTCAATGAAACCACTGTCCACCAAAAAAAAATTGAATATATTCAAAACTCGAACAAAGTTCGATATTTCAAAAAGTCCGTTGGAAATCGAATAGCCGGGTTCGTAAATAGAATCCAGCTAGAACGTGTGATCATTAATGACTTAGTTTGGGTACTGACAACTACCCTTACATTTTGGGGCGTCACTCTTATGTTGAACCACCCCTTAGAGAGTCAGCCAACCGTTCCAACCCCGTATTCCTGTCCTTCTCTAACAAAAATACTACAGTAAACTCTACTATTGACCGTAGGATACTACACCCTATGCGTGTAAATTTAAGGTTGGTGGTGAAGTTTGGTTTTCTTTGTATGAAAGAAGAGTGAATCGATCGTAGAGGGACCGCAATAGGTGGCATTAAGGTAACACAATTAAGGGAGGTTGTAACTACTTTCGTGTAGTGTTTATGTTAAATTTGGCGCGTGATAATTACGCTGCGTTAAGGAGGATTACTGGTAATGAATGGAATGAGATTGTTTGTATGAATCTAATTTTTTGTGGAAATGATTCAATTGTTTGTTACTGTAGTCTCTACTTCTATGCTACGTATACATATTTTCGTTAACCATTGCCGTTATTTTTTTTTTAATTTGCTAATCCATTTAACGCTTTTAAATTACTAACTGATTCATTAAATCCATATTTTTTTATGGTACTTAATGACGTGGCGAACAAGTCGTGTGTGAACAAGTGTCACTTGCCACTTGGCAGTGGTAAGTGACACGCATATCTATAGCGGAGTGTCACTGAGTGCTTTGAATCGTAAAGTTTGAGGGCCTCAGTCACTACGCCCGTCACCCTAGGATACATATAGGTTGACAAGTCTCATGTGTAATTTCACCAGCACCCTTACCTACCCTTCAAAACCGGCAAACAGTAATGCTCACTTTACTGTTTGGCGGCAGCAATAGGTAGGAAAGGTAGTAGTAATAGTAAGGTAGTAGCTCTACTAAAACCGCCGACCAATTGCATGGGAATGTGATATTTATGTTGAAGTACATTTAAATGTATTATGTGTACCTTCAAAGTATTTGTATGCCTCATGTTTGGTCGGACACGGTTTTTTTATAATATCAAGTGACGGGATGAATAAGTCGTGCGCCTGATAGTAAGCTACACGCCTGTCCATAACAGTTGCAGTGCCACTCAAAGCTTTAAATCGTAAAGATCTGAGGGGCACTGCCACTGCGCCCGTCACCCTGAAACATAAGTTGACAAGTCCCATGTGCCACTGCTAACAGTTTACTATAGGTACTTATTTTGTCACATGTCAACTTAATAACCTGTGTTGTCGCAAATAAATTAATTATGAATTATAATCATTACCATCGCCGTCATGATCATCATTCACACTACGACTTTACCATCTAGTGAGAATAATCCTTCCGTAGTTTCCCCATCTACCACAATCTTGTTACTAGTCTCTCATCTACGGGCCGGAGACTTTGATGATGTTGTTTCCCATCTCGCTTGCAGGATGTCCCACGTTTAATTCAACAAAAATGTTTACATACTTTACATAAATATTAAAAAAGGATTTTTGCATTATTTAATACTGAAAAATAAACTATTATGAATTATGAACACAAATAAGTGATGGTATTTTGGAGAATATTTAAAATACTGACCGATAATTTTCAAGTATTTTTTGTTGTTTACTCTATTACAGTACAGTACTTACTAGGGGAACGGAAGGTAAAACGGAGCCTGTGGGTAATACGAACCACGCCTATAACTATGAAACTACTAGTGTCATCTATTATCGACTTACGTCCAATTGGTAGTCGCCTTTCTCTCATTTACGGTCAGTATCCTTGGAGGGGCCATGCGTTAGCACACTATTTTATCAAAGTAAGTTATTTTTTGAGAATTTTGATGTAAAAAAAGCAAATTTTAAGTAGCCTTTACGTTTATTTTGCAACTAATATTCGTTTCAAGGAGGTTTTGATTTAATTTCTTTTTATTTCACTTTATTTTAAAGATACTATAAACAAAGTCTACCGCTAATTAACTTCTCAATATTTAACTATTTACATAGGTACCTACTACAAAGAAAATGGGCGGGCAAAATAGACCACGTGGTTCGTTTTGCCGTCAAATATTTTTGTATGCAATATTATTATCGGATTTATATAATTCGAATGATTTTTTTACTTTAGATGATTAACAACTATAAAATAACGTCAGATTGACAATCTTGGCGTGAAGAGGATATGAAAAGTGCAATTGAAAATGTAGCAAATCGTAAAATTACAGTTAACTTTAGAGGATGAAAAAAAAACATTAAAAACACAAATAGGCAAAGAGAAAACCAGTAAAAAAATTACTAAAAAGAGAAGCAATATTAAGACATCATACAGCGAAAAAGAA
>NW_020653900.1:8988049-9100822 GCF_003589595.1 Hyposmocoma kahamanoa | reverse complement strand
TTACTAAAAAGAGAAGCAATATTAAGACATCATACAGCGAAAAAGAAGCTTCCATTTTGCTTTCACGCGTGGTCCGTTTTACCTCAACATTAAGGCAAAATGGACCAATTCGAGGTTTTTGGAAATAATCTAATATCTTCTTAATCAGCGATTTGTTGAAATATTAGATATAGGCAAGTAAGATGAATAAATGCTCAATAATATAATGTTAAACAAGTTATAATAAAGCCGTGGATTTTTTTATCGTACAATTTTCCTTTAGTGGTCCGTTCTACTTTCCGTTCCCCTACTTACTCATTTCCAGAAGTAAAAGAGCCGCGTTAGCCTCGTGGTTTGATCTACCGTCTCTCAAGCAGAGGCAGTGGGTTCGAATCCATGCTCGCACCTCTGAGTTTCTCGAATTTTTGTTTGCGAAAGTTAATTTGAAAATTACCTTGACCTTTTGAAGGAAAACATCGTGCACGTCGTAGAAGGTTTACAACCCTCGGAAAACGTGTAAAGTTCTCAATCCACATTGGGCTAGCGTGGGACAATGGCCGAAACCCTCGCTTGAGCGGAGATCCGTGCCTAGCAGTGGGCCGTATAAATAAGTTTATGATGATGATGACTATTTTCTAAAGTACAAGCTTCACGGTCATTCGGGTTTTACGGAAATTGACGAATATCATTTATTTATCATAGAATAAATCAAAACGTTATGACGAATGACGGCCGTTCCTTATGACACCAAAGTGACGGGAAGAACAAGTCGTGCGCCTGGTGGTAAGTGACACGCCTGTCCAACAGTTGCAGTGCCACTCAGAGTGTTAAATCATAAAGACCTGAGGGGCACTATCGCAGGCACTATCACCTTGAAACAAGTTGCCAAGTCCCATGTGCCTGTAATTTCATTAGTACACTTACAATCCAAAAAAGGAACGCAGTTATGCTCACATTACTGTTTGGCGGCAGAAATTGGTACTCTGGAAAAACTCTTTCACAAGAAGCTCTACTATTACTAAAATGCAATAAAATTACTAACATGTCATCTGACAAATGGTATACAATATTATTCATTATTTCTAAATTATAACTGTTTGAAAGTAGATATTTTTGATCTGTTTAAATTCAAATTTAAGAGAGCAGTTACTTAAGCATTGGGTTACGACACTGTAGTGGATTGTGAAACTGTTCTTTTTTTTGCTAAGCGTACTTAGTAATGTTATTAAGTTTGTTTGTTTCTTAAACTTATTTTCTTTGTCAGCATAGTACTTAAAAAAAATCAATAGCGATTATGATTCATTTCAAATTTTTTTTTTGTAATAATCTGTGGATGATGTATAATTAGCTATATGTATAATTAGATAGTACAATTAGCTATACCGATATTTTGTAGCGAGTGAAGACTGTTTGCGTGACGTACACTGTACATGTACACACGTAGAACTTCGTTGCTGTATCTGTCACATTACAGATGCAGCTCGCTAATGAGTACCTGGCTTTACCTAACTAATTAATAATATTAATCTTAATAGCAAAAAAGTATGTCTTACCCTTCTTACCTTACCAGTAAGTTCATTTTAAACTTGACATTTCGCACTGCTATTACAATAGTGTTGTAGCTCAACACAAGTGAAATTCTATATTATATCATTACTGAACGCAAAATATGATTCTCTACACGTCAATAAAACTGTCGTTAGAATATTGTAAGAAATAATTAAATCTACTTATGTAGTTCCTAATGAGTCAGAGTCAGTTCATGCGATCTAGTTCTGGCCAAAATAGTCCTTATTAAAAAATGTGAAATATTTTTATCCACTTTATTTTTAAATATATTTGGCAAGTAGAGATTGTTTAAGTGTCTGTAATAAACTACATAAGTTTTAATGATCTTTCACGGGTAGTGAGTCATTCATTTTTCATCGTTTCTGCAAAAAATACACTTTTTGAGTTAATACACTATTGCATTAACAGAGTGATATGTAATTAAAACTAAAGAAACCTGAACAAATAGATTTATTCAACAAAAAGTTTGCAAATAAACGAAAAACTTGGATCCACCCTTTTAAGCCTGTTACCCTTCATAGCTTAAGGGCGGTGCAGACGGTAAATTAGTGTGGTCGCCCCGGGCGCTTCCGTCTGTGAGCCCCCTAATGACTAATTAGTGCCTTAATTGCCCTTGTTGGGGGTGGAGAGAATGGTGGAGAGTTAGTTAGACTTTTTTTTTGGGGAACTATAGTTGGTGTTCTAGTTTAGTGCGTTTTATTTATATGACTATTACATAAATTTCCAGGTTAGGTACCTTCTGTAATCCTCATCAAACCATTCATACGTCTCCCTGCTGGATACAGGTCTCATCTCCGCCACGCTGGGCCACTTCACTCGTTTTCCGAGGGTTGTGAATTTTCTTCGTCGCGCAGGGTTCATCATGATGTTTACATTAAAAAAAGTCGAAAAGCTCGAGGTAAATTTCAAATTTAAATATTGCACGAACCCACGGCCTCTGCTTGAAAGGCAGTTGGTTAAACCATTAGGCTACGACGGTTCTCTATGTAACACAAATCTACAACATTTCACAATCAAATACAAAAAAGAAAAAAATCCAATGAAAATTAGCTGCTCGTAGCTGGAATAGGTAAGCTACCTGGCTGAGTGAAGAAATAGATTTCCCACAGATGGCGCTACGGAAAAAAAGTCGTTAAAAACGAAAAACGAAGATCTGCAACAAGAACATAGAAAAACTCGTAAGGTTCGCTGCTTCGTTCCATGGCTTAGTTGCGCCTAGCACGGTTTGCTAGAAGACGTTGGTTCGAATCCAGCCGGATCGATGGAATTTCTTCTAAGTGTTTGATCTTTGTATTAATAAGTAATATATAACAAAATAGTGATATAATTTCACAACCTGACATTCAATAAAATCTTAATTAAATACAAATTTATTTTATAACTCTTTTTCTTGTTGTGCAGCGCTGTTGTTGAAAAGACCCCCAACCCACGTCTAACCCGTCGATTATTTCTTTCAGGATAAGGTTAGCAGCGCACTTTCCTGCTGAACTCTCTTCCTTCTTATCTACCTTCCTATTTTTATTTTATAAATATGTATGTTTATATATTTACGTATATGTGTGTAAATTGACATTATTAATTTTATACTTTATAATGTATTTTATATTTTTATAATACTTATGAAAGCACGGGTATATTTTATTTATTGGTTAGCTTATAATATTTTTCCATTTTTCAACAAATCTTATTGATAGTGAATGTTTGAGTTAAATTTTTATTGGGTTGAACGAAAGGAGGCTCCCCAAAGTCAAAGTTAAATCATTTTTATTTCATTGGTAAGAAAATTACACTCGAAATCTTCACATTGATTAAACTCTACTGATCATTCGTAAGACAGATTCCCCTGAGAAGAATAAGCAAGAAACTCAAAGGTTGCTTTTTTTATACCTACATTTGAATCCATATATAATTAAGGATATTTATTTCAAACATCTCAGATCGAGGAATACTTTTTAGTAGCAGTAGAGCTCCTTGTGAAATAGAACGTCCGGGGAAGTACTGCCACCTTACCTATTTCTGCCGACAAGCAGTACTGTGAGCATTACGCCTTTTGGATTGAAAGGGTAAGGGTGCAATTACAGGCACATGGGACTTATCAACTTATGTCTCAGAGTAACGGGCGCAGTGGCAGCGCCCATCCAGTAAGGTCTTTGCGATTTAAAGCTCTGAGTGGCACAGCTACTGTTATGGATAGGCCTGTCTCTTACTGCCAGGCGCATGACTTATTCGTCCCGTCACTTGGTATTTATAAAAAAAACCTGTAAGAGCTGAACCGGTCGTCCCTACCACGGATTTTTGTAATTCAAGTACGCAGAAGCTTTATACAGCTTATATAACCTTTAGTATAAAGTTTTTATTTCACTATAGTTTTAATAGTAAATAGCAAATTTTGAATTTCAACCGTAATCTTATTATAGAAGCTTATACGTTGCACCTGAAATGGATTTGTAATTTTGTGAATCCCGCATGACGTACCATCCCGTTCTGTACGTTTGGCGCAACCTGGGTAACAATTGGCGAGTACCTTACGTCGATTGGCAGTATTAGGTACGATGTATGAAACTCACTACTAAATATTTGACCGGTTAACCAAGTGACAGCTGAAATTTGTTTACTTTTAGATATATATCTAAATCTTTATACTAAGGGTAAATTACATTGACTTACAATTATACGGACGTCGGGTCCGTGCTAAAAAGTGTCCGAACTTATAGGGCGTTAAAATCGTATACAGAGCGTCATTCACGCTTTAGTCTTCGTTTGTTCGACTGGCAGCGACGCAAGCAAAATTAGACAGTACTGCGACGACATTACAATTTAAATTCAACGTTTTAGCTTTTTCATATTCGTTTACATGTCACTACGTTTAAATAGGTTGACTTGGGACATTTTTTTCGTGGTTTTTGTATTAGACCCGTCGTCCATTTATTTGTAAGTCAATGGTAAATTACTTATTTCCTGCCACGTCTCGTTGGAAATTGTTACTACGTCAATCAAATTTTGCGAAAATGATGAGGCATTATCATTTGGTAGCGTTGATCCTTACGCAATATACTAGACAATAAATAATATTATTCAACATTATATATTAACTGCCTCCGTGTCCGAACGGTTACCATGCTGGACTGCCATGCAGAGGTCCCGGGTTCGATTCCCGGGCTGGGAGAAGTATTTATACACTTATTTCTCTTGTGAGTTTGGGTGTAATTTGTGGTTGTCTACGTGTGTGTCCATGTCACCCGCGATACAGGGTTTTAGTCCGGGGCTATGAATGTGTATGCGTTATTATTATTAACAAGCCGGCCTAATCCTACCACACCATCATTGGTTGGGATAACTGGCATTTCCGGCCGTGGTAACCATGGTTGACCTACCGCCTTTCAAGCATTGGGTCGTGGGTTCAAATCCGGGCTTACGTCTCTGAGGGTCGTATTCTAGAACTCTACTCAATGCTCAAGTCAGGATTTGAGTATGGTTTAAAGCACTTGATATCATACTCAGGTCCCTGCCATTAGGGTCGTATTTCCAGTACTTGTGTTTCCAGTGCAATCCTGACTTGAGCATTGAATAGAGTTCTAGAATACGACCCTGAGTGTTCGAAATTTAATTTGAAATTTACGATAAGCTTTTTGCTGAAGGAAAACATCGTGATGAAACCTGCACACATCTGCAAAGCCATTTAATTATGTGCGTGAAGTTCCAAATCCACACTGGGTCAGTGTGGAAACTATAGCCCAATCCTTCCTATTGTGAGAGGACGCCCGTGCCCTGCAATAGGACTATATAGGCTAAGTATTATTATCATATTATTAAATATTATTTATTACAAATGTAGCGCATCGCAGCAGTCGCTACAAATCTCCTTTGCATATATTTTGTATAGTCTTTGTAAGTTTGTTTTATATTTAAATTCTGAATTTAAACGTGATTGTTTTTGGCGCCTTTTCTTTACTGTTTTGCTGTGATGGCTACGCGCTAAAAATTAATAAACTGGAACATTTGCTTTGGCCATGCATACTCGTTGTGGGCACCCGCCCTGTTGTAACGCCCATTGGTAGAGTCCGCTACAACAAATATAATTAGAGAATTTTGATGATGAATTTCTGGTCACCACGAAAATTAATCAACAAATTAGTCACCTTCAATGTTTTAAACCACCCGAATCCCCTATGCGAATGAAAAAATAATGTCATAAAAAAATATCAACCAACCCATAGTACAGATGATACAGAAGGTCCAACGTTGAAAGGTCGTTTACGGTCGTTCGAGCAAAAATTGTAAAATAGATTATTCACTAACAATTTCACGTAGCGACATCTATAACAAAACATCGGTACAAGTGCCCAATCTCAACCAACACTATAGAAAGCATCATCCACCCTTTAGTAACGACTTATTCCAATAGAGGCCTCTACAGATGGGAAATAATACAGTCCTTTTCGCTAGAGACGTGACAAACAACTTGAGGAAAACTGCATGTCAGTCGCACCTTCAGAATGTACCTAAGTGATCTACTTTAAAAAATCAACAAAATATTGTTTTACCGGAAAACGACTTTAATAATCTCAGTAAAAAAAATGGTTCACAATAAAAAAATGTTTGTCATATTTTACTTAATTTTGTATTTTTTTTATATAGGTATTCAATGTATACAAATAATTTAAAAATATATTAAAGATTTAAGGTGTAAGGGTACTTGTTTTCATTATTTATGACCTATGGAGCAACCACAGTGCAGCGGCACCATTTCTTAATCTTGAAACCACAACACCTAGCTTATATATGATTATATCTTTTAAACAAAGGAGCGACTAGTTCTAAAATTGCGCGACTAGAACCATCTAATTCACGATTTTTTCTGGGTGCAATCAGATCTAAGCTAGGAGCTGTAGTTCTCGAGATTGAGAAATGGTGCCACTGGCTAAGCTTATTCCAGGGTGGACAGAAAACACTAAATCTAGTTTTTTGCGACTAAAACCAAACTAAATGGCGACTTTTTAACTGACTGGTCAAATTTCAAAAACTCAACAATTGTCATGCTGGAATAAAGCACGCCGTTAAATGCAGTTTTTGGTGTATATTCTGGTAGGAATCGACTCAAATATTAGATAATAGGATGGCGAGCCTCGCGAATCTCACTGCGTCTACGAATAGGGACAGTCAACAGCACACCAAGCTTTATACTATTGTTCGAATATCACTTTCAGTGCAACGGAATAAGATCTGCCAATGTATAGCTTAATGTGCTGCCGTCTGTACAAGGAGTTAACCAAAACGAATGAAAATCCATATATATGTTCAAAATAGTTTATTTTTCAACAACATTATGTATAAAACATTCTCACTGTCTCTATAAGTATGTACTAATCTAGACATTGGACTTTTAAATTTATCACCTTTTGGTGTTGGAGTTAGAACATTCTACCATTTATATAGCCTTTCATTGTAAATACTGAAAATTCGACATCAAACCTTCAAACCCAAAATCTTTTCGTATTATGGATAGAACAAATTCGAATTAAGAATTAATGACGTTGTTATATGTAATGTACCAAAACATTTACTCACAAATGCAACTACAATTTTTTTGCCTTACGTAATATACAGGTAGTGTTTATTTTTTAAACAAGTCTGCTATTTTACGTTACAAAAAAAATTGCATGCTGCACCCTTACTTTAATTATCAAAAGTAACAAATCTGACGTAAATCAGAAACCTAAACAAGACTATCGCCATTCATAAATTCGTTTGTTCTTACAACAACTATATAATAAGTCATTTTATAAGGATTCCACGTTACTTTGATTCATAAATATTTGCAGGGAGCAACGAACTTTATTTTCTTGTATATGTACTAAAATATTTCTAATAAGGATAATTTGTTTTCGTGAGTACAAACATCGCTTTTAGAGTTATTGCCCTCTAATATAATAAAGAAACACCCTGTATTTAAATATGCTACACAAAATATGTATTTCGTTACTATTATTATAACATTTTCGTTTTAAGTCACTTTAATAATCGTTTTTAGGGTCGGACTCTACGTTGCCGTCAACACTTTTGCTGTTAGCGAAGCGTGTTAACGATACCCTGATTACAACACACGTTTAATTTCTAAACACAGTGCTGAAACTGACAAATGGGGTCCAACCCTTAGTATACTTTGTTTTTGGCATATAAAGTTCTTGTATGGCATTTCTACGTAACATCAAATCGTTCCGTCACACTTTTCACATATATGAATTTTTTTTAGTTACATGCTCTAAATAACACGACTTTTCAGTATCTAACATACCAAAATATGTACAACATGTATTTCTTATATTTCAAAATGAAGCTCGTAATGCCTAAGTTTGAAGTGAGAATGTCCGCAATAGATTAAATAAAAAATAAGACTTATAGAAATGTCTAATAGTCTAAATTTAGACTAAAATAAACACCACGCTTAATTATCCATGGTACAAACTTAAAATCACAATCTACAATTATGTATAACAAATCAATTTGACTAAAAAACTAAATGCTACGGAGTATCGAGGACATCATGTCCTCGATGCTACGGAGTCATGATCCTCTTTTGTTTACAATCGAGTATTAGTTTAATTGCATAAAATAAAAATTGTAGCAAGTGCGCAAAAACAAGAGAAATGTACTGTTCCTATTCCTGGTATGATGTTTTTTTTTTAGTAATAATAATAGTGAAAAGACAAAACAAAGTTTCCCATATACTGTCTTGTTTCTTGAAATTAAGTAGCTACGCTTTGAAAGAATCATATATGGAACAGTTACTGAATACTCCTATTAATTTACGTTTGCGATAAATGAAAATTGCATATGGGTACCATATATACATTCGCAGATAAACCTCTTAAAGGACTAAATTATAATAAAGTGTTATTTTTAACAAGCCCGAAATTTCTAAGGGTTGGACCCCACTGGTCAGCACGCTTCGTCGCTACGTTCATAGTGTGTTTTATAAATGAGGAATCAGCACGCTTGGACCCCAAATCGATCGTCGAGCGTGCTCGATGTGGGGTCCAACACTTATACGGCATTCCTATTATTTGTTCTACCCTTTTTGGTAACGCACACAAAATATACTAAAGATTTTGTATTAGGAAGTGAAAAAAAAATTATGCAAACTTTTGAACGTCGCTAACCAAACGTTCTTTGTTAATCATAAAAATCGGGTTAATTAAAAATAACCCTGCATATTATCTGTCCGGCTACGTAACAAATCTTTCAATAATACATATCTTAGCTGCTCTTAGATGTTGATTCTGTTTTACACAGTTTATAATTAAAATGAACGATTAGCGACTATGCTAAACGACATAACTAATAGGGTTGGATCCTGAAATGGTACTTTTACAATGGATTTTTGACATGTGGTCATTAGAGTAAATTATAGTATCTACAATGGCCGCTTTACTCGAGTTAGGTAAACACATTAAGTGGAAAGTTTGATAAGTAATGCACAATCTTCGAACTTCCCAAACTAACCAAACAATGTACTTATCACTAACTACTTACCTCATGAAACAAGAATTTAACATCAAAATAGGGCTGGTAACCCATGTGTCAGCACGTCACAACACTGTGTTCATTGTAAACGTCTGTTTTATATTTAATATCGTGAACACGCTACAATAGCGTGCTAACGAAATGGAATAAAATAAATCATACTTTTATTTTGGAGGTAACGTTTAAGCGTACTAAGTTAGGTCCAACTGAATTATCAAAAAAAAAAATAGTTTTAAAATGTGAAGGACAGAAGACACATTGTAATAGGTTTTCCAACAGAAAAATGTAGAATTAACTTTAAACTTAAATTTCTTTACGATTTACGTTTAAACTTAAAATCAGCTAAATATCCTTACATTTTAAGTTAAATAAATATCATCACAACGAAAAACAGAAATATCTAGTAACACTGACTAGGGTTTTTTTTTTATAAATTATCTAAATTATGTACCTTAGTAAAATGTCAAATGTTACTTTGAAAACAAAATTGCGGATATTAAGAACTACGTTTTCTTATGGGAAATTATTTCAACTTGTATTTAACAGAAAAATAAGTATAATAATTATTTTATTGAGTTGTTAACAACTTAAGAAATGTTCTTCGTTCATGAGCATGTTGTAACTTTGCTGACAACTTATTTTCCTTTAAACAACAGCCTTTTTCTTTTAAATGAATGTAATTATCAGCAACAGTAGGCATACAATTTGTACAAAGAAGATCTTGTAACATTTTGAAATATGATTTTGTCTATGACTACAGGAAACAAGTTCAGTCAGAAATATTTTTTGCAATATTTTATTGTAAAAAAAAAATTCTACTTTCCATACAATTTGTCGTTGCTACAATACAATATGTGTGAAGAATAAATTTATTTTCTGACTTGAGTGCCTTCTCGTGAACGCATTAATTCCTCGTTTTACACGAATAATCTTCGTAGCGTTTTATTGTGGCTTTATATTTTAACCAGGGACTCAAAAACACCCAATATAAACATTAAAGTGCGTGCAAAATTTATCACAAAATGCATGCAGTATAATAGATTTTACAATGATTTCTTTTTCGATTACGTACGTATATTGAAACTGTGAACCGGTATATTGTAAATTTTATCGTATTTGCAATGCTATTGTGTTCAATTTTACACGCGCTGATACGCCTACAAGTTACCACTTCCGGTCGCTGCATTAACATATTTTATTACATTCTTTTAAATACATGAAGAAATAGACTAAAAATATAATATATACAAGAGTGTATGTATAGTTTTAGGCAAACTCACAATAGTAGGAACGTACATAATAATTTTGGCACTCTCAATCTCATTGGAAGCATTACAAAACCAATTTCTGTCAACCAATCTTACTTAGCTACATTTTGAACCGTTTTGTAATAATAAAGATGTAACAAAAACTCATCATATTTCAGGTAATCGTACTTGTCATAACAAATAACTTTGGCGTAATAGTATACTGTTCTACAAAGGCGGAAAGTAGATTAATTATATTTAAGTACCACAATTTGGCAATAAACTCGACTATAATATTACTTCGTTACAATTTTTAAAATGAATTACTTGGTTATCTTTATTTATTAATTTTTCGTACGTATTTTTTATTTGTTACAAACATAACAGAAACTCCTTTGTAGTATTTTTTTTTACAATAGAGTAGAAATAATAAAATCGTTTCCGTCTAGGGTGGAAAAGTGTTATTTCTATAGAAAGTTCCAATTTTTTTCTCAATTGTACTATAAAAATAAATAATTTGAAAATTAATTACGGAGGAATGGGAAACCAATGGTATCTTTTTTTTTTTAAAAAAAAGGAGGTTCTCAATTAGACTGTATTTTTTTGTTTGTTAGGCGATTACTCCGCCATTTGTAAACCGATTTCGATTATTTTTTGTTGGAAACAGGATACCTCAGTAGTGGTCCCAATTAAATTTTAAGAAAATAGTCCACCTCCAAGAGTGGAAATTTAGGGATGAATCCGGTTTATTGAATTCACCCACTAAATAATTCAATAAAACTTGGCAAATAATCGAAAGTGTATCGATTTTTTTTTATAAAAAGTTATTTCTTATGCTGATTACGATCACCAGTTGACATATGCTCAAACAAGTAACTTGTCTTTTGATATCTGTGTTTCTGCAATCAAAGTTCTTTAAAACTCCTCAGCATGGCGAGGATCAAAAAAAATCTAACTTGTCAGCCTTTATCTTTTACCATAATTTTCCTAGTATAGATTAAACTTCTTCATACAAAAACGGCTTTTATTAGACAGTCTTTAGTTTCAAAACTAATTTACAGTACAGGTTATTAAAAATTAGAAAAATATGTCAATACGCGAGCAAGGGTATGGTATGGTCGATTTTGGGCTACATACACTTTTGGAGTATGTACGTCACACAAATTCATGTAATGCAATAATTACCCACCTCAAAGTCCTCCATAAGGTACCTTTGCCTGTATATCGTCACAAATGTACAGCAATATCACTCGATATAGAGAAACATATTTATGGTAAGCCAGCTTAAAGCTTTAATGTCATAAAAATACTTAGGTCACTTAATTGACTAAAGTTAGGTAATTGACTTAACATCATAAAACTAAAAGCTGACAAATTACTTTAGGGACCTGAAGAATTAACTTTTTACAATATTCGTGTTGTCAATTCAATATGGCTAGATTCCATACTAAGCTTGTTAGTAGGCTTTAGCACTGTGTTCATACTAAATATGTGTTCTTGTATCACGCTAACGTGACAGCGAACCGCACCAATTCTCTGGTCTCAAACCAGGAAACTCCTTATTACCAGAGAAACTGATTTCACTCCAGGGCACTGCCCAGAACACCCTGAAAATACTACCGAGAATCTAATCCAGGAGGTGCTCATCCAGCACCCACAAATGCAAATCGTAAGAGCGCGTTCCCATTATGTCGTAACATTTTAGTTATCGTTGCACGACTCGTCGCGTGTCGCCTGTTCCCCTATCACGACTATCTGTCGCGACTGTGTTGTGGACGTTTATTTTATCGTTGAACGACTGTATTGTCTAGCTGTGCCCACTGGATTGTGACCACAATTTATCGTTTCACGGCAGCCGCCTTGTCGTTTGCACGACAGAATCGTTTGAACTGCCATTATCTGTCGTCAAATTTTTATCGTCGGACAACGTCGTTCTACCTCTTCCCATTGTCACGACAGTCTGTCGTCGTAATGTCGAAAAAGCCGTGAACGACAGTTTATCGTGTTGTTCTGTGTTTGAAAACTTCATTTAAATATACAAGCCACGACACTTTAAACTGCACAACTATCTGTCGTTACGACATAATGGGTACTCGCCCTTAGGCGACCAAGGTCGTCAGTCAGTAATCTAAAACGGAGTATCATGTACTACACTTGCTGAAGTCATCAGTGGCGAGGTGTCCATATAACACGATTCCCACCGACTTGCCTAAAATTTTCCGCGTATTATCAAAAGATTGTACTAAACAACGCGCATACCCCAACACTTAAAAAAAAATCAAAATATTCACTATTAAACGCGTAATAACTTGTCCCTATGTATCCCAACCAATCAGCGCGAGGTAAGCCGGTGGATCTGAGGGTTCTATTTCATTCATGAAATCTACGCGCTATCTTTAAAACACACGCACACATTAGCAAAATCCCCTTTTTAACATATGGAGAAATGGCGACCGAGAAGAATTAATTTGCTTTTAGGCGAATAGTGTTCACGTAAATTTAAACCGTATTCTGACAAATTACTATTTAATTTGCTTTAATGTCAGAATCGTTGCCAGATGTAAAACTTTCTTAATGTAACAAAATTAGTACAATAGCAAATTAATACAAAATATGGTTAATTCGTATTTTGTAAATCTTAACGATAAATAGTGTTACATTTGTACCTATACCTATTTGAGCGTTTCTTTTTAATAGGGCTACGCAAAGAATGTTTATAGAAGGTCTTGGTAATTCGTAGGTAATTAAAATAGCAACATTTAGCATTCATGAGTTTGTTTAATCACAAACTTTCGTATCGCGTAGTAGTAAATTACTTTAAAAACTATAGTAATTTTATGTGTAGAATAAGTTAAGTGTGAAATGAAGTAAACTAGTATCTTGTGTGTACCAATAAGTGCTGTGTTTAAGTGTGGCCAAGGGGCCTTTTTAACGGGGAAAAGAAATTTTTGTTAGTGCTTTTGTTTCTTCAAAAAGTTAAGGAAAATTTTCACGCCTCGCCACTGGAAGCCATACATGTTTAGTAGACACAGTGCTGTAGTGTGCTGCTCGGCAAATGCGGTCGATCCCTAAATTGTCAGCGTTTATCTATCATGATGATCTAGAGGTAATAAGTTTTACCATAGGTAAGGATCGCAATGTTTAGATTTTTTAATCTGTAATAACAAAACAAGTTTTCAAAATGGAATGTTGACAGGGCTAAGTAAAATCAATCACATTAAAAGTATGGTTTGACTTTAAAAGGTATTCTTTATAGATTTCTCTTCGCTTATTATTAATTATTTACAATATTGCAAACAAAACATATAAGATAGATATAAATCTACTAACTTACGGTAACACAAATTGAATTTTTACGTAATGATATTTTTAAGGCAGTGACAAAAAAAATTTGATGCGTGCATAAAAAAGCTTTTGACTTATTTTGCATTGTCTATCATTTATTACACATGTATGTTCAGGATTTGTTCCGATTTTATTATATAAATAAAACGCTTTTGTTATTTAGAACTAGTACATCTTTGCAAAAATATATTCTCTCAAATTCACTTCCACATAATACACTGGAAATTCCATGTGTGTATACATAGAGACTGAAAAGTTACTTTTGGACCCTGAAAACGAGGCTCTAGTGTAGACTATGGGCATGAACACTCGTAATGTCCTTATTAGTTCTCTTCATCTCCACAAGATATAGATATAGGCGATAAGCATTTTCAGATATCAGTGCTTAAGAAAATGAAGTAAGTGATAGCTAGCAGTGACGATGAGCCCATTAAACGCAATTCCCACTCAATTATGTCTTTGGAAATATTTGTCTAGTGTAATACACTTTGTTCATCAAATCATTGGTGGGCGAATTAATAATACTATGGGTATTAATCCATAGACTGTTGCACAAGCAACTTTCCGTACAAAACCTTCACTGACTCAGGTTCAAACTAGCTTTCTTTTGAGTATATCCACTCTTTATCACTGATTGGTGGTGCTCGTACAATGATAGCTATTCATCATAATCCCACAGTCTGAGTCCGGTAAGACACGTATTCTATTTCACATGCATGTCGCTCATTAACACAATACAGACTCAATTCTAAGAATACACAAGGTTAAGGTAATAACGGCTTTACTATCCTAAAGTATGGTTACATCCAGAGAAACAAAAAAGTTAACGTATCGTATTCGCTAGATGGGCTGAATGTTGTTGTAGTTTTAGAACAAATTTCCAGTGGTGTTTTTGAATACACACTTAAGGCAGTCACCAGACTTACGGACACGGAACCGCATTAAGCCGGACAGAAAAATCTTTATGACCATGAAATAAGAACGAAAGTGACGTTTCGTATCGGCGAGCAGAAGCGTAAGCACGTTTACGCACTGTATCGGATTTGTGTTCATTCCGAATCCAAGATCCAAATCAATAAAACTCGGACCCACTTCGGATGTCGCTTGTGCACTAATACTCACTACTAGCACTTTGTGCACTAACACGCACTAGTATTGCTTATTTGGCAGTAATTGTTTCGGACGGATGTCGGACGGAGATCGAGAGTAGACCCCCGAATCCGAGAAAATACGAATATGATCCCCGTGACATCTCGGACCGTCATTTCCCGGATTCGGAACTGATACGCTCTTACACTCAACGTCTTACTCGCTCTTACGGAATGGACATAAAGGTTTTTCTGAATGTGGTGAGTTCCTTAAGCTTCTATGCCGGAAACTCATAAAAAGTGCATTTATGCTTTTAATGAACTCAAAGAGCAATATGATATTGCGCTCGAAAAATTCATGTTTCGTTTAATAAATCGTGTTAAGCAACTGTAAATGAGGTCATGACGAATTTCCTTTTTTAATTTCTCTTCAACTAATATTTATGAAACTCACTACATAAAAACAAAACTAACTGCCATCAAAATCACAAGAGGTAATGTTAAAAAATGAACATCAAAGTTATGTATGGTAGCAAAAAATTAAATCTAAATATTTACAATTAACTAAACTAAAAGTAAATGTACTGAGATTTATCTAAAGGAATAGGTACATGTGAGCAGTGTACTGTATGTAAAAAAATATCGCTGTACCGAATGGTAATTTAATTTAATTGCCCAAGTCCAGAGAAGGCTAACAGAGGATCGTGTTCATTATAAATGTCGCGTTCAAGTGAACGAGGTAAAAAATATCAACAAAAATTAAATTGTCAAGGGAGTGCACGAGGATGACAGTTTAACTACCGCGCATTCTGACAAATCTAACCAATCTCCTTTAAATTGGCAAAAACTCTACAAGCTTTTTGTTTCACAGTCTACGTTTCAAACTCAGAAGTTCAGAATGAGCTAACGAAATCTATGTATGTATTCACTTCATGGTCAAACGATTAAGCCATTTAATGAGACGAAAGAAATGTACGCAAAAAATCTTGACAACCAAGTCAGTAGAATCTGCATACGTTTTTTTATTCATTTATTTGATTCTCTTAATATTTTGACAGCTCCAGCTCACAATATAAGTTTAAGTTAACATCTTCGTTACAGGTACTGTTCAAGGTAAATGCCGCGACGGAGGCCTCAACACAAAAAAAAATTGTAAAGCAAAATTCACTGGAAACCATTAGGCCATTATACCTTATTTCAACCCTGTGTTTATACACAGAAACTTAGGTTCAACACACACAATCCTCAATATTTTTTTACAAACTTTATTTTTTAGTTACCAAACAAGTACTTAAATGTACTCACAAAATTTGTATTGCATCATACAATCGTAACTAAGTACCCTGGGTCAGCAACTCAAATAGCAGCTTAGACTGTCATTAAAGCCCGTATTGATAAATACCTTTGAAGTGAGGTATTACAAATGGATGCATCTGAACTACCTCTCTATTAAAAGACTATAAAAAGCATCTTGAATCATAAAATCGAATAAATCACCTGGACTATGTATATGATCAATTAAATTAATAACGATTCCGAACCTTAAATTAAGTACTATGAGACGTTAATTAATAAGTGACAGTAATGTGTATGTACTTAAGATGATTTCAGCAAGTCCAGTCAAATTAAAATGATCTTAATATTAATTCTACACTTGAGATGGATTTATCAATACAAGCCCAAAAAACAATATCCTGTTCCTTTTGTACCATTCAACTACTAAGATTACACTCAGGGCTTTGTTGACTTCGTGCCTCCAGTGGGACCTGGGAAGTTCCACTAGGGTAGAGACCATTGTACAACAAATAATGCCTAATTGAATGATATTGGAATCCGCCGAATAATTCATCAGCTTTTAAACAGAATAGTATTGTATAAGATGTTCAAAAGGGATCAGAGAGTCACAAGAGCCAAAACACCTCAACAATTTAAACCTATCTACCCAATTTATCTAAATTGCAAAACAATTACAACTTTGACAACTTACCAGAACAATGATGCATATTTAAAGAGTAGTGCTTCACTATTTAATTAAACCTTGATAAGATTATTAACACCAAGTCATATAATAAAACACTGTACTAATTTCACTTCACTACATGATAGTGCCGAACACACGTCACCTTACAATTATCATTCGAACTTTATCTTGAACTGTAATCCTGCCTTGTAATTGTCAAGCGTTGTTATAACGTCTTTTATCGTTACGTTTTGGTCTAGCTTCATTACGCTTAGTTCTGTTATCTACACGCTTAGATCTTTCATCATCACGCTTAGATTTTACATCGTCACGGTTAGACCTATCATCGACACGTTTAAACCTGTCTTCCTCGCGCTTAGGCCTGTCCTCGTCACGCTTAGGCTTCTCTTCGTGAAGCTTGGACTTGTCTTCGTCAGGCTTAGACCTCTCTTCGTCACGCTTAGACTTCCCTTCATCACGTTTAGGCCTGTCTTCGTCACGCTTAAATTTCTCATCATCCCACTTGGATCTCTCATCATCATTTCTAGTTTTATTCTCGTCGTCTCTAGAAACATCGTCTTTCTTATCTCCTTTGCGTTGACTGAGCTTCTTCTTCATGTCCAACAACATTTGTTCGAACGACATGTCATTGTCACGTCGTGGTGGAAGCGTACCCGCACCGTGGAACGCAGATTCTGTGTATTTTGCTTCTAGGCCATCTGTAAATAAGAGGCCAATAGTGAATTTCTTTAAATGCAAACTATCATCTCTTTCTCAATTATCACCTTTTCAAAAGTGATTCATGGAGAAGTAATAAGCATATTCCATGGTAGAATACATTAAGTATAGTCCACTGCAAATTTATTATTCCAATCATACTGATAATACAAAATTATGAACCATCGAGTATATAACCAAAAATAGAGACGAAATAAGGGCCACACATTCCTGGTAATTCATCAGTCAACTGGGACAGATATCATTTATAAATATCAACTCTCGTTTGCACTGTAATATAGTACAGTGCCAACAAACCTGTGTGGACGTCTCCGTATATTCGAAAAATATTCTGTATTTATTGCAATAAAGATATCTGTAACAATAGGGGGCTGTTCTATTTGGTGGTGTGGAAAAAAATAGCAAAATATCTAATTACAAAACAAACAGAATCACATTTCATCGGTAATTAAATATTACATTTTTAAATTTTCCTCATTATAGCATAAGTCAAATGGTCGATTTGGTTATATACTCTATGTGAACACTATTAAACCCATTTATGATGGATCTGTTTTCTAAATCGATAATTTAAAGGATTAAAATTTCGAGAAATGACAAGTTACCAACACCCTGTGGAATTTTGTTAACCACTAACTGTGTATGACTCAAATGCTTACCAAGATCAGCATAGCTCTGCCTGCAGAAGGCCCTGCGGCCGCCGAAGCCAACGTCATACTGCGGGAAGGTACCGGCAGCTTCGACGGCGGACCAGGCATCGCGTGCGCGCTGATAGGTTACGAAACCATACCGGGATCTGAAGATGATTACAGACAAACTTAATATACAAACAAAAGACCATTGATTGAAGAACCTTGGGGTCATCAAGCTGAGCACAGAAAATATATCATGCCAATAGAATATCACAAATTACGGTGGACCAAATTACAACAAAGACCAAAGAGAGAAGCAAATTCATCATAAACCATATGCATTTATTTATTTATTTATGTAAAACTTTACACATATCATTATGGTCATAACCAACGCGATAGTGAACAAAAACATATGTTGCTACCTATATATTAAATCCATAATAAAAAGAAACTAACAATACATGTAATGTACTATAAATTATAATAATACAGGTACATAGCAAAATAACGTATAGTGTTATTCTTGGGAACTCACACAGACTGTGGAATTCTCTTCTTGAATCGATTCAACATTTCCCTTCTCTTGATACCTTCCAGTTTCAGTTTCGTCTTTTCTCCACTATCCTTTCATTTATTTACTACACATATACTACATTTTTCTTTAAGCATTTAATATTATTATTCATGTATTGTTATATATTAATAATATTAGTTAATATATATACGTATGAGTTTAATAATAATTATTACGTAGTTTACTTATAATGATATTCTTTGGTTGCACTTGTTTCGCATATCGTTAATTTCTATACTAAGGTTGCCTGAAAGAAATTGCTACATAGCAATAACTTAACTTAATTTAGTTTAACTTACTATCCTTATACTCAAGCTACTGTATTGTATTTTAACTGTAATTTTATGTACAATAATATTAGATTGTACAACATGTGCATAAACACGTCATTTCATCCGAGGCAAGGGAAGATACTTAAGTCGAGGGTAAAATGGGTTTTGTGTATGAGTTATACACTCTGCTTTTAATTTCGATTGCGAGGAAATTAAACCGCAACATATTATATATTACAAATAAACGATTATTTAATTAAAATTGAATGTAAAATTACAACAATTAGACATATAACACGGATTAAAAAATAAAAGTAAAACTTTATTTTATAAAGTTCTAATGTGCGTGGCTGTTGGCGCAGGCGTCATCGCCTCGGTCTTAAACGACGATTTTATTTTATGCACTAGAGCATAAAATCCTATTTTATGCAGCCTACGCCCAGCATAAATACGAACTTTAAGAACATGAGAAGTAAAAAGAATATTTCATTTTGTTTTTGTATTCTTTATTTCATTCATTCAGAGTATATGAAAACAAGTCTATTGTGTCTGCAACATCATTCAGGAATCGGAAAGCTCTTGTGAGCGGGGTCTTCTGGCTCAGATTGTGTATGGTTTACGTCAGTCTTTAGAGTCGTGTTCGAGGTCAAAAGGTTAGTACGTTTGTTATACATATAGATATATGATGGCAATCTCGGTCCCTCAAGTAGAATGCAACGTTTTTCGCATAATAAAAGCCGAAATTGAAGTCAATCTAATTGAAAAGGTCTTGTTTACACCGAGTCGGTTGCCGTCTCTTCGGCAAGCGAATTCTCCTTTTTTTTATAACATTAAATGACGGGACGAGCAAGTCGTGCGCGTGATAGTAAGCTACACGCCTGTCCATAACAGTTACAGTGCCACTCAGAGTTTTATATTGCAAAGACATAAGGTGCACTACCACTGCGCCCGTCACCCTGAGACGTAAGTTGATAAGGTTGATAAGTCCCATGTGCCTGGAATTTCACCAGCACCTTTACCCTTCAAAACCGGAACACAGTAATGCTGACATTATTAATTCGCGGCGGCTCCCTGTTTTAACTCAACTCATCAGATGCATTCCACAAAATTTCATTATGTCGGTATAATTCAACCAATAAAAGCATTTCACTATTTATCGAGTTCTTAGGTTTTCGCGGTTGCTACACATGTGTAGTATGTTTTTTCAGACAAACCAACGTTTCGGGCTTTTGCAGGTCCCATGGACGCGGGTGACTGAGGTGGTAAAGTCATCAAATCAACCTGTTATGTCTAATATTAATACAAACCATCCTTATTATTCACTATTGTTACAAAAGTTATTAATTACCTAAATTTTAAATTTTTCCAAAAAAAAGTTTCGCATTAATATTAAACACAACTAGTTGATGACCCGACACATTGGTTCATTTGAAAAAACAAATATACGCGATTTGTATACGAAAAAAAAAATAATTTCCTACTTCACTATTTTCCATCTTTCATTATTCATTCGGTCATTATAAATACAACGCAGATACACAACAAGTCGTTCGAAACATTCAACAAACTAATCAGGTAGGTGGGTATTCCCCGGCTGTCGCTGCACACCGTGTCCGCAAGAGGCAACCGAAACATAGAAACGTATGTCTACTGTCGCTTCTCGAAGTTGACCGCATCGCCCGACAGTGACGCACCTAGTCGACTAGGTGGACTCCGGCAGCGAACTTCGGTCTCTGTGTTTACACTGAGTCGTTTAACCTAGTGTAAATGCGCCATTAGCCGGTTAGACGGCAGCAAACCTATAGTTTAAATCACATCACACGCCTCATGGAAGAATGGCATAAGTAGAGTTACGTCGAACACGTTTATTGTTCCATTAGATACAGAAAAATATAACCCACATTCTTTCCAATTTTTATAACTATATCGACTAATATTGTAGATAGAGTTGCAAAAATTGGAGAGGATGTGGATATTTTTTTCTATATCTAAAAGAGCAATAAACATGTTGATGTAACTCCACTATGCCATTCTTCCATGAGGGATGCGACAAGACACTTACCCATCTTCCTTGCTATGTAGTCGCACTTCAATGACTGGTCCAAACTTGGAGAACAGCGAACGTAGAGTGGACTTTACGACATCCTTCTCGAGCCGGCCTACGAAAACGATCCGCCGCTCTTCCACGGGTGTGTTGCTTTCTCTATATTAAGTTAAAATTTTCATAAGCACAATCAATTCATTTATGTAGAACCTACACAAGTTTATTGGTGACCTTATAGAATGTAATGTTACCTTTTCTAGGTTCAGATATGAAGTAATCTCAGTACAGAGTACTAAAAAAACCGACATCAAAAGTTCGTGGAATTACGTTTATTTGCCAAGTTTTATTGAAATCGGTTACCGGAAAGTGCGCGAAACCGGATGCATCACCTAGTCTGCCACCCTTAGAGGCGGAATATTTTCTTCAAATTTAAATGGGACCCTACCGAGGTACCCACTTTCCAACAAAAAAAATTATCAAAGTCGGTTCACAAATTTTCGCAGAGTTATCGCGTAACATCATGCAAAAAGTATGAAAATAAAATATACTGTCGAATTGAGAACCTACACATTTTTTTGAAGTAGGTTAAAAAGGAACGGTATACTGGAAATAGACCCAAACCAAACCAAGCTAACTAATGAAAACTTAATATTTTTATTCATTCTTTCTGCTAGAGCCATAACATAAATCTAAGAATATTAGTTTTAAAAATCATTTATTCCATTAAATGTAAAAAATTCAATTCATTCAAAAACTAAATTAATTACATAGTTACGTCAATCCGCAACGTGGGCTTCGTCAGGAAGACACAAATAAAAAATAAGCAACGCAACATAAAAATTAACCATGCAATTCGCCAGACTTGGCCATTTTTATCCAGCTAGTACAATGAAAAAGGACCGCTCTGAGGCAGTTTTAAAATGGTGCTCCATGAGGAGCAAATTTTGTTTACATAATTTTCCAAAAACTAAAAATATTCTTACCTATCTTCTGAGCTGTTTGGACTATGATATCGCTTCTTCCTACAGTCGTCTCTCCTATATGGACTACAGGATCTCCTGGACGAGGATCTGCAAGACTTTCCCGACTCGCCTGAAGAACTAGACGACGACGAAGAAGATGAGCTGAAATACACGGAATATAATGCATTAAAGGTCATGGTATCAAGTCCGCTGATGAAAATAAAAATTATGTGAAGATATGACATACGAAGAAGAGTTTAAAAAAATATCTGTTAAGTCACATTTTATGTTCGGTTAGATAAATTGTTAACATGTAGGTAACGTAAAACCCGTAAAAGACATTTTAAAGGAATGCCTGTATATATCTGCATATAGAAAGTTTATAATGCCGAACGTTTTAATAATGGTCTTTATTATCAGACAGCTAAAAATACCTAAATTATAAATTACCGAAAGACCGAATTACCAAAGCAACATCAGTAAAAACGCAAAGAGAATTTTCGTTCTTTAAAGAATTCAGAAAAAAAATTGTATTTATTTAATCATCAAATCATCGACATACGCACACTGAGAATTATAACGTCACTATGCAAATAACTATTTTTTTTTTTTTTCAATTTGTAACGTCATCTTGGATTTGAGAGTACGTACTTTATAATAATAATATAATTATTTATTCAGACAACACAATTCTTTTTTGTGGTCCAATAGTGTTAGTAACTTACAAATATATAACTTAAAAACTAGATTAGTGGTAATAATAATAAATAAAGTTGCAAAAAAATAATTAAATTATAAAAAGTGGCAGTAGACTCTCAGATCTCTCACCCGCACCAAACCCAATAGTATCTTGTGAGACTATTTGATCAGGACCCGAATGAAAGATTTCATAAGGTTCAAAGTTTCACTACTCTAAATCAAAATTTTGCATTGTGTCACTGTCATTCCCAGTGTGCGAATATGTTCCCAGTGTACACATGTTATCAAACACATATCGTCGGCTAAATTAGAAAACTTCGTTTTTGGACGGAATCCTTTTTTTACTCTTCAAGCGCAATATCGGGCAATGCAAGCTTAGAATATATTTGACCCTTTTTTTTACTTTTAAAAAAGATATAATCATTATTTCTACTAATTCTGTTTTGTCTACTCAAAAGTTCACATTAGTTATTAGGAGGTACAAGGTTTACGAATTTTTACTGGTGAACGGGAATCCACAAACTATTGGAACTAGTGACAGGCAGTGTGTTAAAACCATGTTAAAACCCATTCAACTCGCTCGGGTTTTTACCCAAAGGCCGTGGCCGTACGGTTACCATGCCGGACTGCCGCGCAGAGGTCCCAGTTTCGATTCCCAGGCCGGGAGAAATATTTGTATGGCCTACATTTATTTATCTCGTGACTTTGGATGTAATTTGTGGTTGTCTATGTGTGTGTCCATGGCATCCGCGACACAGGGTTACCCTAGTACAGGGCTATGATGAGAGTGTGCGTTACTTATTTATTTAATTCAATATCTGCCAAAAGTCGTGAGCGGAAACGGCGAATACGGATTTTGGTTTAATTCCATACGTATTACAAATTTCGATGTAAAAAATATTTTTTAGACGAAAAGGAGGCAACTCCACACAATATCCACCTTGCAATCCTGCATATTAAGGATTGCACATTCCGACTCCATTTTTTATGAAAATCGATTCAAGTGCATAGGATCTAACCTCAGGATGAACACATCGCCATAGACACAACTTCAAGATAAAAAAAAATATCGCCTAACTTAAACATAATTTTTTTATCGTTCTTATTAGAAGATAATGCCTTTGTTTTAGGGTTTAGGACAAATTATTTGTCTCCGATGAAAATTTTTTTATTTTTTTTTTCAAATATGTTTCAAACTTTAAACGTAAACTCTATGCTGCTACCTTTTAAAAGTCCATTTTTAAATTTGATTGGTTTAATGGGTTTCATTTTGTGATTAGTTTTTAATAATCAATTCTAACATGACATCATATAACTCTTTATCTTTGTGAGTACAAAATGATAGCGTTTCGAGATTTTCTTTTTATTAGGTACGGAAACGTTAATTGTATATAGTCAATAGTTTTTAAAATATCACAGGTTTTTTTTTAGAGTTCCCATCCACTGTCCAATGGTTTGTTTCCCTCAAATGTAATATTTGTTATGTATACTAACTATTTATGTATATATGTTAACTATTTATCATATTATAATAGTACTAAATATGCTAAACACTTTTAATTTGTACAAATTTCTCTGGTAATCTGTATAAAAAAACACAGTTGGTTCTTTAGGCATCGTCAGCGTCTTTTTTCTCACAGTTTATCATTTTTCTTATAAATTCCTTCGAAGATATATTTGTCGCAATATCAGTTAAGTACTACATAGTATTAAATTTGATACGTCGCACCAAGGCTGTTAATATGTTTTTTCTTTAAAAATAATAATATATGTTTTGTGCAACATTTACTCTATCAATCTTTAAAAATAAATTATAGTAGTTGTTAGACATTGCAATCAAAGCCTTGTGAAATTAGGTATAACCCAGTCAGCCGTGACCATGGGGACCACTAAAAAGCCGTAATTGATTTATTTGAATAAAAGTACGCGATTTATATCCGAAAAAATAGTTTTAATTTCCAATTAGGTACAAACTTTAGTAATATCGAATAATAATCATGTTTAATCATAATCCCTTTTTCAACTTAGGCATTTTGGATTGAGATGTAATGATAGTATTCTGAATTTGAATTGTTCTATTTTAATGGCGGCCAATAGGTTTGTGCCAGTATCGGTTTTATAAGGTTATAAAAATTATGGCGGTCATCGCCAGTGTCAGTTTACTACAACAATTCAAAAAAACTGTTTAGGCGGAAAATTACTAAATGTCACTATGACATATCATGGCGACTGGGTTCGAATTCCATTTAATTTATTTATGTTATTTTTGTCTAAATAATATGTTGTTATTTTAAAAACCTCTGCACCCATTTGTTAAGCATTTATATTATTTTCGAAATGTAGAAATTCGTTAATCACACATTATTTTTCTTTACATATACGGGTACGTATTATGCTAATAATGAGAACGAAAATTTATAAAATTAAAATAAATTAAATTAATTATTAAATAAATTTACTTCGAATTTTCGATAAACAGATAAATCTTATAGTACCTAAATTAAATGTGACTGAACAGATTGTTTCCCCTGAAATAATGTACCTGTATGATGTACATGTAACCTAGAAAAAGTAACCAACACCAAGTACAACAATAAATATAACATATTGTGAAGACTTACCTAGACGAAGAAACCGAGCTTTCTGAAACGGTCGGTTTGCGCGGCGGAGGTGTTATTGACTTCTCCAATTTTCTATCGACAATTTTATGTGGACTCTTCTTTTTAAGCGGACTCTTCGGCTCGATCACTTTTCTTGATCGAGAACACTGTGACCGATACTCCCGACGTACCGATGGCGATCGACGGCGATAAGGCGATCTGGACCTACGTTTTCTTTTATACGGAGAATCTGAACGACGATAGCGTCGGAACCTTCCACGAGAGCGAGATCTACTTCGACTACAACTTCTGCTATGGGAACGACGTCGCCTACGACTTCGGGAACGAGTTCGCGATCGCCTATATTTGTCATAGCGATTTTTTGACCTCGAACGCTTCTCTACGGACCGCGACCTATTCCGAGATGGACGCTCAATCTTCTTTCTTTCTTCAGTCTTAGCAGGACTTTGTTTGGGAGATGGACTACTTTCACTAGACATTGACATATCGCTATCATTCCTCTTCCTGTTTGGTGTCCTTTCAACTGGAATTTCTACAGTTACTGAAGATAGTTTACCAAATTCAGGATTCGGATCAGTTTGAATGACCATTTCAGATAATTGGGGCTTCTTTCTGTCTTTTTCGAGATGTAAAATGATTTTGTCTTCACCGTGGTCAGCATTAACGTCGTACTCTCGGACAATGGTAGTTTTAATATATGTAACTGCTTTCCGTTTAGGAGAGTTAGATTTTGAACGTTTATCTTTCCCCGGAGATTTTTCTGTAACTTCATCAGGTGCCTTTTTCATGACCACGTCTTGAATGCTAGCAAACAAAGAATTGCTTGATATTTTGGTATCAACTTGTTTTCCAACACTTTTTAGAGTGGCTGTTATGTCCTTAAAACGTTCTTTATCAATTTTGCTTTCAGACTGCTTCTTTTCATCATTAAGACTCCTTTTTTCGCGTTTTACAGCGTCAAATACATTTTGTTTGAGAACGTGATCAGACTTTTTAATTTTAAAGTTGATAACAGATTTTAAATCGATTGGCGATTGTGATTTCTTAATTCTTTGAGAAGTTTCCAGTTCTTTGAAAATTATCTCATTTGTATTTACTCCAACGCTGACCATAACGATTTCTTCATATTCTGCTGGAATTTGTGGTTTCTCGTTTGTGATCGGTTTCGGTAAAATTTCAGCAGGAGCCATCCCCACTATTTTCATCATTTCAGCGTCACTTATTAATGGTTGCAGTTCCAAATTCTCGACTTTCGGTATTTTACTCATCACAATATCTTCGTCTCTCTTTCTCATAGCTTCCGCTTTATGTTTTCTTGTGTTCATTAAGATTTTTCTGGAAGCTTCCCGTATCGGATCGAATATTTTCTTTGGAGCCTCGTTGTTAATTTGTTCATTCATATCTATCAGACCATTCGGTGGCGTTTGGCTGGGAGTACTTTTAGACGTCTTATCTATGCCGAATGGATTCTGTATATCAGGAAATATAGCCTCAGGGCTCACCGCAGCCGAACTACTGTTAGAACTAACGCATCGCCTCATTTTGTACTCCTGGAGGTTAAGCTTTTTCTTCTTTTGGGGTTGTTCCTCTTTGTTCGGAAGTTTAGTTGCTATACTAATTTCCTCTTCAAATGATCTTTTTTCTGGTTTCACTTGCAATGTTTGTGGTATCTGGACATCTTGTTTATTACTAAATAAAGCCGTATAAAAGTTTTCCTCTCTTGGACGGGATCCCTCTTTTGCATTTACATTGATACACTTCTCTAGACTACTAACACTGTTAACTTTGTTGCTAACTAATTCTTTTACATATTTAGTATTTTTATTATTTTTGTTATTGTTCTGAGCGTCTACCTTAATAGATTTAGTTTCTTTGTCACTCACACTAGGTTTACCCTTTTCGATAGTTTTATCTTTCTGAGAGTCTTTTTCATCACAGTTAAGAATAACTTCAGATTTGTTTTTAATAGTTAACTTAATGCTACTGTTAGAATTTTGACTAATAGGAGTATCACTCGCTTCACAAGCATCTTCGATAATCACAGAATTGTTACTTTTATCTTTAGAATCGTTAAGAGCACGCACGGGAGAAAGTTTTTTACGCGTCCCTTGCGGTATGAGTTTCACAGTTTGTTTGATACTAGGCTTCTTAATTTTAATGTCATTATCATCACTGCGTGTCCCTGGTTTCTTCAACTTAGCCTTATTCTTATCAGCTTCGTCATCACTACTAAGAGCATAAACTACTTTTTTATTTTTGCATGTTCTATGCCTAGAGTTTAGAATGCGACTGTTGCTAGACAACACTTCAGGTTTCAGGAGACTCTGCCCCCTTTTGATGTTAGGGAGACTGTATCGCTTTTTAGACGAGCAATAATCGTGGTCAGAGTGCACCGGACTGGGCGATCTCCTGACTGCAGCGTTTATAGTCGACGGCATCTGCAAGGATATTTTAAGATACAATACGCTCTTTAAATGGACCTAGGAGAAATTCGTGAAGAAATGTAGATACTTACCAGGATTTGTCGCATTTTAGTTTTGTTCAGTTGAACGCCCGCATCTTGTAACCTCATACCATTAGTTAAACAAGCACTTTTCACTTTTTGTTCTTCTGTCTTTATCACTGGTCGCTTAGACTTAGTATTTAGCTTCTCTGTTGCCTCAAACTGTTCTAATAAAGAGTTTAAGTTGTTCGCCTCTAGTACTGGTATGACAGTATCATTGCAAGATTCAACGTCAACGAAATCGTCCACTTCAATCTTTATATCAATCTTCTCTTTCTTGATGGTTGATTTTTCTATTGCATAATCCAAAACGGATGGTTTTGGGACTAGAGTCGAAGTACGTATTAACGAACGAATCCCCTCCGTTTTTATTGGCCGAACCGTATTGACAATAGATTCAACGGGTCGATCTATCTCCATGTCTTGATGACTGAAATCATCATTCAATGGTTCAACGCTTTTTGGTCGCTCCAAGGGTTCTGGCTTTGTTGTTATTAAGAAGCTATTAACGTCCTCGTCAGTCAGAGTACGCGGAACATCATCACTTTTACCAGACTTGTCTTTGTCATTATCAAAAGTGAGATCTGAGAGATCAAGGTTCAAGTCTTCAAAGCTTAGACAAGTTTTAGAATCATCAATATCAAGGCAAAGATTGTGCATCGGTGACTGCGGCAATGAGCATGATCTTTGTGCGTTCTTGAATTTAGAATATGTCATGTCTTCTAAGAGAAACTTTTTCAAGTCTTCAATGTTGGGCAGGACCTCTAAATCAGACTCGTTTATAGGCACTTCTACTGTGTCCGTTTCGGAAGGTTCCTCAGGAGCTTTAATAGCTTTAGGATCGAAAAACTCTTCAACAGCTGCCGGCTTAACATCAAACTGCGTGTCTTCGGGCGGCTTTTCTTTGATAAAGAAATCGTCCACGTTTATTTCCTTCGGTATCTCTTCCTTAATAAAATATTCGTCGACGTCGTGTACAACCGGCTCATCTTTGATCGCCAGTATATCTTTATCTTCCTTGTTAAAGTATTCATCGACATTTGAAACCACTGGCGTGTCTAGGTTGAAGTTTAGGACGTCTGACGGTAAAGTCGTTTCACAGTTACCTATTTGGTTTGTCAATTTCTCCTGAGATACGACATATTCGGTGTCGTTTTCTGACTTTTTCTCTAATATTGCAAAATCGCCGTGTTCCTCGTCATCTGTAGATACTTCGAAATCTAAATTTGGGTCGACAGCGAAAACCTGTATGACATCATAATCATCTCCTTCCACTAAGATGTTTTCTTCTACTGTATCACTTTCTAACTGGAAAGTCCCAGGTGGTCTGTCTTCAAACGACACCTCTTGAACTTCTATGTTTTCCTCTTCATCGGAACTTGAATCTTGACTTTTCGTCATGTTTATCTGTAAGAAAACATTATTGCTGATGAAGGAGGAATTAAAGGAATTAAAACCAATCCAGCTTGTTTCTATTTGGTGCAGAATAAACTAATTATATGTACATAATAATTATTATTGTTCTAAAAATAATACATCAATCTCCATTGTAAAGAATAAAAGCAGATTGTGCCGGCGTGCGTTTGATACTTGCCCTACATTCCTACCTTCTACTGCACTACAGCGTCGCATCGATAAGTAACTTCTCGATAAGAATTAAGAGCTTAAGAACATTTATAAGCTAGCATGATTTGTAACTGAGTGAGTACAAGTTATTTGAATTAAATAATGCATTTATCTATTGAAGTTCTCGCGACACGGCCAGCATTACATCTGCAACTGTTCTTTAGCGCTAAATACTTGAAGTACTATTTTATTCGGCGTGGTTTTTTAGTCGCCAACAGCAGATAATTTAAATAATATTGCAAACGTAACTACACCGAACATTAGCATCGTATCGTAATGAACCCTAATTTACGAACTAACCAATCAAGTTGAATCGCACCAGGCGTAACGAGGCCAATCTGCAAAATGACAACTTTTCTGGACGGACTTATTCTAGGAAGATAATTAGATTTTTTTTAAACTTATAAAAAGGGTTATAAAAAGGGTTATAAAATTTGTTTCATGTCGTTCGTATTATTTTACAACTTTCCAGTGATAAAAACACTTTTGACGTATGATCACATGTGAGTTTTTGTGACTTTTGTTTTTAAGTGGTATGGACACGACACTTTTAGAGCATCTTTTATGATACTAATTTATAAACTCACATAATATTGTGTGATGTAAAAAATAAAAAAAACTTTTATTTCGAGAATCCCTTTCAAGATAAAAAACACCTTTTTTTCTCAACTTTCGATGTTGAGTTTAGCATCAACAAATAAATTAGAACTTTAAATAATAGTTAAAGTGGCGAATGACGATTGGGGGCTGCGACGAGTCGAGATTATCCCCATTTATCTTGATAATAGAAACTCAATGAGATGGTGATGTTAATACCTTCTTTAAATAAGGATTGGCGACATTTTACTGTACTTAAACATAAAGAAATAGTACATTATGTATGAAGGACGGTAAATAAGAATTTACTAACGAGGTTCTATTAGAAGCTCGAAGCCGAAAACTGAGGGCTTTAATAACTAGAAATTTGCATTTTTTTACCGTCCGTGACACATACGTTTTTCACCGCATTTGCGAAGAAAAAAAATAAATACAATATAAACACGGTTCACAACACAACAATCATGGATCTTGCAAACTCCTTACCGACCATGGCTGTAATGGAAAGAAAAAGGCCCCAGGGTTTTTTTGGGGCATTATAGTCATAACTTGACTATAACGCCCCAAATGCCACCATGCAATCATACTATTTACGTCCAAATGTGATGAAAATATATTAATATAACACTTAAAAGGCAACTGTCGAGACCAATTTAATACCCAAACACTTATAGCTCTACTGCAAGTACTTGAAGACACGGATAGGCTGCAGACTGTTGTGGTTGCAGTATAAGACCAAGGTTACCATATTATTGTCATGCCATCAGATTTCACATAACAAGTAAAAGTAGAATAAATATTAATTTTAACTAACTGAGAACAGATCTGATCATCTTTAAACAGCTGAACAAATGTTCAACAAAAATATCCAAAAACCATCTGGATTAAATAAGATTTCAAATAAAAAAAAACCTCTTTGAGATCACCCGTTTCGGAGCATCCGTTTAGGAGCTACGGCTTACGTAAGTCTTCAAACTTCTAAATCCCCTCTTTTTGCGTCGGATGTTAAATAGAACAGAACTTACAGTCTGATTTCGGCTCCAATCCTGTCTCTTCCATGCATAATCGTTGCCATACTGTTTGCCCGTATTTTGGTACTCAGGACTATTGTGCGTGCAGCTGCTATCTGAGGATATCAATTCGCTGGAACGAAGAAGTTTGTGCCCTATAGACCGGTAACGCGCTTGATGATATGTATTTAGGATGTGAGACTCCATATCTGAAACAAAGAGAATATTTGAACTTGAGGGTGAGTTGAAATTTTAAAAACGCCATCTATTAACGGTGAATCATGTTACACCGAGCCGGGGCCGAGCCGTGCTCCGCTCGTGAGCCGGGGCCGAGCCGTGCTCCGCTCGTGCGCCGGCCGTGTCACGGTCGAATATCTATATAATGCTTTTGTATGAACTTCATTTTAAATCGGGCCGAGTCCGTGTCACGGCCGAGGCACGGTTGGGGCACGGGGTCGAGTACTTTTTCCCTGTTCCAACCCGGCCCGATCGCGACACGTAATATGAATGCATTCGGTGGGCACCCGGAAAGTGGTCAACTATAGTCCAACCACAGTGTAATGGATCAAAATGCTCTCATCATCTATGAAATCTTTGTAGAGCGTCGCAAATTCTCTTTCGGATTCTCGTTTTCTCCAGGCATGTATGTACACACCATATTCTTTGTCTAGTTTCAATTTGTTTCCAATACTTAGTAATCAAGAGCTGCCAACTGAAGTTATGAAAATTGCATAACACAACCTTATCACTAAAGAGAAAAATGGAAAATAACAAAAAACCGGTACGGTGGAAACGATTCGACACGGCAAGGTGACGGCCCGGACCCCGCACGGTGTAACATGAATCAGTGAATAACTGATCCGCCCGGCGCACGGTGGAAACGATACGATACGGCACGGTGGCGGCCCGGACCCCAAACGGTGTAACGTAAATCAGTGAATAACTAACCCGGCCGGCACACGGTGGAAACGATACGACACGGCACGATGACGGCCCGGACCCCAAACGGTGTAACGTGAATCAGTGAATAACTGACCCGGCCGGCGCACGGTGGAAACGACACGGCACGGTGACGGCCCGGACCCGGCACGGTGTAACGTGAATCAGCCTTTACTTGAGAACTCACAACTTTCTACGCCGAATACGCCAGGCTTGGCATTATTTTGTTACAATTAATGTTTTTGACATGACCTCAACTATTTTCGTACGGATATGAGTCTGCTGTTTCCCTTTGGTCATTTATTTATGCAAATTACGCACTAATTTTATTGGTCATTAGCAAAACACGATGAGGAAATTTGCATGTCACAGAAGGTCGAAGTCTTATGTAGTTTTAACAAACATTGGGCCAGCATAGTAAAGATTATTCTAAGTCTTTTAAAGAGAACTCTCCTAGTACTGTAAGCTTGATTCGCACGAACTGTATTGCTTACTTATTTATATTTTTTTTTATAATATCAAATGACGGGAGGAAAATGTAGTGCGCCTGATGGTAAGCTATACGGTAAAAACAGATTACTTAGAAAAAGACAAATTTCTTTTTATGAAGACAAATTTATTAAATCCAACAAAACGGTCCTCTCCCTATAGACGCTAGAGAATAATTACTAGATAATAGTAAAAAAACTTCTCAAACGTGTATTTTAGTTATAAGACAGAAATATTTAATCCAAGAGCAAATTAATTTACTTCAAGCCACAAAGCCACTCTAGGTTTAACAAAATATTTATTAGTTATTAGAAATGTCCGATTTTGACTTGAAAAAAAAAGGAAGAAAAATTGAGAGGTACGTAACTATTTGACTGAACCTTTATGTTTTCTAATATCAAGAAGAGTAAAATTAACAGGGTTATGGACCCAACAGTATGTTTCAATGGCGTGAAAGCACACAGTTCAGTGCCAAAATAGTAGAAATAGGACGGAATCTTCTCAAATACTTGAGTACCATTCAGTGCCATATAAATGCTACAAAGACAGAACGCACTAACAAGGTATTTGAGAAGACTTATACTACTGAAGTTAACAAAACGATAGCGCGTTTCAGAGTACAACTAATGCCATCTAGCAGTGGCGTGATGGAACTAATTGCATGTTAAAGTTGTGCTTGTTACAAGTGTAGTTTGATTTAATGCTGAAACCAAATTTCTTAAATTATGACTACAAATAACACACTAACAAACTAGAGATACTACGTATTGTTTCTTTGGATTAATGACTGTTTATAATTTTTATGATCACAAGCACAAGTAAAAGTAATCGTTACCGCGTGCGCCTTCGGCGACATGTCACGACAACATTGACTATGAAAACGCAACGAAATGTTGGTTTAAAAATATACTCTAGAATATTAATCTGAATAGCAAAGTACTTCTTTTTTTGTTTAAGAATATATTTTCTTAAAATACACCCAAGAAATTTTTAATTTATTTAAGATTATTTAAATGTGATGTAAGAGGTAAAAATTTCTTGATGTAAGTAATGTCCAATTAATTGATTACAAATGAAATAAAACCTTGAAGTGAACGTGTTCGTCTAAAAGTAAGAATAAAGTTAAGAGTAAAATTGTATTAGAAAAAGATAAGCAGTATTTTTGTAATGACAATATTTTATTACTTTTAATAAATATTTTTTCAGAATTAGCAAATATTTTGAGAAATTGCTTGTTCTTATTAATAGAAATCCTTTTCTTCTGTGTACATGCCTGTCCATGACAGTTGCATTGTCACTCAGAGGTTTAAATGGCAAAGATCTGAGGCGCACTGCCACTGCATCGGACACCCTGAGATATTTCAAAACCGAAATGAAGTAATGCACACAACGTTAAAAACAGGTCAAATTACCATTTAAATAACTCTATGTGTAATACGGTTTGTACAAATAATAACTTAACACTTTTATTAGATTTTTTTTTTAAACTGCCCTGATAGTTTCAAAGTGTGGACTCAATGTATCAGCACTCGCCTCACACATACTGTTCACATTTTTAGTATATTTACATCAGACAGTTCTCAGGCTATTCAACAAATCCATTAAAGATTTCTTTGTTATTTATTTGTCACTGGCAGGTTAAATTTTTTTGACAATCAGTTGTGTGACATGTAGTCAGTATGTCAGTTTGTTATACAAACAAACATGTAGGAGCATACAAAAAAAAACCAAAAAAACCAGAAAAACTTACTTCTGTACCTAAACAATAATAAAAGTTTTGTTACTACAATCAAAAAGCTTGTGAAAATACATAAATGGCGGGTAATATGCCTGTTAAGCTTATTTTATAGTGAAAGTTTTGAAATTTGTATGTAGAAATTCTCACCAATTGAATCAAATAATATAATTATGTCTCCAATTTGATCATGAGTCAAAGGAGTGGTTTAGTCAACATAATGCCCATTGGCATTGTCAGAAGGTCTGAACTCTGTCCCTGGTGCCATATATTATGCACAAATATGAAAATTTGGATGTTGCAATCTTTAATGTTACACAAACATATCAAAATTGTTGAACAGATTTGAATGTAAATCAGAGAACAGATTCTTTAGGTCCTAAATTAGGGCACTTTTCATTCTGAATGTGAAGGAAAAGTCACAGGTATAAAGCTACTTAAGTCCAATCAAAGATGTACGAGTGCAAGCTGAATGATGATCTACAGTGTTGTTTTTAAATGGACTACAAATTCATTTGAGAATGAAAGAATGAATGGTCTATGAAAGTCAAAGTGACAAATCATTTATTGTTATTAAAGCTGTATCTGTATGAATTTCATTAAGCATTCTTAATGCAAATAAACTATACAGACTCGAGTTTATTGTACCTTCTTTAAATGTTTGAGGAACTACCACATCTATACACAAAATATGAATATACAAAGGAAAAGAAGTATGTATTATAAGTTTGAAAGAAGTGGAAAGTTGTGTGGGCAAAAACAATACCAAAAGAAAGTTACAATATTACAAGTAAACAAACTGTCATTCAATTTAATAATCCTCTATTTTTTTACTTTAGAAACTATTGTACCATGTACAGCAATATGCGATAAATGTTTCGACATCCCATTTGAAGTTAAAGCCAAAAGGGTAAGACTGGTATCTTTCAAAAAGTTTCAATCCTTCTGTAATATTTAACAAGTCTCAATAAAATAAAATACTTTTGTACTGAGTCAAACTAATACACTGTATATCAAAAAGAGGATGTTGAGAAGTAACTGCATAAAGGATTGTTCTGTTTCTTGTAATTTTTCAGCTAAACAACATAAAAGATACATTTAACTGAATTTGTACATTTAATAATACTTGGTACTTGGTGCAAGGGGCTGGTATCCGCAACTCGACGACAAAGCGCCTATTTTGCGTGTGGTTAAATAATAATAATATTAAGAATTAGTAGCAATTTATAAACGACTTTGCAAAATGAGCTATTTCTATTGAAAAACAAACCAATTTGTTTTGAATTGTTAATAGCCTAGATTTTTATTATGAAATAACAAAATAATATACTGGGAGTTGCAGTGTTTTGGTTTGACTACTTTTAAGTACAGAATATGACAGTTCAGATTGAAATTTGATCTTTAGAATTAAGTAATATACTTGCATGTTGTTTGTTTATACTTTGATTACATTGATAGGAGGGCAAGTTGCCATGTATATGCAGTACATGTAAATGTGCTGAATGTGTCTCCAACACAGATGAAAGGGTAAGAGTTATTTTAAAATGTTTTAAATTCTATTACTTACTATTAATAAGGTGGATTATTTAGGACCTGTGGACTAGCAGTTTGGCCTATTGTAATCAACACCAATTACATCTCCGTAATTTTCTTATAGCACATAGTTTTTACCTAGATATGTCTACCCAAGAGCGAGGCTAACCCTTAGAGGCTAAGACGATGCAATGGTGTGTGTTCCACTTCATGGTAGTGAATTCTAGCACTCTAATCTCAAATTGTAAACAATTTCTGGCTTTTGTTAGAACCCTCTTGGCACTGTAGGTATTAAATAATAAGGGCTTTTGAATGTACTGGCTTTTTGACCAGGTGTCTTCTCGTTGGTCCCTTAAGATGAGCTTAGGTAGACTGTGTGGAATCATAGTGTAGGATTGGGGGATGTTGAAAACTCCTCTAGCTTCAGCTATGCTGCCTCATTACCTTTAATATCACAAGTGTATTTAGTGCAGTTATAAACTTCACCTCAGCCGTCAATGTTTGGGAGACTGCATGGTGGGCTGCTTGGTTATCTAAGTTTATGTAAATGTCCAGTTAACATAATCTTTCATTTAGTTCATTCTGCATAAGCAATTATGAAGTATATCACCCTCTGAAACTTGAATGTATGTGGATCAAATTTTTATAGCTGACTCTGTGTCCAATTACTAACCCATCTGACAACTATCCTTCCAGATGTCTGTTGTCTGTATCCTAATTCCAGAACTATGATTGATAATTCTTAAAATACGTGTTAAAGTGTAGTTTTGAAAGTTTTGTTTGGAAAGCATGACAACGTAGAAGCCACAAACAAATCCCTTTGAAGTGAGATAGTCGCTTATGTTTAAATTGAATTTTCTATCTTTAGACGCAGTTGTAAACTTTTAATGTTTCTATTTTAAAAATGCTTAGGAGGGGGTTTTACCATGCACATGCACTGATTGCGCTTGTGACAAATGCATTAGCATAACTGTGCCTGAGACCCGGAATACACAGGTCAGTTTGTTAGACATCAACTCAATTTGTAGGATTAGTGATTCACAAACAACTTTGCACATTTACATGTCATAAAGAGACACGTTGGCCTCAAATCTGCTAATTTTAAATCATCTCAGTTTGTTGACAGAGTGTCAGTGGCAGGAATTTGAACGTTAAGAGGAGTGGCTAGCTATCGAGCTACTACTCAACTACCATTGCAATTTTTTGGTGTTCTGCTCTTCAAGGGCAAGTCGATGGCATGTTGTCTTAGTGTTAATTAATATTACATATCTTTTATTTGAAGACTAAATTGCTGTTTACACAAGTTAAAAATCAATATATGCATAATAATTTCCATGGTAATTTTAGTAAGGCAACATTGATTGTTACTAATTAAATAAATGAATATGTCATCAGTGCCATTCCACCGAGACTCGACTGACATTGCAACTAGATTTTGACAGACAAATGTTATCATAATTACAATGCAATCTCAAGGGAGTCTCAGTGGAATTACAATGATTAGAGGTTAAAAAAATTAGCAGAATTGGGCCCCTGTAGAAGTAAAAAACATATTGCACCCGTCATGGAAGAAAGGCATAAATGCAGTTACGTTGCCTACAGAAAAATATAATCTACATCCTCCCCATTCCTTGTAACTCTGTCAAACAGTTAAAAGAATTGGAGATGATGTAGGTTATATTTCTCTGTGTCTAACACAGCAATTAACATTTTTTACATAACTTCTCTTATGCCATTCTTCCATGTGGTATATGATATACCACATGGAAGGAAGATATAAGCATTTTAGATGGCATCAAACCTGTAGTGCACATTTCTTAGATTACTACGTATATTTGTTATGAATTAATTTAGTTTCACCCAAATGCACATCTAATCTTGCGCTTGATTCTTGGCCCGCTACCCACAACGCAACCAAGCTTAGATTTCATAAATGTAATAATTAAGATGACAACCATGTGTCTCAAGTGTCTCCCGTACCATAAATAATTCGTATTTTGAAGGAATTGTAAACTCCCAGTTTAGCATGGCAACACTTAGTCTTATCAATATATCATGATATGGTAAGATAAGCGCCAAAATGCGTTCCGCACTGACAATGCGCGAAAATATGGCTAAGGTCGCGTGACCACACGCACTAAATTAACGTGTCTAAATTACGCATATTCAGATTATCGCTAACGTTACACGGTTACATCCGACAGAAAAGTTTAATTTGTCATTTTACATAAAAATTGTTTTGATTACAAATTGAATTGCCTACTTTCACACCTCCACGCGGTCAACCTGATAACGGTTAATTAGCCGAAATATTGAAGTCATATCAAAACACGTCTAGGTTAGGTCAAGCGGCTGAGGTCTCTAAAATTACACTCGGTATTGGAGTATGTGACGTTATGTTAAAAGAAACATTAAAATCAGATTGTCCTGAATATAAATATATCAACTTTTCAAACCAAATACGGGCAAAAACAAACATTATTGTGACAAATAACGCGCGCGCTCCTCTACATAACCTTGATAACGAAAAACGATGATACCATTTTGTAGTTCAAGGTCCCGTGAAAAACTGAAAAGTCACATGAATGTGTTACACAAACAAAACTGAAATATCATTGCGACCCGCACAGAAATCTATTTTAAGACAAACAACAGACGAAAAAAGCACTAACCTTTACAACCTCAGGTGACGGCCTTATCCATGTATTTTTCTATGGACTTTTACACCGTAAAACAATTGCCACTGCACAGAGCACACAAAATTATATTTATTTACACTTTGTAAGAGAAATCATACTCAAGTTACAACGTTTTTCTTACAAAATTAACACTTTTCACAAAACATCACATGTTACGAACTTCATGCACGACAGAATTTTCTTTATAATGTGTTGCCAGCGGAAAAATTTAAACTTATGCTATTACAGGACCTACACAAACTCGTACGTAAAAATATGTTTATTGTTTTCATGGAACACGTGCTTATACAGGACGTTACAGAAAATTCATTAACGAAACAAATTCAATTATTTGAATAAAATGTCTATTCCGAGGCTACTTTAAACTTTATATAATTATTATTACCTACTTTATTACAAATGGCGAAGTTAATTTCGTTCCTGTAAAATACAAAAAATAAATTAAACATATTTAATTTTTTTTTCTTGAACTGGTACTTAAGTAAATATGAACTGTAATCTTTATAAAATGAGGCAAAACTTTTTGTTGAAAAATGTTTCGCGTACATTACATAGTATTCAAGTTAAGCATAGTTAGCAGCAACGAATATTGCCTGAGCGTAGTCAATTTTTTAAAGATAATTCTGATAATTTCACTTTTTAATGATTTTTTTTTTTTACTTCGAAAAACGTTGCCCCGTTTTTTTGTGAACAATGTGAACAACAGTTAAATTAATTAATTTACACTTAAATTAATTCATACGCAATTATGTCATTTGGTTGTGCGTTTTAGTCAGCTTTACGGCAATTATTTGTATTGCAAAAAAAAAATCTGTGAGATATACTGACTATTCGTTACAAGATAAAGATATACTTCTCGCTAGAGTAATAGTGTTCTGTAGTATACATATATACTGGAACCAGTGAAATACTGTAGACAAGATGTATTATTGGTCTCGTCAAAACTTAGTTTAATTTGGCAGTGTTGACACTGTTAATTGTAAACTAGACGAAGCGAAGTTTAAAAAAATCTAATAATAGATGTTTACGAACTTTGCCCAAGATCTATGCATAGTCGACTCTACTCAGGCTATACTGGTTCAAGAAACTTTAAAATAGTAGAACCTTAAGCTGCAACTAACTACGTCAAATAGGCATAACGATCTTAGAAGGCAGCTTTGTAGCATAAGAGCAAGTAGGGCAACTCCGCCTGTTCGGCGGGTAAATGCAGATACTATTACCAACACTATAATTAATTAAAAATCAAGGTGTGCGTCATAATATTGTCGTGCTAGTGCTATATGGAAATAACCTTTGTTAAATGCTGTAAGTACTTACGTATTGATTTTTATATCAGCATCGAGTATGATTATAAAATAGAAATAAAATGCTGAAGAATTTTAGTTATTCATGCTGAAGAATTTTAGTTACTTTTGATCAAACTACCCTAAACACAACAATAAGCACGTCTAGCGACCGGTTCAATTCTATGATTCTTTAATTAATGACGCTTGCGATGACCCGCGATACGCAATGTGAGGTCACCGCGAGACTGTGCAAACGTATGCAGCCGCGTTGCTACATTTGTATGGAGTTATCATTTATTTATGTATTTATTTAAATTCACTAACGCTTAATACATTCGGTTACAACAATATTTTACACACTTTCGACAGGGTGTTACAGTTAAAATGCTTAACCAATTACAGGTGAACATGCCATGATGAGAGTATGAAAGTTAGGACAATTAAATTTATTATTATTATATTATATTACTTAATTAAATCATACTTGTCTTATTATACGATGTTTGTATGCTTACGAGACTTTACGTTCAATAAATATTTTTATTTTGAAACAGCACGCAGTAGACCAACAAATCAACATACCAGTGAATTTTGAAGATAAATTAGAGGTAATTAGAGAAGAACAAAATTCACCATTATCGTCAACTGTGGAAAATGAAGAACAAAAAAAAGAAAACGAACCGAAGCCATTTGTTCCAACAGTGAAATGTGTATGTGCAAACACAAAATTTGACGAAAAAGCTGAAACAGAATTAGATACCGAGAAGCTTCACCATATCTTGAACGAAAAAGAAATGGAGCTTCGGAAGGAATTTCAAAAAAAATTGGAAAAAGAGACTAGTTATTTGAAGGAGAGATTTAATTTTGTATTGCAGTATGTTAACGCAAACTAATGTATTTCAAAATGTTCAAATGTGATTTCGTATTCTAGGTAGCTAAAGTTAAATGTTTTATATATTATAGAAATGAGCAAGCACGATCATCATTGATGCTACGCGAAGCTTATAGAGAGAGGAAAGAAAAAATATCTGTTTTACAAACTCAGCTAGAATGCAAGAATTTAGCTGGACTAATGTACGTCATGTGTGCTGAACGAAGAAAAGGAAAATTGGAGAAGCTACAAATCATAGAAAGTAAGTTTTAAATTTTATAAACGCCCTACATTACTTTCTAAAGTATTGTAAGTACAAAAAAATACGTATACGTTTACGAAAAAATAATCGATACATGGTCTTAGGACAACCAATAATTTTACTAATAGATAACAAACCTTTCTTCGGTATTCCAATTCAATATTTATGCTAGTTGAAACATTTCACAATAAATTGCACTATAAAAATTACAAAAACAAATTTTTATTGGCTTGCACCTCCTTCTAAACCTTCTTTTCAACTGATGACCAAGCAACAGACTTAGAAAATCAAGAATTTAAGTAAACAATCGTGCATTGTCATTCAGGTAATAAAAGCACGGGATTGGTTGTTTCGAAATATTTTTTTTGTATATTAGTTAAAATCACCACGCAATTATTTAACTGTGTTACGTGTTTGTGAATTTTTAATGGGCCTAAATATTAGTATGATGGAAATTCGGTTTATGCAAAATATTTTTCAAATTGTGTGTAATGCTCATATGGAAATAATTTAGGGGTCAGTTAGGGGAGTACTTGTCCCCTATTGTGATTAATCTGTTTTCCACTGGCTCAAGCATATAAATCAATCATTCATTTAAGTCTTCGTTGCTATTTCGAAATAATTTAGAGAAATAACAAGGTTAGTACCACGTGGCCATACAACGAATAGTTTAGGTTTTTAATAGTTGAAAAGCAACAAATATGTTTCTTAAAATATTGTCGTTTCGTATCGTAAATATGTATAATGACGAATATTGTTTGTTAACAAAATATATAACCAGAACTAATCAATTGTTAATTCGAAATAAGCAAAACCATGTATATTTTTGCTTTTGCAACGTGACACCCTTAACTGATTTTTTAAGTTAAGTCCAGATAATATAAATTTTTAAATGTACAGAGGTAAATTTACATCTCTCAACAAATACTTACATGTAACTGTAATTAATTACACGGCACTTCTTCGTTGTTCACTAGTAACATTGAAGCAAAAATATTGCAGGGAAGCACTGCCTAAACATTTATGAAGAACATAGTAAAATTTAAACGAAATAAAGGTAGGCAACCACCGCGCCACTTAGATGCGAGATGATAGATCGCTGCTCAAAATATAAGATGATAATACAAAAATTGACTATACATGTTAACAGACATCCCTATCATAACATTAGAATTTAAAAATGTATGGGGTATATTATTCAGCCATTAAAACTAAATAAATAGCGAAAAAAAATATTGGAAATATGTTTTTAGAGAGCTCGCCACATTTGTCGCGAATAGTTCAATAAAAGTGAGCCAGTTATTCTCCAGTGTGCCAAGGTGCAATATTCATATTATTATTCACTCTCGAATACAACAGCATAAAATATCTCTCGTCACATATCATCCCATTACATGTTCCATTGCTAGTAATATATAGGTCTCTTTAGAAGAGGATGCTACAGTCTGTCATTCGAGCTCAAAGCCACATGGAAACTTTACACGTTTTTCAGGGCTTTCAGCGATGATCCTTCATCGTTAGCGAGAGGTATTGCTACTAAGTATTCATAAATGTACCTACCTAACTTGGATAGTAAAATCTTGGGGAAAAATAGACATCGCGCCACAGGAACTTGAACCGTCAAACTTGCTATTGAGAAGCAACAGCTCTGCCACTGAGCTACCACCGATCTGTTTATTTTCGTTACGGTCTCAGTTATTATTTTACCTATAGTATGTATTATTAAATGGTTGTAAGTGCAAAAGGTTGTTCTGTAAACTTTAACTACGTAGATAGTATATTCATTGACTATAAATATTATATTTTCCGTGAATACATTTTGATACCAATTTTTGTTAGAGTATACGGAATACATTAATAACCTGCATGAAGTGCTCTCCGAGGGACAATCATTGATACTTCATCTTTCAAGAGGATACAAAACTGCAGCTCGAGTTAATTATGAATGGCAAGAGAAAATGAAAAGCATTATAGCTGAGGTAAACAATTTTATTAATTTCTATTTAGGAAATTACCAGAATTAATGTAAAGACTATATATGTATAGTAAAAAATATTTCGGCTGTGACCTGGCAACCGGTGCTATCTCAATTTTGACAACTTTACAGGTGAAGAAAAAGTCATTTGTATAGCATGTGGTTTATTGAATAAAAATACGTAGGGTACATACATACATGTGTAATAAAAATATCTAAAAACTACGTATTTTTATTTAATAAACCAGATGCTATATAATGACGCGAGCAATTATTTTTCTCTCGACACTGTAAGTGTGTGAAAATTTAGATGGTATTGATTCCCAGTTCACAGTCGATATGCTATAAAAATTAAAAATATTATAATAATGAGTATTTTACTTAATGTAAAATTTACAGTTCCAAAACTTCATTTACAATTTCGCGGGTGGATCTCCTGAAACAAATCAATACTTTTTTGATTTGCCGGCATTGTTGCGTTGTGAAGTTCCCATAGAAGATGATCTGCGCGAAGACCCAATAGAAGAGGAAGAAAGTGCAACAATTGAAGAAGGTAAATTAATAACAGCCTGTAAAATGGTTAAATGCTTAAACTAATACGCATGTGTATTGGGCCCTAATCGGCTGGTAACCCTAAAAACTTTATTAAAAAAAATCAAAATATGACATGCAGGATGGAAAAAAAATCAAATAGTTAGAAGCAGGACAAGCGTCGGTATTTTGGATTACAGCAGTTATTAAAAGTATCGGTAGATGGCGCTTTCATTAATTTGCAATATTTATTTGTAGAAATTGAAAGTGAAGAAACTGCATGGTATCAGAAACTGAACAATGATAGTGGCAGTCCTTTCGTGATATTCGGCGACATGGAAACTTTCAAACCGCCGGAGCGGCGCTTGACCTTGCAGCGCGTGAAAGCTGCGAAAACGGCACCGAGGAAATGGAAAGAATACGGTAAAGTTACAAAGTTTATTTAAGTAAGGGTTTGTGTGCATGTGTGGCGTTTGTGCTGAGAGGGCCAAACGATTTAGATAATTTAATATAGTTCATCAAGAGCTTGCTCACGAAGCGTTTACTCTCTCAATATATAGGTATGTATATTATTTACTTATTTCTAATTTTGTCGGTATTTTTGAAGAATCTTATTAATTTAAGGAAATTGAATCTTGCGTTCGCAACGTATATTTAATTCCCTTAGACTCGACTCTACTTAGTTAATAACGATTAATTTTTTCGCAGCGTTCCACGACACGTTCATAAAATCGAACTGTCCGATGGCGGATAAAGTTAAAGACTATTATCTAAAACGGGTAAAAATGCCTGACAATTGGGAATGCCTGGATATCGAAGGGACGGTAAGAATTAGAAGTGTGTTTTTTCACAAGGTCTAAATTTTTTTAATGATACCATGTGACCGGACGAAAAAGTCGCGCACCTGCTGGTAAACGACACGCTATCCATAACAGTGCCGCTCAGAATTTTAAGTCGCAAAGATCTGAGGGGTACTGCCACTGCGCCCATCACACTGAGACATAAGTTGACAAGTCCCACGTGCTTGTAATTTCACTAGCATCCTTTCACAGTAATGCTCACATTACTGCTTGACGGCAGAACTAGATAAGGTGGCAATACTTCCCTAGGTAAACTCTTCCACAAAGAGCTCTATTGCTATTAAAGCTTTACTTTTGAAATTTGGAAATACAATTTTTTTCGGATCTAAAATGGCGTTCGTCTGTTTTTTTTTCAAATAAAACTACCGGGGAAATACTTAAGTCATCAAACAATTGCGTCTAATATTAATGCAAACCCCACCCTGAGTTATAGTTATAGATACAAAAAAAATTAATTTTACCATAATGTTTAATTTACCAAAAAACATATTCCAATTTACGATATATGTATACATACGATTAGCAAAATATTTTAACATACATATTATTAGGCAGTTTTAACTGCCTCTGTGACCGAACGGTTGCCACGCAGAGGGCCCGGGTTTGATTCCCGGGCCGGGAGAAATATTCGTATGGCCTACCTACATTTATTTCTCTCGTGAGGTTGGGTGTGATTTGTGGTTGTCTTTGTTTGTGTCCATGGCACCCGCGATACAGTTTCCCTAGTGCGGGACTGTGAGTATATGCGTTAGTGGTTATTATTCTCGGAATAGTGTCCATAACCTAGTTTAGGTTTAAAGATTTATTTCTCACTAACAATTTTCATTCACTTAACATGAGAAAAAATAACAAAATATGAGTACAGTTGAAATATCGAACGACAAAGATTAAGTATAAAAATTATTCTACATTAACGTGGGTAGTTGCTTAAATATGAGTTAGTTCGTTCAATCGCTAACGTGAATGTTATACAAAATTAACAAAGATACATAGAACGAGAAAAACTAGAAGCGACATTCAAGTAGTTTAATTAGGACGAAACGTTTGGTACTATAAAGTAAGAACTATAATAAAATAATTTTGTTATGTTTATTATGTATAATGACAATATTTCTTTTTTGTTTTGTTCATTATAATAATTTTATTTGATTTTATTTTTTATTATTATATAATTTCCGTGGAAATGTTTATTATTCAAGTATTCGTTTTTCTTATCGTGCAATATTATTTAATATTCAAATATTGTATCGTGAAATATTATTTATTTAATAATTACGCGAATATTTAAATAGTAAAAATTAGGTAGTGAACACTAGTCCGAGAATGACCGACCTATTTTAGACCACTTGGCAACAGCACTCGACTTTGAGAACCCTCATTATGCAATGATTGTGTCAATAACATACTATTATTTCCAATGTAACACTCACGAAAATCTAGGAACGATGCTTATGTATTTGTAAGTGTTAATTGATATGAACTAAAAATAAAATTGTTTATTATATGGTTGTTAAGGTAACAACCTTAGAAGAAAATATATAACAACATATTTTCTTTTTTGCCTGTAGCCCGAAGGGATGGGGCGCCATGTCACTACCACGAGCGTTGACATACGAGGCAATATGGGGTCCATTCTGAAGATCATGTAAGTTACACCTTACGTGTACAGTGTCGTCTGATGTCTGTCCATTTGCTGCATGCATGTGCCCTTTATGGACAGGGTCATAATTTATTAGAGGTACCTACTTACAACAAAGACAAAAATAAATTTATTTCATTATAATTTAAATACATGTAAAACAAACGTAAAGGAAGCTGTGATAATATTCAAATAAACAATAAATATAGGAAATGAAACTATTTTTCCGGATTTAAACCTCCTCCTTTATATATGAAATCGGTTAAAAAAGGAACTTGAATTATTTTACAGTCATCATAAAGCTGTACAATTAAATCTTAGAACTCTAATAGTGTAGTTGCTATGCCTAAATTAAGTAAATGAGTACTTGTATTTGAGGCATCTTGTTAAAAAAATAATAACTTTCTTGCAAAGTACAGAAAAATAGGTACAGAGATGTGCCTAGCTCCCAAAAGCTATGGGTAGCTAGGTCTTACGTCCGTCAAATGTGTTGCCTCAAAATAACAATAACCACCTAAGTATGAATAAGTGCAAATGTATTATAATAAAGTACAAATGTATTATAATAATACATTTGTGCTTAAAACAGGTTAGCTATATTTATTTAACAATAAACCAATTAGTTATTATAATATAATTATGATAATCCATAAAGACAAGCAACGACCACGCGGCACACCAAAAGGTTGCACTGCAACTGCGCTTCTAAATGTTGTATGAAAATTAGTAGTGGCACTACTACCGCTTCTATAAGTGTCTAATTTGAAGACGCTATTAGTGTAAAGGAAAGAATGTACAAGGAAGCAGAAGAATTTATACGACTGCGATGTAGGTGCCCATTTAATTTGAAAACATCTAACGGATAGAACGCGCCTTAAATAATACGGTCATTCTCGGACTAGCGTTCACTACTCGTTCACGTTCGATTTTTTTCGCGCAATATTATTTAATATTCGAGTATTGTATCGTATAATGTTATTTAATAATTACACGATAATATACTTGAATGTTTAAACAATAAAAAATGCCACGGTAATTAGGTAGTAAACACTAGTCCGAGAATGACCGACACATGCCTTAATATTACGCGCTTAAAACGTTGTTTATTTTCTTATGAACCCAACAAGGTATAAATTACGCGTAGATACATTGTGAGAGCGTTTTCCGCCAAATTCCTCATTACAAAAATTACACGTTGGTATCTTCTTTACATAGGGCGCACTATAAGTTTCCGGAACTGGCCACTTACATAAACAATATTTAAAAAGTAATACAACCTTTGAAAATGGAACTCTTTGGCTGTAGAATACAGTTTGTTTCATCTGACTGTCACTTGTTTTTACATTGTGGCGTCGTTTTAGTAATTGGTTGTCTACATCACCTTGGATTTAACTCGTGAAAATTTTCGTAATACGATTTTCTACGACTTTAAGCGTAATTTAACAGCTCAGCAGAGCTTCGCTCGGTATCAAATTGCTTTTGGCGATGAAGCACCATGCAAGACGACTATTTATAGCTAGTTTGCAGAATTCAAACGCGGTTGTGTGAATCTTAGTGACGAATTTCATGATGATCGCCCGTCCACTGCTGTGAACAACAAAAACATCGATGCTGTGCGCCGTATGATCAAAACAGACAGGCATGTGACATACCATGAGTTTCAGGCATCTTTAGGCATTGGCATGAGTCAAATACAATCAATACTACACAAACATTTGGGTGTGAAAAAGCTGTGCTCTCGGTGGACCCCACACAATTTGACTGAGGCTCAAAAAACGGATCGCATCACTTGGTGCAATGCCATGCTTAGGAGATTCAACGAAGGGGCCTCAAATTTGGTGTGGAACATAGTAACAGGTGGCGAAACATGGATTTATAGTTACGATCCCAAAACAAGACAGCAATCGAGCGTATGGGTCTTTCGAGATGAGCCGAAACTAACCAAAGTGGCGCGCGTGCAAAGTGCCTTTAAGCGGATGATCGCTAGCACGTGGCTACTGTTGCTTTGTGGAATTATTGTACCGTGAATAGTGTGGTGGGATGTAAGGGGGCACACACCATCACAGCTCTTATTGTCAACCTCACCTGCACGCGGTACATCCTGCAGTAACCGACGAGGCTCTGGCGACCGGTAGTAGGCGGTATAGCCCTTCCCCACATTGGCGCTGTCAAATCTGCTGGCTACCGACGGGCAGCAGCGTCGGTAGTACAAAGGCAGCGCCCTGCGATCTCCAACCCGCATGCCCAGCGTGGAGATTATGGGCAATAACCCCCTTCATGGACGGCACAACCAATCGAAGGCCCCCAGTTCCCGGTCGCCCCGCTATTCCTGGTCACGGTAGCGGCCATGGTACCGGCGGGGTAGGGGGTGCTAAGAATCCCCGGGCTACCGCAGGCTACCAAAAACAACTGACCCTGGCTACGTTTAACGGACGAACTCTTAGGCTTGACGAACACCTTGCACAGTTGGAAGTGGAACTGGAGAACATTAGATGGCATGTTCTGGGGCTGTGTGAAGTCCGAAGAGAGGGAGAGGACACCATAACCCTAGACTCGGGCCATCTACTGTACTTCCGCGAGGGTGATCAAACATCCCAAGGTGGTATAGGATTCCTCGTCAACAGAGTCCTCTCTAACAACGTTGAAGAGATCTCCAGTGTGTCGAACAGGGTAGCGTACCTGATCCTTCGGCTATCATAAAGGTATAGCCTGAAGATCATTCAGGCCTACGCACCGACCTCGACACATTCGGATGACGATGTAGAAGATATGTACGAGGACATATCGAAAGCCTTACACAACACCACCAAGGCTCACTTCAACGTTGTTATGGGGGACTTTAACGCTAAAGTGGGATTCCCAAATCTTGACGAGTCTCGAGTCGGCCCGCATGGTTATGGAGTAAGGAATCACAGGGGGCAAACGCTAGTCAACTTCCTCGAGCACGAGGGGCTCTTCTTGATGAATTCGTTCTTCAAGAAGAAGCCTCAAAGGAAGTGGACTTGGCGAAGCCCCGACGCTGTGACTAAAAATGAGATCGATTTCATCCTGACGGACAGACACATATTCAGAGATGTCTCAGTGATCAACAGGTTTAGCACCGGATCTGATCACCGACTTGTACGAGGCTCTCTGAATATCGATGTCAAACTTGAAAGAAGCCGCTTGATGAAGTCCACGCTCCGTCCTAATCCACTCCAGATCATGGCGGGCTCCGAGAAGTTCCATGAACTTCTCGAAGCGAGATTCGTCGAGCTGGAACCCACCGAGGACGTTGACGAGGCCCTACAAGGCGTGGTTGGGACGCTGAGAAGCGAGGGCATCAAATTCTGTCAATTGCAGCGTACGGGAAAGAAGTCTAAACTCTCGGATGAGACTCTGCGACTTATGACGAAAAGACGCGATGACATCCAGGCCACTTCGTCAGAGAGGTCATACCTAAACAAGCAGATTTCGAAGATGGTACGGCGTGACCTTCGGAGCTCCAATACACGCCTCATTGAGGAGGCGATAGAGCGAAACCGAGGGTCCAAAGTATCCACTCAGCAGCTTGGAAGGAGCCACCTGACGAAGCTTACAACGCACGATGGCCTAACCGTTACGTCAAGGCAGCAGATACTCGCCGAGATAGAGGACTTCTATGGCCGTTTGTACGCTGTAAATGCTCCTCGGGTCCAGCGTGACAATCACGATTTGAGAGCCACCTTGACGCGCCACTATACCGACGACCTGCCAGAAATCAGTCAAGACGAGATCGTGTTGGCTCTAAAACAGCTTAAAAATGGAAAAGCCCCCGGTGAAGACGGAGTTACTTCGGAGCTTTTGAAGTCTGGAGGAGTTCCTATTATCCAGGAACTTCAGAAGCTCTTTAACTTGGTCATTCACTGCGGGAGAACTCCACGGGCGTGGAACAGGAGTATTGTAGTTCTCTTCTTTAAAAAGGGAGATAAAACTCTACTGAAAAACTACCGACCCATCTCACTCCTGAGTCACGTCTACAAGCTGTTTTCTAGAGTCATCACGAATCGCCTCGCAAGAAGACTCGATGAGTTTCAGCCACCGGAACAGGCCGGGTTTCGGGGAGGATATGGCACCATAGACCACATACACACAGTGAGGCAGATTATACAGAAGTCCGAAGAGTATAATCGGCCCCTGTGTTTAGCTTTCGTGGACTATGAGAAGGCCTTTGACTCTGTCGAAACCTGGGCTGTCCTGGAATCCTTACAGCGGTGCCAAGTGGACTATCGTTACATACAAGTGTTGAGATGTCTTTACGATGCTGCTACCATGAGTGTCCAAGTACAGGACCAGCAGTCTGAACCTATCCAATTACGCAGAGGGGTGAGACAGGGGGATGTCATATCCCCGAAACTGTTCACCGCTGCATTGGAGGATATGTTTAAGACGCTGGACTGGAAAAGGATGGGCATTAACATAAACGGCGAGTACATCTCACACTTGCGATTTGCAGATGACATAGTCCTAATGGCAGAATCGCTGGAGGAACTGGATCATGCTGAACAGCCTAGCATCCGCCTCGCGGCGGATTGGTCTTGGCATGAACTTTGATAAAACCAAAGTCATGATCAATGACCACATTGATCCGAGACCCATCTGCGTCAATGGCCACCTTCTTGAAGTTGTTTCCGAATACACTTACCTCGGGCAGATTCTGCAGTTAGGTAGAAATAACTTCGAGAAGGAGGCCAGGAGGAGGATTCAGCTTGGCTGGGCAGCGTTTGGGAAGCTCCGTCGAGTCTTTTCGTCACCCATCCCGCAGAGCTTAAAAACAAAGGTTTTCAACCAGTGCGTCCTACCAGTTCTAACGTACGGAGCTGAGTCGTGGACACTCACGATACGGCTAGTCCACCAGTTTAAAGTCGCTCAGCGAGCTATGGAACGAGCTATGCTCGGAGTTTCTCTGAAAGATAAACTCCGTAATGAGGTTATCAGACAGAGAACCAAAGTGATCGACATAGCTCTTCGGATAAGCAAGCTGAAGTGGCAGTGGGCTGGACATATCTGCCGAAGAACCGACAACCGCTGGGGTAAACGAGTTCTTGAGTGGAGACCACGACTTGGCAAACGTAGTGTGGGACGCCCTCCAGCCAGATGGAGTGACGATCTGCGGAAGATTGCTGGCAGGAAATGGATGCGTCAAGCCGAGAACAGGGCGAAATGGCGTGCATTAGGGGAGGCCTATGTCCAGCAGTGGACTGCAATAGGCTGATGATGATGATGATGATGAATAGTGTATTGATACACGACCATTTGTTTGTCGGAAGTTATTGACAAACTCGATAAAAATGACCGTAAACGCCGTATTATCTTACACCACGATAATGCCAGTTCTCACACGGCCAGACAGACAAATGAATGTTTCAGGTGAACGTTGTTCACCTTCAGGTGAACAACGTTGACCTTATGAGCCATCCTACGTACAGCCCCGACCTGACACGTTGTGACTTTTACTTATGTCCAAAAATTAAGGACCAGTTACGCGGTCAACGATTTTCATCACCTGAAGAGGCTGTCGAAGAGTACGAAAAATATGTTTCAGAGATTGTCACGGAGGAGTGACATTAACGCTAACGGAGAATATTTTGAAAAACAATAAATTCATTTCTGACCATTTATAGTATTTTTTTCTTATTCATTCCGGAAACTTATAGTGCGCCACTCGTATATATACTATACTATATACTCGTATATATGTTATAGCTCCATCGATACCTTCGCTGATTCCGCCAATGTCGAGTTAAAAGCGACAATCTGTTGGACGAATTTTTTTAAATTTAGTTTGGTATAAACTGTAATTACAATATTAATGAATACCTACAGAAAAAAATTTAACCATACATAACGAGTACCGAATATTACACTTAAATAGTAATAAGTTTAAAGAGCTTAAATTACTAAAATAAAATAGGAACACATTTTTAAACCAAAAACTAATAGTTAAACCATAGGTAGGTACTTAAACAAACTTGTACATAAAACTAATGAAAAAAAACCGAAATGTGAACTCGCGACACGTGGCTTCATAGGCAGACTCTGCCCACTAGGCCACTAATCCGCATCATTGCTACTATAGAAATGGTTTGTTGTGGACGTTTACCTTAATTATTTGTCATCTGCGGATCTATTTTTCATTTTGTAGGACAGCATCAGGACTCAGCCAGTGCTACGGTGGCAACCGTGCCGCATTGCTTGGAGCCCGAGATTCCCTAGAGATCGCTTCGACAACCAAACTAGTAAGTGTTCTAATTATTTAATACAACAAAATATTATTTATTGCACACCATTGGTATATGGTGCATATTTGAAACAGGTGGGTAATTTTCAGGCTAGTTTTCTCTATCTAATTTCCGAGGCAATATTTGTTATTTAACAGTCGATACTACCTCAGCTCGAATTCGACTTTTTGCCGTACTAATTACAGACTGTACAGTACAGACTTTAATTTTTTGTACAACAGCGTGCAATCGAAAAGTGTCGGCAGTCGGCACGCGCAAGCGCAAGCAGTGCAAAGGCGCCAGATACTTACACCGTCGGCAGTAGAAAGGTACAATTAGTTCAACAGAATAATAGATCAATTTCATTTAATTAAACTAGACTTGATTACGAAATTTATTCCATGAGGAAATAAAAATGTATAGAAATCTGCTTTGTAACGTACAAAAATATATAAGTATAAATATAAAATCGGATAATAAAATCGGACAAAACAGCTCACCTCAGAGAATGAATTCAAAATCACTAGAGTCGAAACTGTGTAGAATTTTTAGTAAATTTAATGTAACAAATATTAAATTTAACAAATATTTTTTTTCGCAATTTGGAATTTTCAGTGTTCTAAACAATACAGTTACATGTTTGACAAAGGCTAATTGAGATTATCAAGAAATACAAATAAAAGTATAGGTCGTTGCCCATATTTTATCGCCTATTACCTAATACCTTACCTATACCTATTGCACCTTTCGACAGACCTCCTTCTTCGAAGAGGCAAGATATATTTTTGAAGATAACGTTTCAAGACATGAAAAACTTGTTGACGGTAGCTCGAAGTGAGTCCCCTATAGACAAAATATATACAGAGCAAATAAACGGGACCACAGATTTTTTGACAATCGACACTTGTCGGTCTGCAAAAAATACGATATCGATGGTCTGCTTCTTACTCATTTACTCGATTTTGACCGATCACTTATGTTGATCGACAAAAACTACAATGCCGATCGTCTGCTTCGCACGTACATATTTAAGCGCAGACCACGCCGAAGCTAAGCTAACTTAGCGTAGCTTCGTTCGCCAGTAAGTTTGGAAGAAGACCGGGCGGTATGATCCGCTTCGTTGTAAGGAAGGGGAGGGGGAGGATGTAGCTCCTCCCAGATGCTGGGGGGTTCTGGTGCGCAAAGTCGATCCCGGATCCCTCCCACTAGAGCACCCGAGAAGGCCACCGTGGGGTTTTAGCCAGTAGTAAGTAAGCCATAACCTTTCCGCTGCCCCCCCGGCGGAGAAGTATCCTAGGAGGATTTACCCATGACAAAAAAGCTCACGTAGTCGCATGCAACCAACTATGCCAGCTAAGCTATCTTGACTTAACTTAGCTCACGTAATTGCATGCAAAGCTACACTAAGAAAATACGTAGTAAGTAGTGACATGCTACACTACGGATACGTGCGGGGGTGAAGGGGGGCAGAAGGGCGACATAATACATAGTTCGCTAAACTATCGTTGGGTTAGTTAGTTAGCTCGGTGTGAACCAAAGTGTGAATAGGTGCCCCGGCTACGTGAGCTAGGCAAAGTTGGCTTAGCTTCGTTCGCGGTGTGGCCTGCGCTTTACTCGATTTTGTCTGATCACACAATGTTGATCGACAAAATACGATGTCGATCGTCTGTTGCTTACAAATTTACTCGTTTACTTTGATTACACGTGTCGATACTCAAAATGTCGAGCAATTCTGCAGATTACTTTTGTTACCCTGTGTATTCCGAGAAACTAAAACCAGAAATAGTCATCATAAATTGTAAGTCAATGTCATCAAATATAAAAAAGCTGTAGTTCGGTCTAGTGTAATGTGTAGTGAAGCTTTTCCCGATTATTAAATAATAAGTATTAACAAAATTAGCTGTCCTTTAAGTTTATAGGGATATAATATTATTTGTCTTTACGGTACAACAAAACCACAGCGCTTGCTATTCTAAACTACTAAGAAATATCAAACAAAAGCCATCAATGGCGTTTGACGAAACCCTGTATGAACGTTTTGAGTTTTAAAATTTGATGGCCAAGTAGGGTGTCCCACGACTATGCGACAGGTTAAGTAAAATGTAATTATGTTACTTAAAAGGAATTAATCCTTATGGCCGGCCGCATACAGTCGGAATTCCGTTTCGGAATATCGATTCGAGATTCCGCAGCGAAAATACGAACGGAATTTACGACTGTGTGTTATACCCCCACAAAATATATGGAATACTTGCATTCGAAACGGCTTTCTCTGTTCGGATTTCCAAATGCACAAGCCACCATATGGAATTTTTAATCGGAAAAAATTTCGAACGGAATAGTGCTGTATGTATGTGATAAGTCCGTGATTTGTAAACGGAATTTCGAAACGGTATTTCGATGTATGTGGCCGGCCATAACTGACCGTTTCGATCGGCATCATAAAAATACAGATAGAACAATACTAAAAAAAATTTTAAAACTATAACCAACTTTAAAAAATAATATTTAATATATCGACTGTGAACTGGCAACCGGTACTATCCCAATTTTGACAACTTTACAGGGTGAAGATAAAATCGTTTATATAGCATATGATTTATTAAATATAAATACGTAGTGTACATACAAACATGTGTAATAAAAGTATTTAAAACTACATATTTTTATTTTACTATATCAGATGCTGTATAATGACGCAAACGAGTTTTTTCTTCACCTGTAAAGTTGTCAAAATTGAGATAGTACTGCTAGCCAGTTCACAGGCGATATAATATTATTTAATGTGCTTCGGAACGTCCTGTATGTATAGTTTCATTTAAAACCCTTTTCGCGTTCTGGAATTTAATAGAAGATTAAATATGATCTGAAAAGTTAATTCTTGCGGAGCTATATCAGAGTAAAAGATTTACTTGTCATTTTACGTTTTAAGCTAGGTACGTGTATTAATGCTGTTGTATCGTAGTAAAAGAAATATGTATCAAGTTCTTAAGGTTGCTACAAGTTGAATATTAACTATGTTTTTCCTTTATTTGTTTTTATTTTCAAAGATACCAACGTTTCGGGTTTTTTATAAGTCCGATGATATGCTGACTCGTTTCCAATAAATATTTAAATAATTTTAAAACTTTTATTTCAGAATTTTGAAAAAGAGCGAAATAGACGTTTGCTTGAGTAACGTTTCTAGTATACCGTATGTATATTTTAATTTTAGTATGTATATACACTATATTATTGTAATATTGCAACTACTGCACTATATACACTATTGTAAAGGAGAAAAAAAACAAAAAAATATAAAAGAAATATTGAATTTTTTTCTAAAAATAATTATTTTTATGTGATTATTTGAAATGAAATAATTATTTTTAATTTCTATGTGAACATTTTTTCATGATCCCGACTACCCCAACACTGTTTGCATTTATATAAATTTGACATAGAACAGTCCATAGTGTAGAGGCGAGCGTGCTGTTGTTTGTGCCTGCATACGTTTGGCACAAACTTACGTCATTACTTAGACTATTGGACCAATAATTGAAGAGGACTGCTAATCTCCATACTACAGATCGTAACCCTCAATAATATCAGTACAGAGTACTAAAAAAACCGACCTCAAAAGTACGTGGAATTACGTCTATTTGCTAAGTTTTATTGAAATTACCCCTAGTTCTCCACTATATAGGACTTGACACTGGAGATAATAAAAATAGGATCTCACTACGACACTACTCAAAGTATATCGAGAGAAAAACTTTCTGAAAAATTTTCTTAAAAAAAGGTTCTGGTGAAACTGGTAGCGGTTCTTTTTTGTGCTACTAACTCTTGTTTATACACCACGTAAACAAGAGTTAGTAGTTTACAAACCACGTGGCACATCGTGACAGACTAGAAAAGAATGTATGACATCTCGTCAGCGTGACGAACACACAGTGCGGGAAGCAAGGTCGACGGATCTATCAATCGCGCGCACGTAAGACACTCTCCCGCCGTCGCTACCCGCACCCCACCACCAAATAGATCTAAAATGCGTTTCTTTCTGCGCATTTAAGGTCATTGTTCAAAATGTTTGCAAGTGCCGTTCAACAAATGTCGCCGGTAAACAAATTTGATCCAAGAGACATCTTTTGGATCAATTTTGTTTACCGCAATTAAATAAAAAACGAAATTTTTTTTACTTATTTTTTTAGTGATTTGGGTTCAGTTTCGGATATAGAATGACCTCTGTAAATATGGCGAGAATGCAAATCAACATATTGTAAATGAATAGCCGGCAGGATCCATAAAAATGTGTGAAATAAGCACCATCTAGTTGATTTGTTTGTTATCATTAGAAATTAGAATAGCTTTGGTAAATTGTAGTTCGTCAATATAAAACAAATTAAAATAGCTATTTGGTACACCATATGTGGTGTACCAATAAGTACTAAATACCCGTCTACGTTGTCTTTTAACGCGATTAGCAGTCCTCAAGAGTTATTGGGCCATGATTAAACTAAGGTCGCCTTCAAATTAAACTCTTAGAAGCACTGCAGTGGCGCCACTGTAGTGCTGTCGCCGCGCCATTACTAATTTTCATACAATATTTAGAAGCTCGGTTGCAGCGCCACTATCGAGACACGCACGCGCCACTTTTGCGCTCACATTACAACAACTGAACTAAAAATTACCGAAACGCTACAACAGACACACAACTGTCACGCCATTCTACAAGCGTCTAATTTGAAGGCATAAGTTTTAATGACAATAAGTTTGGGCATCTATCAAAACTGAAAAACGTGTTTGCTTTATATCTTCTTTTTTAGCGCCATTATGACTTTCACAAATTATTTACACATTTTTTGCAGGCATACCGATAGCTTGGAAGTTGTACCTCCACGCAATGTGAATAAAGACAAGATTAGCTATGAAAAGGTAACTTTTACCTACTTATTCGGCATAGTATAACTATAAGAACCGAGTTAAAGGAGGAGATTCTCTTCGGAGAGAAATTCGATTGTATTTTTTTTTGTGTATGTAACGCGATTACTCCAACATTTGCGAACATATTGCGATGAGTTTTTTTTTGTTTGAGAGGGAGTACCTCAGTATCGGTCCCATTCAAAATTTAAGATAATAATTGAAAATATTGTACCTCTAAGGCCGCAAATTCGAATCGGTGATGGTGCATTCGGCAGGATGTTCAAGGTTAACGCGCAAACGTGTGTTGGACGCATCCAATACAAGATACTAAATGACGGGACGAACAAATCGTGCGCGCTGTATTAAGCTCACGCCTGTCCATGCCAATTGCAGTGCCACTCAGAGCTTTAAATCGCAAAGATCTGAGTGGCACGGCCACTGCGCCTGTCACCCTGAGACATAAATTAAAAAGTCCCACGTGTCTGTAATTTCACCAGCACCCTTCAAAACCAGAACGCAATAATGCTCACATTACTGCTTGGCGGCAGAAATAGGTAAGGCAGTATTTCCCTGGATGAACTCTTTCATAAGTAGCTCTACCAATACTTTGTACCCATATACGCACCACCGTTGCGAATTTGTGGCATAAGGGCATTGACTTACAAATAAATGGACGACGGGTCTAATACAAAAACCACGAAAAAAATGTCCCAAGTCAACCTATTCGAAATTTAAATTGTAATATCATCGCAGTATCGCGCTGTCAGTCGAACAAATGAAGACTAAAGCGGAGTTTGGCGCTCTGTATAGGATTTAGCGCCTTACAAGTGCGGACACTTTTTAGCGCGGACCCGACGTCCATATAATTGTAAGTCAATGCATAAGGGTCACAAATTACGGAATAAACCAGTTCATTGGAATGCACCCACTGTACGTTAGCTGATAAAGAAGGATGGCGAAAGTTGACCCAAAATCAATGAAGTGCCTTGAAGTTCATGGTTTTTGCTAGTATAATTTAACGTTTTAATTTATGCCTAGTTGTTAATATATTTTTGTATATTTTTAGAAGTCGGGAATAAAGAAATTGCAAAACAATGTCGCAATTAATTCAGTTCGACCATAGATTAGGTAACGTTCTTGTACGTACGTTTCATTTTAAGCATGATTGAATATTTAACTACCCAAAGTATTTATTATTTTATAGTTCACACATAAAACATTAAAGCTATAAAATACCTAATCAATTAAACAATAATGATATAGAGTAAAAAATAAAACACAATGTGACAAAAATGTTTAGAAAATATTTGAATGAGAAATACGAGAGTTAGCAAAATAACGTTTTGACAAGAGGCCTCTTGCCAATATTAATGTCACTTAGGGTCGTATTCTAGAACTCTACTCAATGCTCAAGTAAGGATTTGAGTATGGTTGAAAGCACTCGAAATCATACTCAAGTCCCTGCCATTATGGTCGTATTTCCAGTGCTTGTGTTTCCAGTGCAATCCTGACTTGAGCATTGAGTATTGTTCTAGAATACGACCCTTAGAGAATGAGAACAGTGTGACCATTTGTGGCAGATTTCTGCCATTTGGGCAGATTTAATTTTTATTCATTCTCATTGCGACAGAACATGTTAACGTATTAGTATTAAATGTGGCAGAGTTTGGCAGATTTAGGGATATGCAGCAAGTTTTTATTATTTTTAGGAACAAACTGGAAACTTGTTGTTTTCTGCTACTACGACAAACATCTGAAGCGAAAAACAGAACAATGTTGTAAATATAACCTATATCAACTTTATAACCCCAGCTTCTACAGGCTGTACTCAATTAGCTTTGTTCATGCTTTGATAATTAATCACAAGTATTGATAGGTATCTTTAATGCACGTCGTCAAAAACACTGGGTCAGAAAATACACGGGATGTCGCCATCCTTCTTTGGCAAATACGTCTTTGAGGTTAATTTTTTTTAATAAAAAACTTATAATTATAATATTTTTAGCCGCAAATGTTATGTTTAAGTTACTGAATTGAGTCATATCGAACATGGTCTAGGTGTGTCCAATGGAAAAATGCAAGCGCATGCGCGTGGATTCGTTTATGAACAACCTGCCGCCGTACATGAATGCCAATCCGTTTACGGTGTACGAGGAGACCTTTGAAAATTATCAGGCTTGCAGTCCTGGTAAGCAATTCGCCCTCTTATACGTAGCGGAGTCGCAAGTGGATTAGTTATTTCTTATCGATGAGTCCTCATATGCTATTACTCTTTTACGTCCGATGCAAGAAGAGCTTTAAAGCCTTTGTCTGTTTGTAGCATCATGGCTCCCAAAGAGATGGATTTTTACTAACCGACTTCAAAAAAGGAAGGGGTTCTCAATTCGATTGTATGTTTTCACACATCGATTGTGAACCAATTTTGATGATTCTTTTTTGTTGGAAAGAGGGTACCTCATTTGAGAGCTTATTTGATCGGGATGGTTCTTTGCTATGTTTGATAAACGTATGTCCAGCTGTTTAAAGATTATCCGCATTTTTTAACTGGTACCTCAATATTGGTCCCATTTAAATTTGAATGACTTTTGAGGTCGTTTTTTTTAGTACTCTGTACTGTTTTTAACTTAAAAATATCCTTTTTTGATGTATGTATACTTACTGCTATGTTTATTTCCAAACATGGAACTTGTAATTGTATGTAAAATAGGATATGCTTAAGTTAAAAAGCAAAAATGGCAGGTATTTTCACTTACAACTTACTTTGGAGGTATCGGTATCATTTGTTTATTATTTTTTTTAGTTGAAAGTTTTTGGAACCGTTTAAAACCTGCTCTAAACTAAAACTTCTTGCAGAACAATTGGAAATTCTGAAAGAACGGCTAAACGAGAAGAAAAGACGTGAAAAAAGCGACGAACGAGAGCTGGAGAACCCATTGGATGAATGGATGCCTACACCCATTGATGGCATTGGTGTACAGACTTCTATCCAATCGATATCGCTCAGTCAAGAAATGCCTCCATGCAATTGCTACGACCCTGCTCCCTCGCCTACCCCTTCTTCGAGTGTCGGCAGGATGTTTGACTGTAAGAATGGAAACACTGCGACTTTTAGCAGCGATGTAAACGTGCGTTCGTGAAACTTGTAATTGCATCGCTACACTTGCGATCTATAAGCGATTACAGCGATGCAATCGTTTATGTTGAATAATAATGTACGAAAAATCTGTATAGGTTTATGCTATCGAGTATATAGCCAGAAATAGAAACGAAATGTTGTCTAATTTGTTTCAAAACTATTCAGCCATATCATTTAATCGACGGGTGTCGTCAATGGGTGTCGTCAACTGTTTAACTTCAAATCGATCAGTTAACTTGATCTTTGCTATAATGGACGAAAATTACAAAATTACATATTTCATATTTAATTACCGATGATATTTGATTCCGTTTGTTTTGTAATTAGATGTTTTGCTGTTTTTCCCCACAACACCGAATTGAACAGCACGCCATTGTTAGAGATATTTATTATCTTTATTGCAATAAATACAGAATATTTTTGGAATATACGGAGACGTTCACACAGGTCAGTTGGAGGACAGGAGTTGTTGGCGATGTACTATTTCAGCTTTCTAATTTGTGATTTCAGTGCAAACGAGAGTTTATATTTATAAGGGATGTATCATTGATGAGTTACCAGGAATGTGTGACCCTTATTTCGTCTCTGTTTCTGGTTATATACTCGATGGCTTATGCACATTATTTTGTTTTGTTGTAAATGTTGAAAGTGGAATTAATAAATACATGAAATACTGACAATGCGTAACCATAGATGTAGGTAACTTCTAGGATCTGAACAATAATGTACATATTTTTATGAAGGACAGGCAGTTATTAAACTGTTGTATTGTTATTTTGTATTCAAAGAACTAACTATAACACTCTATTCAGTAGAAACGAAGATCTACATTACATTGTGCGAACTTAGACATAGCAACGCAATAAAGAAATTTGTTTTAATAACTTAGATAACAAAAGAGTAAATCTGTTGAAGATAAGGGGCACCGGGTTGCTCTTTTGTTTTCTTCCGTTCAAATAAAAAATCCTTAATAACTACGTGAACTTTAGAAATAGCGATGCAATATAGAACTTCGTATCTACTATAAAAATACTTACCATATGTTGTAAATAGCGATACTTTGACTACTTTACCTCTTGACCGTAGGGTCTAGAAATGGTACTGAATGTCAACGAACTGATTTTCTTGCAGTGGCAAACCTGTACTCCGAAAAGTTGATAATCGATCAAATAAAAGAGGATTGTTTGCATGACGATTTAATACAATTTAACCGGTTCAAGGTGGTTGGACAAGATAGCAGTGATAACGTGTAAGTTTTTTTGTAGGTATGTCTTACTATAAATACGTAAACAGGGTTGATTTGATCGATCGGGAAGAATGATTATGAAGCCCTTTGTATCATGAGTACCATTGATAATCAAACCAAATCATTGTTTCATCAGACATCATTGAGTCATCAGACGTGCCATCGTCTTTCAAACAAATCCTGCTCCCATTCACCGCCGGTGTGCAGGTTTTGAGAATGGCCCCCCATTCAAAATAGATTTATACACAAAAAGGGTCTTCCTTAGTTCTATTTACAGTTCCTCACAATACTTCATTTCATGAACTAGGAGGTCTACCACGATCATCGTTTTTGCGCGTACGAAGATCGTGATTTGACATAAGTCCTTACTACGAAACGTTATAGCTTCATCGATACAATCGATGATTCCGCCAAAGTCAAGTTAAGGAAGACACGCGTTTTTTACTCAGAATTTGACCGGTGAATTTCGATAGAATTCGCTGAGAGGAGAATCTACGACAACAGACAACATATACTATACTATACTAATATATACATATGTAATAGTCTTATTACAGAAACAAATTGTTACTTTTAATAAATTTACACAGGACATACTAACGTTAGGAGGAAGTTGATATTAACAGAACAGTAGGTTTTAGGGGGGAGGATATTATGCAGAGGAGTGACGATACCGTTGCAGTCAAAAACAGGTGCTTGAGGGTACCTTCTGCCAGACCACACGCGCACAGAGAGTGGTCTCGAACACGAATCTCGTATCGAATTTTAACATTCTATTCATCGTAAAACTGACATAATATGTAGTACGTTAGAGCTTCGTTTTAAACGCAGTAACGTAGTATCGTATTTCGTCGTAGACTTCCAAGCATGGAGAACTCTATTCTTCACGAAGTCTGTGGTACTTGCCAATTACGTCCTCCTCAGGGACCGTCCATATGCACTGGTTGCAACTGTCGAGCCAGCGAATTTCTCAACAACACTGACAATCCCATCACTCTCGCCGCGTTACAAGCCAACCAAACCATCCTCGGCGGCAAAGACGAACAGCCTCCCAGATCAGAGCGTTAAAAACCTTCAACTCGCCCTTTTCCCGGAGCAGTAAAACACATCAGCAGCCAATTGCTACATATTTCTTAGAAAAATAAATAGCTATGTGGCTGCTTTTCGAGAATAATGATCCAAATCAAAATAGTATATTTTTTGTCGTGATTACACAGCTGTATTCTCATCATCATTAGCCTATCGCAGTTCACTGCTAGACATAGGCCGCCCCCAATGTGCGCCATTTTACCGGGTCCTCGGCTTGTCGCATCCATTTCCTGCCAGTAACCTTTCGCAGGTCATCACTCCACCTGGCCAGAGGGAGTCCTACACTACGTTTGCCGAGTCGCGATCTCCACTCTAGAGCTCGTTTTCCCCATCAGTTATCGGTTCTTCGACAAATATGGCCAACCCACTACCATTTCAGCTTGCTCATTGCACGAGCTATGTCGGTAACCTTGGTTCTTTGTCGGATAACCTCATTACGAATTTGGTCCTTCAGAGAAACTCCGAGCATAGCCCGTTCCATAGCTCGCTGAGCGACTTTAAATTGATGGACTAGACGTATCGTGAGTCGCCATCTGTATTCTGAATGTATTAAATTTCATTGTGCGTAATATTTTCCGTTGAGTAAAATAATCATGTTACATCATTGGGCATCAGTTCCATGTACTCAGTTCCATATGGAACAATTGTAACCTTAATGGCGGGTTCACGAGTCTTTCACTCGCGTTTTTTGCTTGCTTGCGTGACTCGCTTCGCGCATACGCAAAGATCTGTCGCATACGCACAGGTACGACTGTTCACGAGTTGCTCGCTTGCGCCAGCCGCCTTGCTTTCCTTGTTTAAGCAACAAGGAACGTTTGCGGAGGACAGCACCACTGGCCAATCACAGAGCAACAGCGTCCACGCGTCCAGTACAAACAAAACAAAAGCATGGTGCCGCGCATGCGCGTAAGTCTCTCCGCAACGCAAAGCGGAACGCCATTGTGCGGAATGCAGATTTCTACGCCGTGTACCCAGCCAACGCAAGCAAGCGAAAAACGCAAGTGAGACTCGTGAACCCGGCATAATACGATTCAATTTCTTTTAATTCGCCTTCTAGGTGAATTAGGTGATTTTCAGATAGGTCATTATTCTAGAAAGCCATATACAATATATATATATATGTGTGTGTGTGTGTGTGTGTGTATGTATGTATGTATATTGTTCTTTCAGTGAGAAAAAAGTACCGGACACAGGAAAAAACTTTACAACACGAAGACTGAACGAGATAAAGAAGATCTTGAAGCAGCATCCGAGTCTGTGCGAAATCTTCCAGGCCAACACACGTTGCTGACACATAGTGCGCTTTATTTCTGAAACTCTATCGATACAAACAAAAAAAGGGTTCATTGCTATATTCCTAGTGGGATACGTGGAGTAACTACTTTACTTAGTAACCTTACTCATAATATGTTGAATAACCTTAACATATCGCACTTAATTTTGTCATACGTGTATACAATACGTGCAAAGGAAAGTGCTGTTGTAGTTTTCCATATCTGCTGTACCCTTACGTAAGTAGTTGTAAAATATGTTATAGTGGTTCCCCATACAAAAAGTCAATCAATTTGCGAATGATAATTTATCCCCTGCTTGTTAATGTTGCGTCGACTATAGTTATTGACTGAAATATTGCGCTTGTGTGTGAAAATTTTCTCTGGCCTAGAAGTTAAATACCGCTGGTATCATTAATTCATCATAACCCCTTCGCAACAATAAGTATGCATATTGGATCCAAAATAAATGATATAATAGAAACAACACCAGTTCTTGTACTCTTTTATTCTAAATCGATCGCAACATTCTAAAAACTAATAAAAATATTTTAATACACGTCTCAATTCTACTACCGCTATATAGACCAGAAAATTTCCTAAAACGTACGCGTCAAATAAAGACAAACAATATTTACAGGTGATGGTTCCTAGAAGCAAGACTTAGATAAGTTATTTTAGTATTTTTTTATTTACCTAGCACTGAAGTAATGTTATACAGTGTTCGAGTTACTTTGTAATTCTGATCAAATCTGGGTGATAAATCACGAACGGCGAGATCAAAACTCATAATCACTTCGAGAAACATAAGCAATATAGGCATACCATCAAACATGTCTGTTTAAAGTATTCACTAGTTCATGTAGTTATCCATACTTCTTTCTATTGGCTTACACAGTTCTATCACCTCTTTTTGTATTGCATCCTCTATCGTAGTCGGCAATGAAGGCATTCCAATTTGCACTTCTGTGATTATCCCCGGTTCACTATCCTTGAACACTTCGTCTTGCACCCCTTCAATATCAGGAGTATTTTCAACTTCTTTAAAAACATCAGATTTAATTCTATCAATATCAATCGTCATATCATCCACGTCCATAGCCAATTTGCTTTGTATTTGATGATATGAAGCTTTCGAAAACAACTTGCTCCTAGAATTTTTCAAAGATGGCAATTTGGAATCTTTTATATCTTTGGTTTCTTCTTTAATCTCAAATGTTTCTATAATTTCTTTGAAATCTTTATATTCTTTGCCTTCTTCTATGGGTTTAGAGTCAACTAGTTTAATAATGTCTATTTGTTTAAAATCAATTTGTTTGATATCAGTTAGTTCAATGTCATTTTGTTTACTGTCAGATTGTTTAATGTCAAATTGTTTACTATCAGATTGTTTAATGTCAAATTGTTTAATATCAGATTGTTTATTGGCTAATAGTTTACTATCAGATTGTTTAATTACAAATTGTTTACTATCGGAAAGTTTTATATCAAATTTTGTACTATCCGATTGTTTTATATCAAATTGCTTACTGTCAGATTGTTTTATATCAAATTGTTTACTGTCAGATTGTTTTATATCAAATTGTTTATCATCAGACTTTTTAATGTCAAGTTGTTTGCTGTCACTACGTTTAATAATTTGTTTACTAGAAGCGTTGTTTGGGATTAAGTCAATGATCGGTGAGGGTAATACTTCAAACGGCAGGTTGGAGGTAGAGTTGCTGTTTGAGACAACTCCTTCAGAATCTTTACGCCTTAATTGTTTCCTGTCCAGTTGCTTTTGTAATTCATTGATTCTCTCGTCTTTCAGTTTTATTAAGTCGTCAAGATGGCCCACCTGCACATACAGAAATAGTTTGTAATCGAGTTGTTGGTTAATTTTTTTTACATGACGGTTTCATTACAATGGACACCTATGTTGATAATATAAATGAGATATATTTATCTCATTACCTATTGGTATGCCATTAAAATTCATTTATAAAATATAAGTAGCCTTTAGGGAAATTTGAAACGATTTTTTTATGATACCAAGTGACACGACGCAAACCGAAACACAGTAATGCTCACATTACTGCTTGGCGGCAGAAATAGGTAAGGTGACAGTACTTTCCTGGACGAACTCTTTCACAAGGAAAACAGACATTATTAGAATTGACGTTTGACAAAATGTTTACTCGAATCTGGCTTATGGTAAACTACCAAGGCTACATGAGACATTGCAAAACTTTATGGGTACCTTACAATAGTTTTGCAGGTCACCGTGAGCGAGATAATCTCCCAGTCACTATTTATGTGTATAACTGATTTTGTACCTTCTGTCTGAGCATTTCTGCGGTCTCTTTAGAATCTTTTAACTCCTGTTTGATGTTGGTATAGGCCTCGTAGTTAACCACCTTCTGTTGTACGGTCTCCAATACCCCGTTTACTCGCATCTTCACAGGCACCACTAACACATGTTCTGTAAACAATAGGAAATGTTTCTATTGGTAATTAAAACTACGTAAAACGTACGAAATATGGCTGTCTGTCACATATCTTTTTCTTAGATTTGTCACACATCTGTTTCAAAAATTTCTGTACGATTCTTAGAATATGCCATATTTTTTCTTATACTAACCGCATTGGACAATGTTGATTTCTTTACATTTCATTACCAAATAAATGCATTGAAACAACAAAATGGGAAAAATAATTAACAATTAAACTACCGACCTATACACATTCAGCATTTGATAATTCTGTTCTGAAGAAACACCGCCAAGAGCGAGAAATTTGTTACCATGCGATGGGTTGTCGATCGACGTCTAATGCAAAGCGGAGGTGGCTATCCAATATTTTCCCAAGCAGTATAGACCTGGAGACTAGAGATGCCACGAATTGTGATTTGGCCGAATACCGAATATTCGGCCGAATCACCGAATATTCGACTGCCGAATGTTCTGCGTAAGATTGCATGTGGCTGTGCATTTCACGAGCGACCTGTTACGACCTGTCCCATTGTGCTTCGTGCAACGGGAGTGGGGTGTTTTTGTTGAAAAATTATAAAACGACAGTTTCCGGACCTATTTTGGAGAAGTCGCTACAGGTAATATGCAAAATGGTGAGGATGTGGAGAAAAGTTCTATTGCGTATGAGATTGATTTTTGTAGTAAAACTGTTCGCCTAAATCGGACAGTAGAGCCTTACAAGTGGTGGTCAGTAAACACAAAGCAGTATCCAAGCCTGTCAAAATTTGCTAAGATTTATCTATAATGTCCTGGCAGTAGTGTTTATAGTGAGAGCCTATTTTCAGAAGCAAGAATTGTTTATGAGGAAAAGCGTAATCGTTTGGTACCAACCAAAGCTGAAAAAATTGTTTTCATTCATCATAACCTGCCACTGATTGATTTTAAGTATTAAAGAAATAATTTGTGATTTTTTCATTATTTCATATTCGGTATACGGCCGAATAGTCGTAGTATTCGGCCGAATACCGAATAGTGACTGAATATTCGTGGCATCTCTGCTGGAGACGTCGACAATACCATGGTCCCTATTTTCTGCGTTCGACGGCCCCTTTACTAAATGCATCGCTTATACGTTTTTATTTTAAAAAAATGTGTGCGCATTTGACCTCTATGTCACCTGATGGTAAGTGACAATGAGGTCGACGATCGAGCATGCGCATAAATAATGCCTATTCACTCACGACATGAAAAGGCCCAAACTATAGCGTTTAGGTAATAAGTTTGCAGGTAGAGAATTCCACTTCGTAGCCGTTCGCCATACAAATGCGGAAGCGTAACACTTCATGCAATCTCTTGGTATATCCACAGCCTACGTCTAGTCCCCCGATAATAGAAAGCGCAATTCGATCGCACACTCTCCGTGATATATCCTGTAGAATGTCATTCGAAAAGACCCTTTCTATTTACGTTCGTGGTTACGTAATGCGTATTGCTAAAAATAATGGTTAGCATACCGTCGTCTCCGCAAGCTTCGTAGTAACTTCCGCCACTGGACATATTCTGCTCCCCTTCTTTGTTTGCCTTTTCTGCCTCTTCATCGCGTTTTATTTTGTCACGTACTGTAACCAAAGGAAACGGAATACCGTTTGATGCAGAGTGCTTAAATAATCGAATATTTAGTAAAAAAAAATTATATAATATTATATAATTTCTTTACTGATAAAACAGCTTTTAATATTAACGAATGACTATGAACGCCTATAACCTCAGTATCCGTACCAAAAATTACAAATGTTCTAACGGTTTTATTGTCACTACACTCCAAAAATGACGTACGTACACCGGTTCTAATCACAATACAAATACATCATCATCAGCCCAAGAATGTAGGTACAGCTGGGAACAGATCTTAGGAGACAGTTTAGGTCAACAAATGCCCGATGCGGGTTGGCGCCTTCACATGTTTCATAACCTTCTCTGATCCCTATATAACCAGAAATAGAGACAAAATGTAATTTAATTTGTTTGGAAACTTTTCTGCCAAATCATTACTGTGACAACTGCGCTCCGATTGGCCAGCCCGAATTCGAAACAATTGACGGGAGTCGTCAATTGTTTCACTTTAAATCGACCTTTGAATCACCTTTGAATCTTCAAATTGAACTTTGCTATAATGGATGAAAATTGCAAAATTACATATTTAATATTTAATTACCGATGAAATGTGATTCCGTTTGTTTTGTAATTAGATGTTTTGCTGTTTTTCCCATACCACCGAATAGAACAGCCCCCATTGTTAGAGATATTATCTTTATTACAATAAATATAGAATATTTTTGGAATATACGAAGGCGTACAAACAGGTCGATTGTTGGCGCTGTACTATTTCACTTTTCTAATTTGTCATTTCAGCGCAAACGAGAGTTGATATTTAAAAGTGATATAAGGCCCATTTACCTGATGAGTTGCCACGGATGGATACCCCTTATTTCGTCTCTATTTCTGGTTATACTCGTCGTTATACTCGATTGTAGGTTTAAAGTCGGTTCAAATCAAATTGTTTTCCTTCATCATTAAAGCAAGTGATAATTATCAAATTAAACTTGCACATGTTTCGTTAAGGCTTAGGCGGGCAGGCCCTTCGAGGGAATCCAACTTGGGACCCACCTAGAAGACAAAATTTCCATTCCCACAATTTACAAGTATTTTCATAGTCAAAAGAAGTTCTCAACCTTACATTTCATTCGTACTCTTAGCATAATAAAGCCACGTGTGATCACGTGGTAAAAGTGCTTTTGTCACAAGAAATTTATTTTTTATAATATCAAGTGACGGGACGAACAAGTCGTGCACCTATCCATAACAGTTGCAGTGCCACTCAGAGCTTTAAATCGCAAAGATCTAAGGGGCACTGACACTGCGCCCGTCACCCTGGGACATAAGTTGACCAGTCCCATGTGCCTGTAATTTCACCAGCTCTCTTACCCTTCAAAACCGGAACTACTACTGCTTGACAGCTGGAATAGGTAAGGTGGCTTCCTTGTACAAACTCTTTCACAAGGAGCTCTAATGCTGCTAGTCATCAATATTTTTAATATAATGTATATTTCATAAAAATATTTATCACATGAAAGTAAAAATAAAGTATTATAAAAAGTCATGCGGTGCACGATAGATATGCTTCTCGCATGACGTACGTAATTCCTTTCATGTAGGTATATCTGGCGCACCGTATGTAACAATCGGCGAGTAGGAAGGAACGTTACACCGATTGGCAAATCCTTTTACCATGGCAAATATAAGTTTGCCATCGATACGATAAGAAAAAGACATGAGAGTCATAAAAATAATACGAACTATATGAAAAGAATAATGTATATGTGAAATTTTATAACTCCCCTACTTAAACACGAAAAAGCTATCGACTCATGCCGACAGACGTGGCCTTACTCTAAGTATAGTATGCGAATTTCTTATTTATATTTGAGATGATAAAAGATACTAGAGGAAATTCCGCTGTAAGGGCGCCTTCAAATGAGACGCTTATAAAAGCGCAGCAGTGGCGCGGTAACCGCTACTAATTTTCATACAATATTTAGAAGCGCAGCTGCAGCGCCACTTTTGCAGACTAACTTATTGTACGAAAAATAGTAGTGGCGCAGCACTGCAGTGCTTCTACAAGCGTAAAATTTGAAAGCTAAACAAAATGTCACGTACCCATGACAAGTACTCTTTCAATAACACCCGGCACACTGTTAGCGAGTTGTTCCATGGTATGGGCGCAAAGATTGAGCTTTAATTTCTTGAGCACCTTCCTGTTTAATGTCATCCAGTTGTTGAGCTTGAGCGCGTGACTGTTCCTGGGAGGGTAGTTGTGCATTTCCACCAGTTTTGGATAGTTTACGCTAAGAATTTCGGCTAGAAGTACTGTTGACAATTAATAGAATATAATAGACAGTCGACGAAAAAGAGAGGTAAAATGGCAATTTACCTACAATTTTAAAAATAAATGAACGAATATCCCGCATCGAAGAATGAATTTTTCCCATGACTCTAGGTCGATAACTCCCAAAGTGATCTCCACCGACCCCCAGGGTCCATGTCAGCGAAAAAAATACAAGGCGCATGAGACGTTAATGAACGACCACAAGAGTGGAAACCAATTAGGCAGGTGGTGACCAAAATTTTGACTTTCCATAAATGGAATACTCTACATTACACAAGAAACAAGATATTCGCTTAGATAAATGTGAAAAACTTAAAATCAATTTATTTTTTATTTATAAAGTTTTTCACTAGACTGTGTCATTTGCTAAACACACATTTGAAGTTGATGAGTTTGTGAAATATTCAATATTACAAAGGCAGGGAGTCTATACGTGGTACACCAGACAAATAAATTTAGGAACCTCTGCTATAGTATGATAAAGTTAGTAGTATGATAAAAAATGACAGTGAAGCAAAAATTTCAAGTTTTGCTTTTGCCGGGTGCCATTATGCCGGACATACACGCTACGGACCATAGTACGGTACACCAGAGAGGTCTACCTGTGCAGGTAGGCCGCTTGCCGTAGCGTAAGTTCTATACTGAGAATACTACACAACTACTGATTTAGTGGCATTGTGTTTCTTTTATTTTTTCTATAAGCATCTTATAACCAGCTTCTGTAGAAATCAAATGGCGCGACCTGCGCAGGCGACCGTAGTACACGCACACATGCACAGGTTCACCGTACGGTGTCACTCAAAAGAATTGATTTTCGATCTTGCGTCAGTCGCCTGCGCAGATATACAAAACTGCACAGGTCTGTTCCAACACACGTTTCGATTTGCCTGCACAGATACACCTGCTCAGGTAGACCTCTCCGGTATACCGTAGCGCCTCCGTGGTTAAGTCGTTTGCACACCGGTTTTGTTTCGATCCCTGGCCGGCTCCGTGTAGAAAACTAACTTTTCTATATTGTCTCGGGTCTTGATGCTGTCGTTGTTCTGATTTCATAACCCAAGTGGAATATAAGTGCTTTATTTAATTTGGGACCAGAGCAACCTATGTGATGTTGTCCAATATTTATTTTACCTCTATAAATTTATGAGTATGTGCCACTAGATTCTCATACCTTAGACATTATATGCTGAGTATTAAGGAGGGAGAGCGACTGCAGGCAATATTATTTTCATTATTTCTGCCGCCAAGTAGTAACGTAAGCATTATTATGTGTTCCAGTTTTGAACGATAGATAATGGTGCGTACTCGTATGGGCAATATGGCGCGTATGGGCAAGTTCGCGGAACGGGACAGTCCGATTTGTATCGAGAGCATAGGCGGCGCGTTTGAAGTTACCGACCAGCTGCGGATCCAAGCCAGCCGCCATGGGCGACCACGGGCGTCTTAAGGCTGATGAAACTACAGGCATATGGGACATGTCAACTATATGTCTGAGAGTGACGGGAGCGCAGTGGCAGCGCTTCACATATCTTTGCGATTTCAAGCTCTGAGTGGTAGTGCAAATATTATAGGCAGGCGTGTCGCTTACCACCAAGCGTACGACGTGATCGTCCCATCACTTGATTAAAAAAAGGCAAACAAAAAGTTATGAACTTTTTGTGTGTAATAAGAATAACCGCCTAATTGAACGGTTTTTTTTTTGTTAGATGTTAGATCTGTCATGTAGGTGCGTATTGGACACAAAAATAGGGCCGTTTATCCTATGCAGGTGCAATTTATTAAAATGAACTAAAATATGTAAACAGACAATAAGGAAATAGGCAATAAAACAAAAGTAAAATCTGGACACAAACAATCTATAAAATAAGGAAAAACTTAAGCGGAGTAAAATTGCTACGCTTATCTCCTCGTTACAACAACAATGGTAAGGTTACTGCGTTAGAGGTAATAAAATCTAGGTAACTTAGTGTACCTACTGGGGAAGGCAAAAACTAAGTCAGTCGGTAATGGTCTAGGGAAAGTTATAACGGTATACTGATTTTCTGCAAGCAAATTGTAGTCACTTTTCTTTTTTTTTATAACACTAAGTGACGGGACGAACAAGTTGTGCACCTCGTGGTAAGCCTGTCTATAATAATTGCAGTGCCACTTAGAGCTTTAAACCGCAAAGACTTGAGGGACACTGCCACCTCGCCCGTCACCCTGATACATAAATTGACAAGTCCCATGTGCCTGTAATTCCACCAGCACCCTTACCCTTTAATGCTCACATTACTGCTTGGCGGCAGAAATAGCTAAGGCAGGGCTTCACTGGACGAACTCTTTCGCATCTATTGGATGACTAGAAGCAGTAGAACTCCTATGATTATGTCTCAGGATGATGGGCGCAGTGGCAGTACGCCTAAGTTTGCTAACAGAGTGACTGCATGTAATCAACTTCATGCAGTCGTGGTCTCGGATAACGACTTCACACATTAACTGCATGCAGTCGAAACTGACTTCACGCAGCCGAGATCAATTAACTGCAATCATGTTTGCGAAGCTCTGAGTTCCACGTACAAAATCACATCGAACACCTGTCACTTAGTATTATATCGGATCATGTAGTAACTTTCTATTTCAAAAGATTGTTGTAATTGTAATGGTTACGAAGGTCTAAGCCATTTTTCTATGCAAAAAAGTCTTAAATACCAAAAACACATAGGGAAATTCGTAAGGTGCGTTGGTTCGTTCCGTGGCGTAATTGGCATAGCCACGGTTTGCTGGAAGACGTTGGTTCGAATCCAGCCAGATCGAAGGATCTTTTTCTTAGTGTTCTATCTTTGTATTAATAATCATAACGTGCTTGTATTAGGTAATTTATTACAAATTGCATTTTTCATCATTTTCTCAGAGTGAAAGCGGTAACCTATCACAAACTCGAATTATTTTTTTCCGAAATCACGTTTGTTCGAATTTTCATTACCCCGGAAACCGAATTATAATAAAACCATTGTTCTTTCAGGAAATGTTGGATGTTTAACGCAAAGACAGAATTAGGTTCGGTTAAGTTACGTTTAAAAGAAAAACATTTTCCTCTCAAAATTACTTTCGAAGTTATGAAAATTCGAGCAAACGTTATTTCTGGAAAATGTCGTTTCGGACGTCTGGTGGGTAACCAGTGAAAGCTCGTTACGTTGGTAATTTGGCGAATAATAATATTAAGTTCAAATACGTTTGATTAATTATAATTTTACCGTATATAAAAATAACGATTAATAAAATTATAATGTCTACAAAGACCTTCTCGTAACGTCGCTGTGGTCTATTTTCGTAAAGATAATAAAAGACTAGTAACTTTAGTCACCACAAGTAATTTATTTTAATTAGATTATGTGCAATGATACAACTGTCTGAAACTCAATATTGTATATAATTCAATTGAAGTTGTAATTATTTACACTCACCATTTACGTGTTTTATGCGAAATTGAATATATGCGAATTTTATATCACATTACACAAGAAAAAAGTAACATTACTGTACACGAAAATTATCTGCAATTTGAAAGCAGCTAGATCAGTGGTGATTTAGACAGAAAAATGCGTTATTTCACACATACGAAGAATGTTTAAAAAACTGATATAACGCAGCCTTGATCAAAGTCAAAGTGTAAAAAACTTCATAGGTACGCAAATTACAACAGATTAAATAGATTGCTCGTTGTAAATAAACATTTGTATACATTTGTCATTTACAATATTTATTTCAAATATCATAGATCGAAACTTCCTGCAAAAGGTAAACGGGCACTACCACGAATTTTTGTCATCCAAGTACGCAGAAGCAGTAACCCTATAGAAGAAAGTTTTTGTTTCACTGAAGTTTTAAGCCTCGCGTTAAGGTCGTTTTCCACCAGCGAGGCGAGGATAGACGAGGCGAGACGAGAAACACGATTTCCCGCGCGATATCGCCAGTACCCTTACAGTCTCGCACGAGCTTGCGATGGCTATTAATATCAATCGCGAGATTGTAGGGTACGTTCGGTTTGAGATTTAAAAAACGATGGTTTCATATGATTTCTCTTCCGTTAACATATATAATTATAATAATGAAATCATTATGGGACATGTTACTTCCGCGTATTTATCGATGAACTGAACAGCACTGAATATTCACTATCTACAATCACAGCGCGTGCTTGCGCGAGATCGCGATGCATCGCGCCATCTATTAATGGCAATTTTTGGTGGAAATAGTCCGGCGAGATTTCAATTCTCGTCTCTCCTCGTCTCTTCACGCTTCGCCTTTGGAAAACTACCTTTAGTCTGCATTTCCATCAGAGATGTGCTACGTAACGAAGCAGTGTGCGAGGAAGAAATCCATCAATACGATTATTTCATTTTCCTAGCCTCGCTTAGCGCAGCTCCGGTGGAAAAGGGTTTGTACATACATAATCTGTGCGAGAGATGTGTGCGAGGGATGCGGGCGAGGAATGTGTGCAAACCGGTGTAGGAAACTACTGAAAGTATGACACTAACTGACACTGACATATCGCCACCGCTCACCCCACCACACCGTATGGGCAGCCTAAGAGTGAATACCTAGTTTGTGATTTGAAAGTATATTTTCAGAAATAACAAAAAAGTATGCTGTAAAATATAGCCACGCGACTTGTTTGTAGTTAGCAGTTAAATTCGTACCCTAGGTATAACTTATTTTTTTAAATGTTATAGTACCATTGACATAATCGGTGATTCCGCCAATGTCAAATTCAGGAAGGCACGCGTTTACAACTTAAGTCAGTGACTGGTGAATTTTGATGATATGACACTGAGAGGAAAGCCACATGTGACCATACGTCAAAAGCGCCTTAAAGTCATAAAAATAATATGAATTAGCAGCACAGCATACACGCTTTGTACATACTCTTCTATTAATTGTAAGTTGGTCTCCATTTAAATCTTTTTGTTATTATTAGTAGTTATTCTACCTAAAGTATGAACGTTTTCTAGGTATGGACATTCCCATTTCGTCATTAATACGTATAAAATTTTGTTTTTTACTGTTTATTTTCTAAATAGTCCAAAATATAGGTTATCTATTGTTTATTTTGTAAATGGCTAAAATATTTAAATGCGTAAATACCTATACAAACAAAACTACCATATTATTTTTTGAGACCAGCTCCCAAATCGTTCTACTTTAGTTTTGATTATAGTCACCCTCCCTACCTACCCTTAGGGCATATTAGAAGGGCACTATAACCTGTGCACGCACAGGATCTTATAAGTTCAGGTTCTGACTCCCGATCAGCCAGTATACAGGGTTGTCAGAGACCTCTGTCATTTGATTTCATCCGGTTCTTCGAGAGGCTAGTGCCTCGGGTGAGTCGCCCCGGGTGCACGTATAGTACCCTCCCTATTTTCCAGATAGGCACCGGAGCTGTAGGCACGCTCACTTCTCGTTGTGCATTTCACAAATAGCGGTTGCCACCGCTGAGCCGTCGACTCTGAGTCCACTACCAAATTTCCTCATTGGCGGCGGAGGTGTAAGGCACGCTCACTTCCCGACGCTGAAAAACGACGTCTCTCCAGTTCCCAATAACCTAAGCGGCTGGAGGGACCGGAGGATATCTAGCTTATCCTCTACTAGCTCTCCGGGTTAGTGCCGGAGATGCCGGTCGCAGTGTCCTGCGACAATGTCCGGATATAGCATCCAACTTAAAAAGCAACTCACGTGCCCCGCGCGTCTCCTCGCTTCAGGCCTTCAACTAGACCGCTACAAAGACGCGCTAGCTGCTCACGAGACAGACGCCCCGGAAACATGCAAAGTCACAAACCCCAGCGAGTCCATAAGGGCGTATCAGTCGCGGAGAGCTTGGCCCGGACGCCCGGTGTACCCTGGTCTTGCCGTCGAGCCCGTAGTCTCTCTATAGGAAAACCCTATCTCTCGGGTCGGTAAATAGGGATTTTTGGATACAATATTTTGTAGCAAATACTTTAGTAGCAGTAGAGCTCCTTGTGAAAGTGTTCGTTCAGTGAAGTACTGCCACCTTACCTATTTCTGCCGCCTAGCGATAATGTGAGCATTACTGCGTTCCTGTCTCGAAGGGTAAGGGTGCTGGTGAAATTACAGGCACATGGAACTTGTCAACTTGGCTCAGAGTGTCGAGCGCAGTGGCAGTGTCCCTAAGATCTTTGTGATCTAAAGCTCTGAGTGGTACGCAACTGTTATGAACAGGAGTGTCGCTTACCACGAAGCGCAAGGCTTGTTCGTCCCGTCACTTAGTATTATAAAAAGTAAAAAACTTAATATGAAATAATAATTTACCGCCAATGTACTCTAATTTCAATAACTAATGCGCAAATTCAAAATATAATCAGTACCGAGAAATCCCGAGATTTGTAAAAGGGAATGTCCAAGATATTCTTCAGTTGATTGAAATTGACTCACTCAATTCCGTCATTGGTTATTATTATCACAAAATGCATGTGTACTGTTTCGTTTCTTTTTTCAAGGCATAAACTATTTCTATTAGTATTTCTTTTTCTTTTTCTAATTGCATGAAACAAATTGTGAAATTTTATATAACTCCCCCAATTAAGCATTAAAATGTTATCGGCTAATTACGTTCGAAAAATCTTTAAACCTCTACTGCAAAGTTGCCATTTTGCAGATGTGGCGTTATTACACCATGAGTGCGAATTATACTTCTTTTGGATGTTATCTCTAATGAAATATATACAGTCCCGAACACCATACTTTGAACCACCTCGCATTTCCAGTATTAAATGCCCTAAACTTAAACAATGTTTGATTGATCAAAAACTATTAACCAATTTTGAAACTACTATACTAAACGTCTTTTCCATAAATCCTTGTTGGAAATTTGGATTTGCAAAACCCGGGGGAAAACATTTTCTTTGACGATAACACTACTTTTGTATTCTAGTGCTTTAAAACAAAAATGCGAGGTGGCTCGAATTATGTGTCCGGGAGTATATTTAAAAAAAGTTTTGCCTTAACAAAAATTTGTTAAAATATGTAATAATGTATAGACAATGTTTTCACCCTAAGGTGAAAACGAGTTAGCAAATTTCATAAAGACAGTACAGCAATAACCGCTAGATAAAATTATATGAATCCAAACCTGCATCAGCAAAATCTCTGTTTATCTTTTTAGTAGGTCTCGACAACTTGAAAGTGTCGACCCATGCCAGCACGGATTCTATTTCCGACAAAGGAATAGGTGACCCCAGTGTACTACTCGTCGTCATTGTCATTGTACAAATTTTTATTAATACTATAATGACTTGTAACAATTGTAAATGATTGTTGTTATTTCCGGTTTTATCTTTACTGATTGTTGGACAATATTAATTTCGGATGTTTGTCTCGCGCTGATGACGCAAATAATTGTCACATGTGATATTTTGATTTGTGTTTTTTTTTTGTTGAATAAAGAGATTATATACTGCCCGGTGGTTCAGTCGCTGAATGGGCTCTTGACGAGAACTATTAGATCGATTCTCGATAGAATCAAACGAATAGAAGCAAACCTTTCTATGTTGATTTTGCTTTGGGTGTTGTCGTTAGCTGCCCCCGTAGTTAATTTTGTTACTCTGAAGAGACCTGATAATAAATTCTCACCTTTAGTGCAATAAGGTCACATCTGCAAAATGACTTTTTTCTTTAGTAGCAGTAGAGCTCCTTGTGAAAGGATTCGTCCAGGGAAGTACCGCCACCTTACCTAAACTGCCTCCGTGGCCGAACGGTTACCATGCCGGACTGCCACTCAGAGGTCCCAGGTACGATTCCCGGGCCGGGAGAAATATTTGTATGGCCTACATTTATTTCTCTCGTGAGTTTGGGTGTAATTTGTGATTGTCTATGTGTGTGTCCATGGCACACGCGACACAGCCTCTGCCTAGTGCGGGCTATGTTGAGTGTATGCGTTATTATTATTAAATATTTATTTACCTATTCCTATCGCCAAGCAGTAATGTGTGAACATGTCACATGGAACTTGTCAACTTATGTCGCAGGGTGACGGGTGCAGTGGTAATGCCCCTCCGAACTTTGCGTTTTAAAGATCTGAGTGGCACTGCAACTGTTATGCTTGTCGCTTCCTACTAGGCTCACGACTTGTTAGTCTCGTCACTTGGTGTAATAAAAAAGAGAGGTTTAAAGATTCCACGGATGAAATGAATAGATAACTTTTATTATGTTAAATAGGAGAGTTATAAAATTTCGCATAATACACATATTTCATTTTTTATTGAATTGATATTCAATTATTTTTTTGGGAAATTACTCCACTAGTTTGTTATAATTATTAATACAAAGATACAATTTATTAATACAAAGAAGAAGAAAGAAAGAAGAATACGAACACTTAGAAAAAATTCCTTCGATCCGGCCGGATTCGAACCGACGTCTCCAAGTTCCGTTCAAGCCACGGAACGAGCCAGCGGACCTCACGAATTTTTGTATGTGCCGGTTGTCAAATCTTTGTATTTGGTTTCCAACGACTTTTTAGCCGTAGCGCCATCTGCGAGAAATCTATGAATACACATAACACCTTGCTTCATCATGCTTAAAGGTCCACAAAAAAATCTCCAAATTATGTACCTGCTGTAAGAAAATCACCATCTTTCTGCAAATAAAACCACTTATTAAGTTTATAGCTTTATTGTTATTGAGTTTCACATGCAGAAAGATAGTGATTTTCTTACCATGGCCCTGATTTTAATTCAAATCGGAATTGATGGTTCGGAAAAGACACAGTTTCCGATCGGGAGAGGTAATCAAAATCGAGCTGCAGAACTAATAAAGACTTTTTGTAGAAAATGTCACTTATGTGGTTTTACTTTTAAACAGATGATAATTGTTTCGTTTAGTTCGTTTATTTTTGTAAATTTCATGTGATAAAAGCACTTTTGACGTACGATCACATGTGGTTTTGTTATACCATGGGCACAAATTATTTCCATCAACCAATATTAAAGTATTTTCAAAGATTAAATGTTAAAAAGAAAGTTATGACTTATGACGTATGTCGAAGTCTCCCGTATTCAGCAATAGAACGATTACGATTTCTCATATAGATAATATATTATCGACGTGTAGTCCAATGTAAATTGATCTAACCAACGTTTTCTATTAGAAAACCTCTAGATCAATCAAAAACGATAATTTACATACTTTACACACTCATTATATTTATCCAGTACAACTTGAGCTCCACTTAGAACTAAACCAAATGATTTACTAATATCAGAATCTGGAGATCACATTGATCTTCTCGACAACGATCTTTGTAGAATTCGTACCAATCTCCTTAAATATTTCAACTCGTCTTCTCATTAGTAGTGCCAAGTCAATATCTTTGTTAGTCTTTAGTCGCATTAGTTTTAAGTTTGCAATCTCACTTCTCTCTCTTTTCATTGCAGTTCTCATGCAAATAAGTTCACACTTCGAATAATAACGCAGTATGTACAAGTATTAGGCTTACATTCTCAAACATGTTCCACAGAATGTAAACTGTTTTGTACATCAAATAAAATAAAAATAAACCGAAGAGATAAAAAAATTAATTACACACAACACTATACGGTTTTTAAACTAATTTGTGTTTTGTTTTCAGTATCTCAGTTTTTGTTGTAATATAAAAGTGAGTTATTGACTTACTTTAACCTAATCATTATTTTGTATTTTTGTTCATTAACTTTTCCAATGTTTTATTGAAGAATCAATATCCGAAGTGACAGACCTGGTTGCCTATATTACAAGCTTATAATGTAATATCTCTGACTGGTATGTTATATTTTGATTCTAGTGTAACTATGATGTTTGTGGAGAAAATTATTATTATTATTATTATTTGGTTAGTTATTAAAAAAACATCTGTCTACATAATTTTACAAATACCTACATTCCTTTACACTGGATGAGGCATAATAATCTCGTAGACATTTCGGCGTTAACCCATCAAACGAACCCGGGAACACCTCATCTAGCAATCATATTACCGATCAATGAGCCAACAATGTACAAAAATTAATAATAAAAATAATAAAAAACGGTATTAGGGCAGGGACAAATGGCATCCTTAATATGATAAAGCACATGAGTGTGATCATGCGCCAAAAGTTTATGTACATGTGAAATTGTATAACTGTCCTATTTAAACATCAAACGTTATTAAAAATTTCTCTGTTGAAAAGTCGTTATTTTGCAGATGTAGCCTTATTATATCGAGGTTGCAAAATATAGCTGAAAACACGTGGTTAAATTAGATGCCTGAATAAGTTACAACATATTTTGAGAGTAAATAAAACAAGCCAACAAATTTAACTTTCTGCCATTATACAAACTGAGAGAAATGGCTGATTTGACTTACTTACGACTTACTGACTACTTACGATTGCCCTGAACTCCTTGAGCAAATAGGACTACGCACAAGCAAGGTTGCATAGAGAAATCCTATCACACTTTACGTTCTTAGGGAAGGACAAATTATAGACAAAATGCATTTTTAAATAGAGCGTATCGCTAATTAAACTCCTTAGTTAATAGATATGGTGAGGTGGACTTGTTCAACACCAGTTTCTACAGGTAAACTAAAACACTTACTCAGTGATATGTTTTTTTCTTCAAATATGTAGATACTATACATGTTTAACGTTTTTAATTTCGTTATTTTTATTTAAGTATTATGTTTTTTTTCTTTAAGTCGGCAACTTACTTTGTAGTTTGTTTCTATCACTTCAAATAATTATTTATTGCACTTCAATTAATTAATAATCTGTGGAATCTTTTAATTAGCCCACAGCATACATGCACTGGCCTGTCAAAAAAAAAAAAAAAAAAAAAAAAAAAAAGGTGTGTATTTATTCTATTCTTGTTACCTAGCTGTAAATTTTCCAAAAATAATAAAAATAAAATAAAACACAAAATATTTCTCAATAGAAAACGTCCCAATAGAAGTAATAACACCAAAGGAAACTACTGTGACTTTGTTTACTTGCCACATGCTTACCACCAAGTTTACATAGGAACCTTCTATATCTATGGTACCTACACTTGAAAGCGAACCTATATAGCCGGCAATAGCGCTGTTTACAGCAAAATTCAATACTTACTTATCAGAGTTGCAATTTTACTTGACACCTCGACTCAAGCGGCATTTTTTCCATTAAACGAAGGAATCAATGTGACATTTATTGCTTTGGTATTAGATTCTGGTCCACAAGTCCGTATTCCACTTTATCACCGAGGTAGGACTTTATTTGTAAATTTTTAATTAATATACCCAGAAAACCATATGACGCGAAAGTATATTTTATTTGTTTTTATAAAACCAAGTAACGAGACTAATCAGCATTTTGATTTTGATTGCCTCTCCCGACCGGAAACTGCGTCTTTTTCGAGTCGAGGCGCATAATTGCGATTCACAACTGACCGATCGGAAACTTTTAACATTTCTAATCGGAACAATAGTTGATTTAACTCACAAATTAGAAAGGTGTAGTAGGAATTAGGTTCATCTTCTCGCTCAGAAACCCATCTGATTTCGAGACTACCCGATAGGAACGATTCCGATTTGAATCAAAATCAGGACGCAGCTGCGCCTGGTGTTAAGCGACACACCTGTCCATAGCAGTTGCAGTGTCATGTGCATTAAATTGCAACGATCTGATAGGCACTGTCATTGCGCCTGCACACTGAGACATAAGTCGACAAATCCCATGTGTCTGTAATTTCCCTAGCCCCCTTACACTTCAAAATTGGAAGACAGTAACATTCACATTACTGCTTAGCGGCAGAAATAGGTAATGTGACAAGTACTTCCCTGGACGAACTCTTTCATAAAGAACTCTATTGCTACTAACAACCGTGTTATCTTTTTGTCATTAATCTTTTTTCATATTTACACAGTAAAGTTCTAGAATATTCCGTCGCTTCAAATGAGGCTGTGTTAGTACGTCCGCCGGTACAGAGAACGTAGTTTCTCGACACACAAAAACTTTCTCGTGATATTTGCGTTTTCACGTCGCCATTGGCGCAACGTTTTTAGATAGCTTTTGTTTTCGTACAGTCAGGTACACATTACTTAGGCTGAGATTTACAAAACGAACTGTGCTTTAATTTTAAGCAAGAAATTACGAAATAAACTTAAAGTTTTATTTAATTTCTTGCATAAACTTAGGCAAAGTTCATTTTGTGCACATGAGACTAGTGTACTTATGTCTTTGGGTAGCGAACTCGGGGGAGTTCGCTGCACAGCATGGAGGGGCCCGAGGTGGGAGGCTCGTCTGGTGTCCGGCGAGCCTTACATTTGGAGTCGGGAGACCGTTGCGTCTCCCTTGTCGGGGAAGGACTGCGCTGGGTGCGGCCAGTCGCTGGTGGAGACGCGGACGAGTGATAGCGTACCCGTGCCTCTACCTGCAGCGGAGAGGAGGAACACCCCGGGGGTTTAGTACGGTCGAGTTGCTTCCCTTCAGGTTCAGCCCAGTCCCACATAACCCCGGCTCTGCCCCCGCAGGGCTGGGTATCTGTATCTGTACATACGTACAGGTATATGGTATCTGCTAGCAGATTCCCTCGGGTAATAAAAAAAAAGTGTACTTATGTCTTAAGGTAACGGGCGTAGTGGCAGTGCCCCCTCAGATCTTTGAAATTTATATCTCTGAGTGGCACTTCATATATTATGGACAGGAGTGCCTATCACCGCCAGGCGCACGACTTGTACGTCCCATCAAATTATAAATAAAAATTATATATCTCAGACTTTCAGTCGAAGTTAATGTGAAGACAATATTAAATAATTGATTAATTAGTGACATACTTTATCAAACACAAAAATTGCAATGACTAAATAAAGTATACGACAAGAAACTGCCTTATTTCGAGGTAGCAATTACAAGACCACATCAGTAGAATATTAGGAGATTCATAGGGTTATACCCGGTATGTATAGCTATCATAAAAGTGTGTCGGGGTTATTATCACGTAAATACAAATAAAAGCACAGTATTCCATTCTTAAAAGACAAGCCTAAAATTCGAGAGATAGTTGGAAATCACAATCAATCAAGTTATTGATTATTTGATTCTTAACATTTCCTTGTAAAAAAGTCATCAATTGCGATTTTAATGTTCTGACAAATTCAAATTAAACTTACCTAATTAAGTTCAATGCATTCATTCAAAAAAGGCATTTATTTCTTTGAGTTGAGAAAATAGAGCTGTCAGATTAATCAACGCTCTTTGATTTAGTAAAGATGGCTTGTATTTATGTCGCGACTGAAATATTCGGAATTGACGTATCCTCAGAATTGAAATTTACTTGCTTGAATTGACCCCAATCTGATATGACCCACTGAAGACGAAACTATAAACTAAATAAAGGCCTGAAGACTTGGCGTATGCCTCTTTTTTTAATGAAAAGAAGAAGACAAATTTACCAAGACTTGGCTGTATGGTATCAAACCTTAGCCTTTTCGTTTACGGAGAGAATGGCAAAAAATAAAAACTGAAATTCGTACCCATGGCAATGGCATAATATAGCAACATGTGATCATGCGTCAATATTGTTTTTATCACAAGAAAATCATAAAAATAATACGAACTTCGTGAAACAAAATTTAATTAAGTAGGTATAATGTGAAATTTTATAACTCTTCTATTTAAGCATAAAAATTGCTATCTTTCGTAGAACCTTCAAAACCTTTCTTCAGAAAAGTTGTTTTTGCAGATATGGCTTTATTACACTATGGTTGCGAATTAAGTAAATCGATAGTCCTTTTCAAAATTTTTTGATATTGAAAGAGACAGCACTGAAATTAAAAATCCGCAGCATTAAACAAGAAACTTTCCATGTTTACTTCTCGCTCTCAAAAAAAATCCAAGGGCTACACATCAATCCTAGTTCCTAATTAAAAGAGTACACGGTTGTAAAGATTAGCCCAGGCACTACGTTACCGTGTCAAGCTGTTACCGGTGTGCACCGCGAGGAGGCTCTTTCCATGCACTGTCACTAAGTGTGCACTGTGGAAACTGAAAACCCCTTGGTTTCATAATACCTCAAGAGCAACTACCACCAGGTTGCGATCTGCGGTGGCCCGTGTGAACGTCCTTAAATCGAGTCCTTCGCACTTAGGTAGGACACTGCACAGACACGATGTGTAAATGGGGTTTCAGGGATGCTAGTCTAACTCAATGTGACTGCGGTGCCCCAACACAGTCCATGCAGCACTTACTGTTGTACTTACCCTCGTGTCCTAACACCTGTACGAGGGAAGATCTTTATGCGGCCACGGACAGCGCAGTCAAGTCAGCAACGTACTATTCAGATTTTCTCAAATTGTGGATTCGGTTCAATAGGGGGCCTGAGCCCGTAAAGTCATTTGCTAATTAATTTGTCGCACAGTTTACATAACACTGCTGACTCAAATAGTAAAGGAAAATGAGTTCAATTCACGTTGGTAAAGGTTCATAAAAGGTAACATATCAAGGATGTGTCCACGTTACATTAACTCAGGTCTTAACGGAGACCCGTGCCTCGTTATGGAACTTGTGAATTTTTAATGGCGTCTGTCACTAGCAACTTTTAAAGCACTGATTGTTTTTTATTCTACGTAGTAAACAACCTACGCGTTTATTTTTAATTTCATTGCTAAGGTTTTCACCCTGACTGTACATTTCACCTGCATACTTAAGGAGTGGACAAAAGATGACATCGTAAGTGTACAATACTCGTATAAGATGATCGAAGGCTGTGTGCATATTGGAAGGTGTAGAATAGTGAATCGGACAACTTCTCCGAAAGCATTTAAAATTAATCATAATGGATATAGCCAAAATAAATATTATCTCATTTAAATAAAACTTTTCAAGTATTATACTTTATTACTTTGCTATTTCAAAGGCCTTTATTTTTGCACAGTAAGCATTAATTTATGTTGTGTACGAACTGATAACAATAGATTCCCGTAAATCACGCTAATTGCACTATCCCCGACGACAGGTTGATAAGTCCCATGCGCCTGTAATTTCACCAGCACCTTTCCCTTCAAAACTGGAACGCAGTAATGCTCACATTACTGCTTGGCGACTAGGTGAGGTGGCAGAACTTCCCTGGACGAACTCTTTCACAAGAATCTCTACTGCTACTAAAAAAATACGTTCATAGTTAACAAAATAAGCGTGTAACTATTTTAGAAAATCTTCAGACCATGTGAATGACTCTTAACAATTTCACCGTTATTCATCAATTGTTAATGTGTGAATTGTGTATAGCCACGGTTACGTGGTATGTCTTGGGTTTAGCACGTTCCGTTTGGTTACAACAGGTTTCGTTAGCCCCAGGCAGGGGGATACTCGAAACTCGAATAGAGAAATTTTTTGAGATAACATTTTCGAGTACAGATTGCGTGTACATCATTGTCATTACTGCATTTATTAATACTTCGCACATAATATCGTACCTTTGCTATAATAAAGTCACAAGTCAACAGTGCTACATAAAAGTCTTAAAAATAATACGAACTAAGTTGTCCTCATCTAATTTCGTGATAAAACATAATTGTGTAATAAAACAACTGATCGTTTGAAAAAAAAAACGAAAGTTTTTGTTAGGATTGTCAATCTGTCTTTGATATTATATTATTGAAGATGTAAAATACTATATAATTATTCTTTATTGCACCAAATAAATACAACAGAAATATTAGTATTACAGAAGGTGAGAAAAGCTGGACTTGTCTCTAAAAGAGGTCTCTTCCAGCCAACCCAGGTCAGTGAGAGCGAAGGTTATAAGCGGGCAACAGCGTGCAAGAGATAATCAGAAAGAAATGTAATAAAATCATTAACAAAATAAAAAGAAATTACTGCCTGCAATAAATGCCTAATTACGTTATCACGAAATTTATACAATTTTTTTATTTTTTTCGCCTTTGACACGATGAACGTTACCTCTAAAGCATCTCAAGGAATACGGAATTCTTATACCGAATAAAGAGTGTAGGGCGTGCATTACACCTTCAACTCTGATCGCGACATCAGTTGCACCTTACTATATAACGTTTATTTTCGTTGCATCCGATCGCGCGATCTGAATGGATTAAGACACGCATGCAGTTTTATTCCACTGTCCATACAAATGGATTATAAATACAGTTTGACTGTAAAATGCCCTGTTTTCAAAAAATTCTCATTTTTCATATCATCATTCATCATGAAAACTTGAAAAATTGTTAACTTTTTGAGTGAACAAAATAGGATTAGTTCAAAACTATGAAACACCAGCTGATTTTCTACCTAAACCACATAAACTATGATTTTACCAGTAATTTGATACAGCTATAACGCAACACATACACTTTTCTATTTAAAACAGATAAATAACGTGAGGTCAAAAGATGCATGTCCGCGCAACTACGTCGTCCTCCTTTAAATTATGTTTTAAGTCAAAGAATCGTTTATTCCATAGGTGAAATTTATTTACACTTGAAAACGTCACCTTTAAGCTACTGCTCATTCACTACGCTGACTTCTCCGAGAAAGCAAGAAACTCTAGAATATACATATATATATATATATTAAGAAATGATAGTCCTAATATTGCACTTGACAACTAACATAGTGTTATCTCAAAATTGCGTTATATAAATAATTTATCTCCAAAATTTCGCTATATTTATATGTCATTCGTATGTGATTTAATTTCAAACTGTGTTGAAATTAAATAAGTAATAAGCAATTTTGACATAATACTATGTTACTTGTCATGTACAATATACACACATCAAAAAAAGTTTGCGATCAATAGCATAAGCTCCTATAATTCTTTAAATTTAACTTTATCAAGAAAAAATCTATGTTGTATGCTTTCTTTAAATAGGAATACCCTGTTTGAAATTAAAATATAAAACTATTTTTTATTATTTATTTTAAAAAATTGAGCCATTAATCATAATGTAATAGTGATAGAAATTTCATAGAAAGAAAAAGACTGTTTAATTAAACTTAAACAACAATTTATTATTAAAAGGTGTGAATTCAATATAAAATAACTCCTCCCCTGGCTCGAATACATGCGAAGATCCTCCTGGGCATGCTGAGGATCAAGTTATCCAGCATTTCCTGGGGTAACCTATCCCATTCTTCAATAGCGGCTTCCCTGAGCTCTGGAACTGTCTGGGGACGTGGCTCACGGTTCCATACTGCTCGTTTAAGAGCATCCCACGCGTGCTCTATTGGGTTTAAGTCGGGCGAGCCGGCAGGCCAGTCTAATCGTGTGATATCGTATTCTTGAAGAGCAGCATTGACTCGTTGAGCTCGATGTGCGGGCGCATTATCATCAACCAGTACAAATTGGTGCCCATGGTTTACTCGGAATGGTCTGACGATATCATCAATAGCAACTGCTTTGTACATGTCTGCTGTCATGAAGCCCCGATACGGGATCAAAGGCGTTCTAGCTCCAATCATAATGCCACCCCAAAAGGACACCGATTTTCCGCCTTGCTGAACTGTTCCAGTGGCAGTTCTTTGTCTTTCACGGTCGCCTGGTCTTCTCCAGACACGGACACGTCGGTTATCTGGATGAGTGCTGATTCGGGATTCGTCAACGAAGAGACAGTTTTGCCAAATGTTTTCGTCCTCACCTTCTTCATTTTGCCGAAGTCTATCCCACTGCAATCTTCGTTGTTGACGTTGCCGGGAATTGAGCGGAGCTCGCCAAGACCTCCGTGCTCGTAATCCAGCCTGGTGCAAGCAATTGCGAACGGTCTGCGTGCTAACTTCAAACCCAGAGGCGGCCCTGACTTCTGCTTTTATTTTAGTGGCGTTGATTGTTGGATCACGGGCTGCCAGCAATCTAATATAGCGTTTTTGGGCAGCTGTCAAAACAGTTGGGCGACCGCTGCGGGGTCGGTCAGCTAAATTCCCCATTCCTTGATACCTCTGCAACGTAGCCACGACACAGGATTGGGATATAGCAAGTCTGCGTGCTATTACTCTCGTGGTGTATCCTTCTTCCCTCAAAGTTACTATTCTAGCTCGTAAAACCTCTGATAATCCTCTTGGCATTTTTCAATCACAACTTTCCGCGAAAAATATCTTGAATCGCTTATAATTGACTAAATCAGATTTCTGAATGAGCGTAAGCTAGGACTGAAAGCCTTTTTATATGAAAAAACAATTGAACGGGGTCATTGTTTTATGTTCTAATTTATTTTTAAATAAAGAATCTAAAAAGAAGAAAAAATCATAATATAATCTACAGTAACAAAAAAGATTTCAGTTTTTCGATGTGATCGCAAACTTTTTTTGATGTGTTATGCTTCGGAATCTTATTGTGAAAACGTATAGGTACAGTTCCCCATAAAAGAGTCGTTTACCTTGGTTGACTTGGTTTATTAATTACATTTATTTTTATTGCTACCTGCATCACCATAAATTACACTAAATGCTATTGGCAACAATACGGTTAATTTTCAAACCAACTATCCACCAAGATCGAAGCAAAATTTTCTAATGTTATTTTAATGTTTGTAAAACGGTCATTAACCCATTCGAAGTAAGCAGTTACGAACTTGCAAATCTCACAACCTTACTGGACATGATGTTCACTTCTAAGTACAGTCACGTGCACTAATGCATATATTTAAAGCGAAAACAAAACAATTAATCTTGGATTAAATTTAGTAAAACTCTAAAAAATTGGCAAGAACTTTTGTGAAACATTGAACGTTTCAATCGATATTTCGTTTGTAAATCATCTGTGATCTTATTTAAAATTTAATTACCGAGGTATGGAAGTTAATTTACGTGACTGATGTATTGGTATAATTTATTTGTAGATGAATAACAATCAGTAATAAATTAATTTCTCTTCACACATATTGTTCACAAAAAAAAACTGACCTCAAAAGTTCGTGGTATTACATCTATTTCCCAAGTTTTATTGAAATCGGTTACCGGAAAGTGCGCGAAACCGGATTTAAATTTAAATGGGACCAATACTGACGTACCCTCTTTCCAACAAAAAAGAATCATCGCGTAACATACCTATATATATATACAAAAAAGTAGAGTCGAATTGAGAAAATCCTCCTTTTTTTGAAGTCGGTTAAAGATACAGTACCGAGCTAAAGAAATTAATTTACATAACTGTACTGGTATACGTTATTTATAGATTAATAATAATATCAATAATAAATTAATTTCTCTCCACAAATAAAGGACAAAATTTGTAGGAGACTGGATAAATTCCAGTTCCATTCCAGACTAAATCAAGTGATCTGTATCTTAGGCTTCCAGATTCATCCCAACACGAACGTATTGTTATTAAGTTTATACCAAATTTTACAGAAATATTAATATAATTTTTTTTTACCGACTATAACAAAGGGGAAGGTTCTCAATTCGTCTGTATTTTTGTGTACGTTACGCGATTACCCCGACATTTGTGAATAGATTTCGATTATTCTTTTTTGTTAGAAAGTCTTTAAATTTGAATTGGACCACTACTAAGGTAGGGGTGCCCCTGTAGTGAACCCATACAAAGGGTGGCTTATTAGAATGAATACGGTTTATTGGATTTTTAAACTGTTCCCCAAGACCGAACGATCATTTTGGTGAAGGAGAACGCCGTGATGAAACCTGCACACCGAAGAAGGCTCACAACCATTGGAAAACCTGTGACGTCCCCACCCCCATTAGACCAGTGTGGTGGACTATGGCCTAAATGATCATGATATATAATGTGACGATGTGACCTCCTTTCATCGTCATCCCACCTTTTTATCGCCTTTTCTCCGGTTTCTGGCCACTCGTTTTCAAATTTTGAATCGTTCTTTAATAATTAAATTATCAAATTATTATTATTAAACTGCCTCCGTGGCCGAACAGTTACCATGCCGGACTGCCACGCAGAGGTCCCAGGTTCGATTCCCGAGCCGGGAGAAATATTTGTATGGCCTACATTTATTTCTCTCGCAAGTTTGGGTGTAATTTGTGGCAGTCTATGTGTGTATCCATGGCACTTGCGACAGGGTTTCCCTAGTGCGGGGCTATGTTGAGTGTGTGCGGTATAATTTTTATTATTATTATAAAAAAAATCCTTTGCCTCGCCATTCTGATTTTGTTTCGTTCGTTCATCACTGCACCTGCCCGATCGCTGTAGCGAATACGTCTTCTCGTTAATTTTTTAACCGTTTTTGCCGTTTTTAACCATTGATGTTTGAAATAATAAAAAAAATATTGTAAATGTTATTTACAAAGAGCAACCCCTAGAATTTCTTGCTCATTCTTCTCAGGAGAATCTGCCTTACGAATGAGCGGTAGAGTTTAACTATTGTGACGATTTCAAGTGTATTACTGCTTACCTATGAAATAAAGATTATTTTGAATTTGAATTTGAATTTGAAAGTTTACCTGTTACCAAATATCTCTTATGGGATAAACATTTTAAAGATCATAAATATTAATAAAACGGGAATAATATTTATAAAACTGGATTCAATACCACTATTCCTTTACCCTTTTGAATTTTGGACTTTTATCTTACTAAGCAAGGTGTATAAAGGCTGCGGAGGCTATACTCTCCAGGCCACATTACAATCTACAGAACATTCCGAGTGGTACCACCAGCGGTGCCATTTTCAGTTCTTATCGAAAGGGCCATAGAGTTGAATTTAAATTCTCTAGCTTGATGAGCTCTTAACCCTGTACAACATTTTTAAGTAACAATATATTGCGTGCAACCTTTGCGTCTAATACACGGCGGCAGGGCCAATTACGGTGATTATATCAAGAGAAACACATGAAGTTCAAACGTACTATATATTAGGGGTTAAAGTATGAAATTGCCGTTTTATTGCAATAGGTTCTTTGAATTTTCATAGAATCTTCATGGTTTGAGGTTTTCGAATGAAACTTTTTTCAAATGGTTTCTGTGATTTTTTTTTTCTAAATTTGAAACATTTGAATATCGACTTTCAATTGTTTTTGTTATTCAATTTAGACAAGAAAGATGGATACTGCGAAAATTCGAGTGATTTTTGAATACGAGTTCCGACGCGGAACTAACGCGGCAGAAACAGCCCGCAATATCAATGCTGCGTTTGGAGAGGGGTCTACTAATGAACGCACCGTGCGATTTTGGTTTAAACGCTTTCGTGATGGAAATTTCGACTTAAAAGAACGAGCCACGAGGAAGACCGCCCACACAGGTGAATAACGATGAATTAAGAGAGATAGTGGAAGCCGATCCTAGTCAAACTACCCAGGAATTAGCGGCATGGTTTAACGTTACCTTACCCACAATATTGACTCACTTGCGTCAAATCAATAAAATAAAAAAATACGAAAAATGGGTGCCTCATGATTTGACTGATCTGCAGAAAGAAACGCGTGTTGAAACTTGTGTTGCCTTGTTGAACCGGTACAGAAATGAAGGAATATTGGATCGAATTGTAACATGTGATGAAAAGTGGATTCTTTATGATAACCGGAAAAGAAAAATGCAATGGCTGACCCCAGGTCAAATGCCACAACAGTGTCCTAAAGCAAAACTTACCAATAAAAAGGTAATGGTAACTGTTTGGTGGTCTCAGCATGGTGTTATTCACTATAGTTTTCTCCGATCTGGTCAAGCAATAACGGCAGATGTCTATTGTGCCGAACTCCGAACCATGTTGACAAAACTAGCAGTAAAACAGCCCCGACTCATGAATCGATCTTCACCATTATTGCTCCACGACAACGCGAGACCTCACACAGCACGAGAAACCATTTTGACCCTTCAGGAACTGCAGTTAGAAACCATTCGTCATCCTCCGTATTCACCAGACCTTGCTCCAACGGACTACCATTTTTTTCGTGATTTGGACAATTATCTACGTGACAAGAAGTTTTCTTCCCAGGAGGCAGTACAAAATGCTTTCACACAGTTTGTGCAGTCTAGATCGTCGGAGTTCTATCGCAAAGGCATTAATAACCTTCCCATTAGATGGCAGCAATGTATAGATAATAATGGCAACTATTTTGATTAAATAAATTTGTTAAAAATTTAAAAAATAAACAATTTAGATTTTCAGTACAAATCGGCAATTTCATACTTTAACCCCTATTATTAATTGTGTCCGAACCGTATTATATACAATTATGAATTATTAATTACGGTTCTTGTTAATCACAAGTAGTAATAGTATAGAATCACATCATTCGAATACTCTCCGACAGCATATCAGCAGCTTGATTTTGATTGCCTCTCCCGATCGGAAACTGCGTCTCGTCCGAGTGAGTCGAGGCGCAAATTTTGCGAATCGGAAACTTGACATTCCTAATCAGAACAATAGTTGATTTAACTCACAAATTAGAAAGATATAGTAGGAATCAGGTTCATCTTCTCGCTCAGAAACACATTTGATTTCGAGATTCCGATTTGAATTAAAATCAGCCTGCAGTACTGCAAACCTTGAGCAGTCATGACATAAACTTAGGGTTTATTCATGAAAACCATCAAACAGTCACGGAGCAGTGGTGGGCAGTGGCTTAAAACAAAACCCAATTCAACACGCCTCAGTTTTAACCGGGTGTTTACCCAAAGCGGCGGGTTTTAATCCATTTCTGACCAAAATCGGTAGCAGAAACGGCGAATATGGAATACGGAATAATTCCATACTTATCGAGTTCTAAGGTTTTCGGGATTGTTACACATAGGAAATGTAACTATTTTTCCGGATTTAAATCGCGTCTATTTGTTTTTTCAAGCAAACCGACGTTTCGGGCCCTTTACAGGTCCCATGGTCATATTCACTTTGCAACGATTCGATTTTTACGAAAATCAATTCAATCGATTCAAGTGCATACGTGTTAACGATTTTTTGTATCGAAATATTTCAATGCAACTTTCAAGCAAATCGATGCAAAAGAAAAGCAAATTGAATCGTCTAGATCAGAAAGCAATAAATATTTTGTAATAATATCATTATAAATTTAAACATCCCCTTCTCTCTATTTTTTATTTATTTAATCTTCCCCTACCAATGGCCAAGAAAAACTACACATAGAGGTACAAAAACTTGTCATAGCCTAGGGAACTTTTACAGTATATAAGCAGGCTAGAGAAGTACTCCAAACATTCAACGCCTGTCTACCCCGAAAATTTCTTAAGATCAAACGGCTAGAGCTTCGCACTCTAATTTCCGCTGTAACAGGTCGTGATCCATATTTTTAGAAACAGTAGAGCTTTTTGTGAAAGAGTTCGTCCAGTGAACCACTGCCACCTTGTCTATTTCAGTAATGTGAGCATTACTGCGTTCAGGTTTCGAAAAAAAAAACATGTTTTCGATTTAGGTATCTCGGACAGCCGTCTGCAGAACGTGCATGGATGGGGATTAAACAACCGCACACATCCCACTACAATGCTCCAAGGTAGCCAACTACAGAGGGGAAGTACTTTGGAGTGCCGACGTCGCTCCTCGAAAATGACATTTTCCGGAAATAACGTTTGGTCGAAATTTCATAACCTCGTAAGTAATTTTGAGAGGAAAATGTTTTTTCTTGTAAATCTAACTTAACCTAACCGAACCGAACCCAATCGTGTCTTTGCGATAAACATTCAACATATCCTGAAAGAACAACTGTTTCGTTATAATTCGAACTCATGTTATTTGGGACAAAAAATTTTCGGCTTTGTGATATGTTACCCTAGAAGCCATGTATAACCCGTATAAACCCTTTTAGATTTTGGAAGTTCTTTAAACTATTTTTATGTTCTAAAATAGTTTTCAATAATCTTAGTTTGAGTTTATATTTTATATAATTGAAATCTTCATCGTCAACATTCCCACCGAAAGACGGCCGAAGACGGACATACGACAAGACATAATTCTTTAATTAATTATTATACAAAGATCGAACACCCAGAAAAAAATCCTCCGATCTGGCCGGATTCGAAAATCTTTGTAGTAATAATTATGACAAACTAGTGGAGTAGTCAAAAACTCAGTCAACCGTGACCATGGGACCTGTAAAGGGCCCTAAACGTCGGTTTGTTTGAAAAAACAAATATACGCTATTTAAATCCGGACCCGGATCCGACTGACAGTCAGCTGAAAAATTATTTCATTTACTATGTGTAACAATCGCGAATTCAGTTTATAAGCTTAAATGTTTAATTACTTAATATGTTACTATGTAGAATATCCCCAATAAATAAAAAAACTCGATATTTTAATACCCGATGAAAAGTAACAATAAAAGGAAAGTGTGTCACAGAGCCGACTGTACTTGCTATTGAATATCGACAGAGTTGACACTGATGGAATGATTCAGTCGACTCTTGCACATCGGAGCTTATAGACTAGTCGTTAACATCACCAGTGACTTTTATTGACTTATTTTTCGGAGTTTGAAAACTTTATACCTAATAAGTAGGTAAGTTTTTAGTTACATTTTATTTTAATAAGCGGCGTTTATAAAGATATTTTTTTTACATAACACCAAGTGACGGGACGAACAAGCATGATGCATGATGGTAAGCTACACGCCTGTCCATAACAGTTGCACTGCCAATGCGCCCGTAACCCTGAGACATAAGTTGACTAGACCCATATGCCTGTAATATATTTATTGTTTTAGTTGGGATGATAAATACAAAAAAAATCAAAACACTTTATTATCCATATTCAAGTAAAATTTATAAGTACAGTCAAGAGAATATCAAACTTTCACACTGGATTTAAATTGACTTGAAACGCAAGCGCCTTAGAGTAGAATTTATTAAAGTGATATGATTGTACCTTGACAATGTGATGTTTGGTTTAGTGCCGAAGTGTGCATCGAACTTTTTTAATACACAAGTGATGTCATCGTCACTTTCACCGTTTTCAAAGGTAAACGTGGAAAACACTTCATAACCGGCAGGACCGATTAGGTTAACCAACAGGGAAGCCTGTACCTCCTTGGCTTCCTTGTTCACTCCAGAGGCTTTCAAAAATACACTAAAAAGCTTTTTCCACTTGCGTCACGATTCCGACTGCGCGGCCGGACCACCTTCTAGATTGTATTCCCCTGGAGGATGCGCATGTTTACGATATAGCACAGTGTTTTAGATCACGAAATAAAGTATTATTTATCGTTTTATGGCACCTTATGCACGTAAATCAATTAAAAAGTAAGAAACACACGAATGTTGGTTTAGCACTGTTTTATTCAAAATCACCCTTAGTAAACAAAATGGTATAATGATAATCACTTTATACAGAAATACCTTCATAAATATACTACAAAGCTTAACATGCTCATGACCCTGTGCCAACTGAAAAATACTAGTAAGTTTCATACTTTATATGTATGTTTAAACAGTGCTAATACATTTATATTAATTCGCACCCTTTTTATATAGAATAAGGCCACATCTGCAAAATAACAACTTTTCAGGAGAAAGGTTCAAAAATTCTATAAACGAGATTAGATATTTCGTTCGTAGATCCACTTACAGTTTGTTATGCTTAAATAAGAGTCTTATATGTAACATGTTACATGTAAACAATTTATTTAATGTGCTTCGTGTTCTTTTATAACTTTCATGTTGTGATAAAAGCACTATTGACCTACGATTATTAAGTCAAGGGAGCAAAGTATTATTTGGAGCTATGTGCAAACATACAAATTCCATTTCCAAATAATATTTTTCACGAAAATAGACTTTACGTGTACGATTAAAAACTGAAAGCGTAAGAAGATCTCCGCATTACCTACTCGGTAGATTTACCATAAAGACCGCTAAGCTCCGGCCCAAAAGGGTACGTCACGGAGCGCATGCTAAACAGAATATTAATGAAATAAAATTTACAGATATTTATTTTATAATACCAAGTGACGGGACGGAAAAGTCGTGCGCCTGGTGGTAAGCGACACGCCTATCCATGATAGTTGCAGTGCCACTCAGAAGTTTAAGTCGCAAAGATCTTAGGGACACTGTCACTGCGCCCGTCACTCTGAGACATAAGTTGACAAGTCTCTTGTGCCTGAAATTTCACCAGCACTCTTAACGTTCCAAACCGGAACGCAGGAATGCTCACATTACTACTTTCCAGGACGAACTCTACACAAGAATCTCTACTGCCACTAATTACAAAAAACTGCCATTATACGCATTATTATATTGCATCCTATACAGCACTGTAGATAAGCTTTTTACGCAAAATTGGCCATTAATTAATTAAGTGTTTAATTAAGTAAACGTTGTGACTTCATATTTAATGACGTCATAATGGTTGGTGGTATAATAATCAGAAAATAATATATCTGTTTCCGGTACCTAATCTGACGAATTGTTAATAACATTCTTGTTACCTATTACATAGATTAAAGTTATGACTTCTATGGCAAACGCAAAGAGAGGCCCACGTGCAGCGGTGGACTTTTAGGGTTGATATGATAACGGTAAGAGTAACGGCGTTCTTAGGTTCAAAAATACCTACGTAGGTATGTATGCTTTAATACATAATATAATATATAGATGCCTGCACATTTTTTTTAAGAAAAACATTGTGTGTAAACTTTTGTCCCAAATAATAGAGTGAATAGGCATTAATTAGGTGTGCATCTTCGACGTCATCATCACTTTTCGTCAGGTGGGATAGAGGTCAAAAATATTATTTAACAATATTATTTCACTTTTTTTTAAAAGATTTTAAAAGATTTAAATTAAAAGTGTAATTCTACTTCAATCTAATAAACAAATATTTCCATACGATAAAATCAAACTAAGTTCCATTTTGGTTAATGATGAATTGTAATTATAAAAATACGTACAATACCTACACGTCTAAGTCGCAAGAATAATGATGTAATTTTAAACCATACAAGGTTGATCGAACAGCTATATGATTGAATCAACAACTTTACTTACCAAGATGAGTAACCTTTGTTTAATCAAACACCGTAGATTTGTTTGCCGTTGCGGTTTCTATTATGGGTAGAGATAGGTATACGATTACTAATAACTATATGGAAACCACCATGTGAATTACTTAGAAGACAATTTATGGTCAAATATTTTTACTTGTATAAGTAACAATGAATTGTTCAGTAGTTTCCCAATATACAACTTAAAAAAAAACCAATTGGTAAGTACTTAACAGTGATTCCACGTGATACACATCAACACGAACTACCGAAACTGAGTAAGACATACGATCTTCTTACTCAACTTACAAACGCGAACATTCTTCGCAAAGCATAGCGCACTGTTAATACAATAGTGTATTAACTCAAAAAGTGTTTTTTTTTCTGAATTGATAAAAAACTAATTACTCACTTTAAGTGAAAGATCATTGAAATTTAAGCATAGGTTAAAGTTTATTACAGACATCTAAACAATTTCGTACTTGCAAAATATATTTAAACATAAAGGGAAAAAATTACTTCATGTTTTAGAATAATAAGTACTGTTTAGCCAGCTTACATAAAGTATGTAAGTAAGTATCTTTTAATTGTTTCTTACCATATTCATTCGACGGTTTTATTGACGTGTAGAGAATCAAATTTTTATGCGCATTAATGATATAATATTGAATTTTACATATTTTGAGTTAAAACACTTTTATAGTAGCATTGCAATAATTATTATAATAATGTCTATCTGGTACTTACTTGGTACTTGGTGTAACGGGCTGGTGTCCGCAACTCGACGACAAGGCGCCTATTTTGCGTGTGGTAATGTCTATCTGTTTAAAATTTTAATAATGATGATCAAACTCTGACTTGAGCACACCGTATGCGGTTCGCATCTCGGTCGACAAAGATTTTTCGGGGGCGTATTTGTTTTGTAGTTTTGTTTTTAATTTAGTTTTTTTTAATTGTTTTCCTTTTTAATTTTATAGCTTTGTAATTACTTTTATTTATAGTAATATGAGAGACCAATAACACAGCATAAATTATAAATCACAAGGTACAACTCAACACTGAAATTATCTTGTATGGAAATGACTTATTGACACATTGACTTACAATTATATGGACGTCGGGTCCGCGCTAAAAAGTGTCCGCACTTTTAAGGCGCTAAAATCGTATACAGAGCGCGACACTCCGCTTTAGTCTTCATTTGTTCTACTGACAGCGCGATACTGCGATGACATTACAATTTAAATTTCGAATAGGTTGACTTGGGACATTTTTTTCGTGGTTTTTGTATTAGACCCGTCGTCCATTTATTTGTAAGTCAATGTATTGACATAACGAATTTAATAGGAACTATAGCTCAAGACGTGAAACGTTTAACAAAAATGTAACATGATGTACTCCTGAAAAAACATCCTCCAAACACAACACGTCGGGTAAAACGGAAAACTACCATAGTCGCGCCCTTAGCAGAGGTTACACTTACGGAGTGAAGTTGCAATTTAATACACAGGCGACTATCCTGCTGGAATCTCTATCCTGCTATAGGTACTCACGGAAGATAACAATCTACTCGGGGCTGGACAAAATACATACTCTATCTATATTAAAATGTATATATTCATATCTTTATTGCTTGCCACATGGTTTCACATAAAGTGTTATAAAATATAACACAGTAGTCACACATGTGACAACCTGCAAGGGCGCCGCTATTCAGGAGAGCACTACAAATTGTTAATTAAATTACAAATATAAATGTCTCTACAAATTACTAATAATGATTACTATTTTCTTACAACATATAATTAAATAACATTTATTAAATATAATGAATAGCGACATCTCTAGCCAGGGCTGGTAGCTGTAAAGGTATCTAACTGGGTGACGAAATACTTAAGATTTCTCATAGATGGCGCTACGGCTAAAAAGTCGTTGAAAAAACCCAATACAATGGCACGACAAATAACACATAGAAAAATTCGTGAGGCCCGCTCATTGACCTACCAACAAATGAACATCGGGTCTAATACAAAAACCCACGAAAAAAATGTCCGAAGTTAACCTATACAAACGTAGTGACATGTGACGAAATATAAAAAACTAAAACATTTAATTTAAATTGTAACGTCATTGCAGTACTGCCTAATTTGGCTTGCAACAATTTAAGGGCCCAAAAACACCATATTCAGCTTCTACTAGAAACTTAACAAAATGCACCATATTTAGTTTCGACTAAAAATTACTTGAACACAAGAGTAATGGAGTAGCCTTTCTCGTAAATATTAATTATTGTTTATATATATTATTATGTCGAATTTTGTACAAATTCACTTAAAGATAATAATAAATAGTTGAGCAGATACATACATACAAATATTACTACAAATGTGAAAATAAGCGTGTACTATAAGAAATGTACCGATATTCTAACTAAACGTAAACTCAAATATCCGTAATTCCGAAAACCGCTTTATAATAAAACCGTTACTCTTTCGGGTAATTTAATTTAATTTGATGCTTTTTAAAAAGACAAAATTAGCTTTTGTTTTGTAATATTCCTAAAAAAATACATTTGACATTATGAAAATTCGAGCTAACGTTATTTCGGGCAAATGTATTTTCTGTCTTCTGATAGGTAATCTCAAGCCGTAAAACGAGTACAACAATATTTTGTTAGTTAGTTATTTAAAATACGAAATACAAAATACTTTCGTGATATTACCAGTATCGGACACCACGAAAGTGTTTGAAATATCAATTACAAATACATTATTAAAACCTTTAAAATATCAATTACAAAACACATTTCGTAGCAGTAGAACTCCTTGTGAAAGAATTCGTCCAGGGAAGTACTGCCACCTCATCTAATTCTGCCGCCAAGCAGTAATGCTCGCATTACTGCGTTCCAGATTTGAAGGGTAAAGTTGCTGGTGAAATTACGGGCACATGAGACTTTTCAACGTATGTCTCAACGGCACTTCAACTGTTACGGACAGGCGTGACGCTTACCACCAGGCACACGACTTGTTCGTCCTATCACTTAGTATTATAAAACAAACATTATTTGTAAACTTATCAATAAGTTTTGAGATAATGAAAAAATATCAAACATATTAATATAATTTATTTTACATTTTTTCAAAATACTCTCCATCATTATCTACACAAAGTTTCATTCGTCTAAACCAACTCTGAAAACACTTTTGCCAGTCTTTATCCGTCAGCATTGAAATTGCCATTTCGTAGGCAGCCACTGCTTCTTCGACACTCAAAAAAATTTCCCTTTGATTTTTCCTTCACTGTTGGGGAACAAAAAGAAATCGCAGGTAGCCAAGTCAGGGCTGTATGGCGGGTGATTTAAGGTATAATACCAGATTCCTCAATAAACGCCTTTGTTCTGAGGGACGTATGTGAAGAGGCGTTATCGTGATGCAGCATGATTCCCCGAAGCCCGGTCTTTGGTCTCCTCACCCGCACAGCTTGGAAAACTTTTGGCAATGCTACTGTTGTGTACCATTCTAAATTAACAGACCTACTATTTTCTAACATTCGTCGACGTCGACAAATGTCCGCTCCGAGAAAAAAACTAGCTATCATTTTTTGCCGACGTTTCGAGGTCTTTGCAACTTTGTCGGTAATTGTCCCTCTGCGAAGACCCACACCGACGACTGCTTCTTGCTTTCTGGATCATATTGATAGATCCATGTTTCATCACCAGTAACGATTTCTGAAACACGTCTCGATGTCCCGTTTTCGAAACGTATAAGCATTTCTCGGCACCAATCCACACGAGCCTGTTTTTCACTACCGGAGAACAATCGTGGGATCTATCGACAACAAAGCTTCCTCCCTCCAAGATGTTGATGCAGGATAGTATTGACGCTCCCCGAACTAATGCCTAGGATCGTCTCAATGTTCGTGTACGTGTTTCGTGGGTCTTCTCGCACCAACATTTCAGATGTCCACATATTTTCTACAGTAACTGCTGTTTCCGGGCGTCCGCCTCTTAGGTCATCTTCAAGGTTAGTTTTGCCTCTTTTAAATTCCTTAAACCACCTAAAAACTGTTGCACGAGAAGGAGCAGAGTCAAAGTTAAACCATAGTCAGAGTTAAACCATATTTAAAATTATAGAAGATCATAGCACGCAAATGTTCACGGTTAAGATCCATTATTGCAAAGAAAAAGCGCGGGAAGCGTTGTAGTAAAATGACTAACAATGTCATTTTTTTTTAATTTAGCTAAATTGCTTTTGGTGATCTATTTTTAATTAAATTTATTTTTAAAGACATGTAATACGGGTGCGTTCCATTTTTAAATTTCGAGCATCTCAAAACTTATTGAGTGCCCTACGTTATACCAGATATTTAAAATATTACCTGCAAATTACAGTGACCACCTCGGCGGTGGCCTAACGGTTTACATTGTTGGACCAATTTAATATGGAAATGAACTTTTCTAAATAGGTTCTGATCTGGGTGTTCCGGGATGTAACCCCAGAATGAATTCCGTTACTCTGGTACTCGTAGTACTCCACCTTTAAGAAGAACGATGTATTGATAATTAAGGACTAAGTATACTAACCTATTTTTATTTGGGACAAAGGTTTCCACACAATGTTTTTCTTCACAGTTAAAGTAGTGATAATTTACACAAACTCAAATGGCTATGATTCAAAAAGATTCCAGTGACGCAATTCGTGCTGGATCTCAAACACAAGATTATAAAGTAAATATTCCCGTAACAAACTGTCAATGTTTTTTGAGAATATTATTATGAAAGGTAGTGTCAGTAGTATCCGATAAACTGTACAACACATGTACTTAAAACTAATACATAAACAACAACAAAAAAATAAAATAGTTGCGAACAATCGATAAAATGTTAATTAATGAAGTAGGTAACCTCAATTATGTACTTAATCTTCTTTGCTCATTCTAATAGTCAAATAAATCAGTAGTCAGTCTTAGCACTGCGCAGGCGCACATCGTTTTCGTGTTCCGGTTTTAAATCGTTAGTGGCATAATAATTTGGGTTCCTTTGTGTCTATGTGAGTTTTATACTAACTTTGTAGTGTGAATGGCTTTATAGACGTTTATTAATAACCGTACAGTTTTAAGTATACGTATGCGTATACGTCCGTATACGCTCCACTGCAAGACACGGGTCATGTCATTATGAAGATATTTATTGTTTAATTTTTACCGTTTTCTTTTAAAAACCTTTCCCAGACCTGATTGGGTCGGAGACAGTGATTTCACCTATCTTTGTAGAGTTCGTCAACATTTTTTTACTTTTTCTTTAAAAAACCCTGTCTCTAAGCCCGATTGGGTCGGAGATAAAGATTTCGCCTATCTTTATAGAGTTCGTCAACATTTTTTAATATGCAGGTATTTTCTGTTAAAATAAATTAATCTTCACTGCACCTTCGGTTCATCATTTGAGAAAGATCGACTAAGTTTGTAGGTATATCGTAAAAAAACACGTGGGAGGCCATTTATTTTGACCATTTACTTCCTAAAATAAAAACTATTCACGTAAAATACAATATTGTGGCTTTAGAAGAACTTTGCGCCCGACAGAAGGTGATATATACTGGTTGATATAGTGTAAATGAGTAAATATGTTACTTGTGTACGTAAATATATACTCACGTTGATAGAATACACAACGTAAGTAGGTACCTATACTATTTCGACATGAAGAACGTCTCGCTATTACCTATTACCTCTGCGTCGAGTCTAAAATGTCTCACGCCTTTATTCACTGCACAAGAAATGCAATATAGTGTTTCTTTTTTGTTTTTTTTTTATGTTATTTATTACCTATGGAAAAAAAACATTTTTTAACAATGATTATTTAGGCTAGCTCTGCCCATATTCTGAAATTACTATTTAAATAGGTATGTTTTATATTTATTTTATTGTTGTATCTGTTCCTTCAAATAAAAAAAAAACATTGGTATCTCACAATTTTACAATTACTGGTATTTTTTATGTTGGATTCAAAATGGATTCAAATCACTTACCTACCTACTAAAATTAAATATATACAGTGTATATAGTGATTTGAAACTTCTATTGAATAAAATTCATCACAGACATGACTTCAAGTCTAGTTTTATCGTTGATACTTTCTTCTTTTTTTGTTGCGCCGCCATGTTTAAATTAATAACTTTTTTTTGACATTTTTTAATTAAAAATCAAAGCTGATCTTTACTACTCCGTTGGCAACCTCTATTTAAGTTTTCTTTGTGTCTATTTTTTAATAAATAAATGTTTTTAGATTGATAGGAAATATTTTCATGATGAAAATTATTTGCACATAGTTCACCTAAACTATAGTGGAAACAATAGGAAACAGTTCCCATAGTTAATTGCCCGTATTAGAAATCAACACAGCATTTTTCTACATAATTTACGTCTTTGTGTTTAAAATACAAAATGGACTGTATTACACTTTCTTTCCGTCTGTTGTCTACATATAATGCCACTCAAGTTTTATAGTATAACACGCTCGTCTATTTTTTATAATTTGACGTGGCCTTTTTAATGGTACCTATTCTTAATTATCCTCAAACTAATGGATAACGTCTATCTCCTCACTAATATTTTTTGTTGTAGGTAACAATAGGCCGTGCGAATTTTTTTTTTGACCTCCAACTCTCCTTATGAAAAATAACATCGGAGCTTGCACACCTAAACAGTCTACGCACTATCGCCTAGAAAATATCCAAGTTGTAACGTTCGGGGAACAAGTCCGCGGGCAGGAAATTCCACTATAATTTCGTGCTCCATATAAATACGGAAGCGTAACGCTTCGTGCGAATGTAGGTGTATCTACAACATAGGGGTGGAAGCCCAGACTACGGCTAGTCGCCCGATTGTAGAAAGCGGCGGAATTATACAATTAAATTAGGTAGCACTCTCCGACGTATCCTGTACTGCTAAATCTAACTCTAAAAGCGATAATTCAGCACCAACCGAATGCCTACCTTTTTATATAGGTACGATTAGGTATAATTTTTTACAAAATACCAAGTAACGGGACGGACAAGTCGTGCGCCTGGTGGGAGGCTTATCCATAACAGTTGCAGTAATTCTCAATGAACTTAAGAGGGAGCATGCCAAAAAAGTTTTGACGTTGGCTCCGCCCGAATTTGTGAAACAAATATATGCCTGAAGTTCGCGTGACATGCGACAGATGTTGAATTTTGCGCATTAAAAGTACCAAATTCGTTTCAGCGCAATAACTCTAAAACTAAAGGGATATAAAAAAATCCGTAGTGACAGTTGTCGATTATGCATAAATATAATTAATTATCTAATTTTTATCCTAATGACATGTAGCATTTCGAGGATAAATCGAAAAATGTGGAAATTACATGTCATTTCGTGATTTTTATCTATCGAGGAAACTTTATTGTTTTATGCATTGACATTGTAAGTCAATGGTTTTATGTTTCTGATTAATGTCTATGCTCGAATATATCGTGTAGTTACTCATACAATATTTTATTTTTAACTTTAAAGTGGATTTACCCCTCTAAAATCAAATCGAATATTAGGAATTTTTCCTCTGATCCCTCTTAAAATTTTAAATCACAAAGATCTGAGGAGTACCGCCACTGCGCTTGTCGGCTTGAGACATAAGTTGGCAAGTCCCATACGCACCTACATTACTACATTTTCACCTGTTGCCTTCAAAACCGAAACGCAGTAATGCTCACAATACTGCTTGGCGGCAGAAATAAGTAAGGTAGACAGTACTTCCCTGGACAAACTCTTTCACAAGAAGGTCTATTAATAAAAAAGTTTTCTACATGAGCTGCAGCTCAAGCTTTAGGTAAAGTGCAAAACCGTATACCTACGCGTTTCCTACGCTGGTAATATATTACTAGCACATAACACTAGTTAGGTATGGGAGGGCTATCTGGAAGTTTACTCAAGTTCCTATCACTTTCGCTCTATGAATTGTCATCTCTTGTCATAGATCCAATTTATTTATTTATTGCAATCGAACGACAGTCGATCGGACATCCACAGCGAAGAAGAACGAACGAAATGTCCTGAGAACAAGTTGTTTTACACATAGATCTTTGTTCTACGGATGAGTCGAATTATTCTATTTAACGAACAAAACCACAATTTAAACTTTTTTTAACACGAGAAGTTAACTTCTAAATTATGTACTTAAAAACATTAAGAAATTGATATTTAAATGTCTAATAGCTAGTTAACAAAGGAACTTAAAGTAGGGTAATGATTGAATAAGGGTCTAGCGAAACGCCCACGCCTTCGCAAAGGCTTCAGGTTTTATAGCAAAACTTTCTTTGGAAAGTGAAGAGAAAATTTTTTGCTGTTCATGAATAGCGCGAAATATTATTGAATATAATTAAAGGTAACAAATAGACGGCATAATGAGGTAATTACATTTGACTAGTCGAATAAATTACTTTAGACAGTAAAGAATACTCGTATTTATTAGCAATATATTTTGCAAATGTGTGTCGGAATAATCTCAGTACAGAGTACTAAAAAAACCGACCTTAAAAGTACGTGGAATTACATATAATTACCAAATTTTATTGAAATCGGTTACCGGAAAGTGAGCAAACCCGGATTCATCCCCTAGTTCGGCACTATACGGGACTTGACACAGGAGATAATAAAAAACGGTTCTCACTACTCAAAGTATATTGAAGATAGAAAAACGCCTTGAATTGGAGAATAGCAAAATCAAACATTAAAATAATTGCTCCTTATAATAAATATTGGTGCTATTTATAAAAATGAATCTTCATGCGTGAACAGCCACCCTTAGAGGTGGATGATTTTCTTCAAAATTAAATGGGACAATATATATATAATGGAGGTACCCTCTTTCCAACAAAAAAAATCATGAAAATCGGTTCACAAATACCGGAGTTACGCGTAACATACATACAAAAAAAATCGAATTGAGAACCTCCTCCTTTTTTAAAGTCGGTTAAAAATGATTGTCTACGGCAAGTCTGTTACCCACTTTGAATCAGCGTGCGAACACATGTCTTAAAAAAGCTTTAACGAAATTGTATTCTCATTGCAGACATGATAGTAGCCGAATACTGGAGGGCGGATTACCTTTACTGGGTATTCCCGGTCATCTTCATCCTTGGTCTTCTAGCCATACTTGGATTGTTAGCTGTTGTTCTCCTCATAAGACTCTACGCTCAGTACACTTGCGGCCGATTTCGTAATAAAACCAGAATGGACGGGAAAACTGTAATCGTTACTGGATGTACCAGTGGGATCGGAAAAGAAACAGCAAGAGAGCTGGCGAAGAGGGGCGCTAGGGTTATTATGGCATGCAGGAATATTGAGGCTGCTGAGAAAGTCAGAGGTAAGGATGCTTTTTATATTTCTGGAACTATCGTCCTAAAGATACTGAGCCAAATATTCTTAATCCACGAGTTGCTTATTCAACGATGATTTTGTTTGATCTAATATATTAACTACATTCCAGTCTCTCGTAATGACATAAACATTGATAAATATTGGTTCTCTTGTTCAAATACGGAGTGTTATTTACATTTACATCATTAGATTTTCGGTATTATGCACACGATTGAAATGGTTAATCCTTGTGTAACGTCGCCATAGAAGTTCCAGTAATGACTTCATAAATACCGTATACATGTAGGTAATTCACAAAGTTCTTCTTTATTTCAGAGGAAATCATTGACACAACAAAGAACACAAAAGTACTCGTCAATAAACTGGATTTGAGCTCCTTTGCGTCAATTCGCAAATTCGCGGAAGATATCAACAAGACAGAAACTCAATTGGACGTCCTTATTCACAATGCTGGATACGCTCAGACTTTCAAAAAGGATAAATCCGAAGACGACATAGAACTGACCATGGCTACAAATCACTACGGTCCATTTCTATTGACTCATTTGTTAATAGATTTGCTAAAAAAGAGTGCTCCGTCTAGGATTGTCGTTGTCGCTTCTTCGTTGTACAGACTAGCTTCATTCAACTTGAACAACCCGAACCCGGTTAATACTCTGCCTGGATATTTGTACTACGCCTCGAAAGAAGCAAACATACTTTTCACCAGAGAGTTAGCCAGAAGATTGGAAGGTACTGGAGTGACAGCGAACTGTTTACATCCAGGAGTGGTTGATACCGGAATCTGGCGGTCTGTTCCTGCTCCTCTGAGCTGGCCCTTGGCTTTGATCAATAAATTATTCTTCAAAACGCCAGTTCAGGGTAGTCAGACGACTGTCATGCTGGCTGTTGATGAAAAATTGTCCACAGTAACTGGAAAGTACTTCTCGGATTGCAGAGAAAGCACTTTATCCGCGTCCGTTTCTGACATGAACAAGGCTAAGAAGCTTTGGGAGATTTCGGAAAAGATGGTTAAATTGGAAGAAAACGATCCCAAGATTTAATAAAACCAATGGAAATGGAGTAAATTTGTCTTTAAGTAAACAAATCCACGTGATCCCAGGAAGTATTCGCAAATTTAATGCGAGAAACATTGAGAAAGGTTATTTTGTACTGGACACATTCATTCTACAAGGTTTTGAAAACGCTATTAATATTAAGTAGTTGGTATTGCAGGGACGCTAGTATAAAATTAGTAAACAATAGGATTGAAGTTACAAAACCGCGTCGGGTGATTTCGACAGAATCGAAATTATTGTAAGGCCGTTAGGGTTATGTTAGTTAATGTGCTAATATGGTGTTAACGATGCGTTATTTTTATAAAAGATTTGTAAATTTATTAAGTGTTATAATCATTAATAATAAAGCTTACAAAATAAGTCTTGACTTAAATTATACAATAACAATAATGTTTTGTGTGTAAAACCATTTAAGGAAACTGAGGCTAGAAATAAAATTACTGATTTCGATCACGTTTTTTTAAAAGTTTTTTTTTCACACACTCCTAGCCTCGCACTAGAAAGTATGTGACTACCGCTCTGTCAACTGAGCTACAGACCGAGTCAGCAGATCTTACGAATTTCTTTATGTGCCTGTGCGGATGTTTGTGCTGGGTTTAAACGGCTTTTTTGCTGCCACCTGTGAGATGTTACAAAAGTTTCTTCACTCAGGTACCTAAATGGCTATCAGAAAACTGACAAAGATGTCGCTATATTTTTTTAAAGCACACACTCATAGCCCCGCATTAGGGACGCCCATATCCATACACACCTAGACAACCACAAATTACACCCAAACACACGAGACAAATTTTTAAAGATTTCTCTCACCCAGGACCTGTGCGTGGCAGCCCAGCATGGTAACCGTTCGGCCACTGTTGCAGTTAAAATTAGTAATAAAACTAAAAATTTTAATTTGTGTTAAAGCAGGACTAAAATAAATATTATTATAATACTACATTAGCTTACATACAAGTCTTTTCAATCTGAACTGAAACTTAACATTCCATAGTAAATTAAATCAGAAGACAGAACACATTTTTTTTATATATAATTAAACTTAGAAGCATGCAAAGTTACAAATCTACAAGTACGTATTTTAATAACCTAATGTTACTTTTAAGTAAGTAAAATGAACATCAGAGCCTCTACCACGAGTTTACTGCGACGGTTGTCCTTCACAATTTTGTATGGCAAATTATACAGCGCCACTAGCGGTCACAAAAAGAAAAAACATTTTGTATATAAACATTTTACGCGGTTACTAGCGCTAATTGACACTGTAATCTCATGGTAGACGCACTGAAGTTTTAATTTTTAGTACATTAAATACTGAACGTTATTTACAAAGTTTCTTCAGTTTGATATTTAATTGTTGGCTAGGAAATTGGACAATGTGACGATGACCAGTTGACATCGCATACCATATCTAGATTTGGATTTATGTAATAATTTTAAATTCATTGGCGTTGATTCGGCTAAACGCAAACAAGATTTATTTAAATTCTGGGAGTTTCGTTATCGGTACGGGCACGGCAGTGCAACTTAATTTCGATATAGTAATATTTATTTATTTGCATCTAAAGTCATAAGCAAAACAAAAATATGAAATAATTATAAATACAAAAATCGGATTCGTATCAGCGTCTTCAGCATACTATGCTGGTTCGTTCCGTTGATCAGTTGGGAGAGCATTAGGCATGGCGCTGATTCAAATCCAGTCCGATTGATGAAATTTTTCTTAGTGCCGATTTTTGTATTAATAATTATAAAAAGCTAGTAATTTCACAAAAAATGATATCGTGATATTCAATAAACTTAATATTATACAATAAATTTACTACTACATTTTACTTATTTTGTTAATATCATGTTTTTGCTACAATGATATTCATGTTTATTGTGAAAATACTCCACTAATTTGATATTATTAGTGAAGCAAAGATCAAGGCGTCTGTTGCGGCAATGGGGCCACAGGTGTGGCAACAGACGCTGACTTGAGTAATAATTGTCCAACACCAATGTTTTTTTTTAAATTATGATGCATGTGTTCATGACTTTGTAGATTAAGGACACACTTAGTTTTATAGCTTAATATGTAAGGTATAGACAATTAAAAATTAATAAACTCTATCTATCGAAGATTTTGATTTAGTACTGCCCTATCGAATTGGTTGATGGTCTTAAATTATATTAAGAACGTGTACTCATGTGTAACTAATGTATGTTTGCACTAATTGGCTCATGTAAGAGTCAAAATAAGTTGTCTATTATATTGGGTCCCGCGATACAAGCCTCGAGCTTAGTGCGGGGTCCACTGTTAATTTGTGCCGTTTGTGCTTTGTGCCTTCTATTACTGTTCTATATTGTATAGGATTGTAATTTTTAATGTCCAATAAAGAATTATTATTATTACTTTAACTGTGACAAAGTTTATAGAACTATGAAATTTGCTCATAACAAAAATCCCTTTATTGTCCTTAACAATAACAATAGACTCATTCTCACACTTGTATACTTCAAGAAAACTTGAATTAAGTTTAGTTTGCTTTCGCGCAAATGGACACCAATTGTGTAACTAGTGGTAAGGGTTGGAAAATGGGAATAGACCCAATAATATCGTCCTTTTTATTTAACGTAGTTCTCAACAAAACTTAATTTTTGAGAAGCTTTTATTTACCGGTTCTTTCTTCACTATCTAGCTAGCACCATAATAGCTTTTCAGCGAATTATGGTGCTGACTGTATAGCCGGTGCCCTCACTTAAGTATTCACTATTTGTACTAGCTATACAAATAGTTTATACATAAGTGACGGCACCGACTGTACATAATTAGATAGTTCATGCGCGCTACAAACTTTCAAAATAACATGAAAAAGAGAGTTTCTAAAGTCTTCTTTCACATGATTTGCGGAATATATTTATCCTTATGGAGTAACCATTCCACCCAGTAGGAGCACAAGGTCATACCCATCCTCATGCTTACTACCAGTGGGAGCACCCAGTAGGAGAATTTGGAAACGTCGCATTTGTACGCGTCTATAACAATCAAAAGTCGATATCAGTCTGAATCTAAATCAAACTGATCTAAAAATGTATGATCTACGCCCAGCGCAGTTCCAAGGCTCTCCCTCGGCCTTCTTGGCACATCATCATCACTATCAAACCAATGTTCGAAGTTATCATTAGATCTCTGCGTTATCGTGCTACAACTTGGACTAAGTAAATCAGGTAGCAAATTTCTGTTTGTCTTAAACAACTCTAAGTTTACCATGTTTAAGTTTTCTTTTTCTTCGTCTATTGTTTTGAAATCTTTAGTTTCAAGGTTTACCTCAGGAAGCACACTAGCACGAATCTTTTTAAACCTGTTAATGATTTTTTCTAATGATCCTGTTTTTTTAATTAACCGTGCGTTTGATGCGGGAGTCTCTGATTTGGGCTCTTCACTTAATTCTGTACTGATCCTTTTCGGAACTTCAACTTGCATATCAATGTCCTTGCTTGCACCTTCGTTGAGAGAAGTCTTGCTAGATGAATTGATGGAAGTTTTACTTGACACCACAGTTATAGAAGGCATGCTATTGAACTCAGACACTTTTCTACTAATTTCTAAACTACAAGTCTCTTTTGGCGTGCTCTGATTACTATCCTGATTTAAAGCAACTATTCCAGAAACTTCTAGAACAGATAGACTATCCTCCTTCATTGTAGACAACCGTCGTGCACGTGTCTTTTCTTTACCTTCAAGGAGATTTGGCGACGAGCGACTACGGGTCAAACAAATGCTTCCATTAAAAGTAGACATTGTAGACTCATTGAACAAATTCCTTTTCTTAATCTTGTCATGTCGCATTGTAGTGTGCTTTTTCGTAATGCTTTTTTTGGTGGAAAGCAATCGATCAAGTTGTTGCTTTGTAAAGCCTGTAGAATGGGTTTCATTTGCTTTAATCTCAGGTCTAATATTACTGGATATGGTGTTATTAAACTGAGAGACACTCATTTGGTCATAGGAACTGACACGACAAGATATTACACTCTTTAAAAAATCTTCAGGTGGACCTCTGTGCATAGGTGTGATTAAGAATGACTTTGATAAAGGTTTGCCAAATGTTTCAGTCATTTTTCTGCGTAGATTGAACTGTTGTCTTGTTCGGTTCAGTTGTAAGATTGTTGGGGGATGGTACCCTCGGTTCATCTTCAGATCCGAAAGATCGGGCAATGGTGGAATATCTGTTAGATGGCTTATTGATACGGACTGGTTGGATATATTAGACTGGGACTGAAAAGGGAAAATACATAAGTATATTAAAAAAAACTCTAACAAATAAAAGATAGGCACTCATCAAGATCAAGATTATTTATTACATAGTTGTTATTCACTAAAGAAAAAACATATGCATAAACCAGTAATAATCTAATTACAAATTCAAGCTGTGAAATATAAATAATGATACTTGATTGTATCTAGGAAATTTAATGAGGCAATCATAATTGTTAAAGTGTCCTTCTAGCTGAACTCTAACATATAGACCTATTTCACTATTGCCTGTATTTGTAGATCTACTAGATAAACTTCTATTTAAGAAACTAATACCAATTATTGAAGATAAAATCAGGACTAATAGATGGTTTACTGATACATGGGACCTTTTTAATTATTAGCATCTAAGGTATGACAAGAATAAGGTTTTTCTGATAAAAAAATTCAAATATGCCAAAGCCGATCCTGTACCTATTACAGATGGTGGAAATTTGAGATGGGTCCGCAAGGGCAATTACAAGATTGTATATGAATTTTGGAAATATTTTGATTAACATTCATAGATTTTGAAAAAAAGCAGAGTCCACAAGATATAAGGCAATTTTCATTTCATGTCATTCAATACTGTTTCTTATTTCTTTTTTTATGGATCGAATGGAAGAACCACAGAACAAGTTGTGCGTGTAATGGTAAGCAACACGCCTATCCTTGACAGTTGCAGTGCCATTCAGGGTTTTAAATCGCAAAAATCTGAGGGGCGTTGCCACTGCGCCCATCACTCTGAGACGTGGTCTCAGAGTGATGGGACAAGTTTACAAGTCTGTAAATTTCACCACCACCCTTCAAAACCGGAATGCAGTAATGTGCACATTAGTGCTTGGCGGCAGTAATAGGAAACATAGCTAATACTTCCCTGGACGAACTCTTTCACAAAGAGCTCTACTACTACTAAAATGTGACAAGGATCTAAAGTCTCTGTGGGACTATCTTAAGAATGTCAAAGAAATATCAGAAATAGTAAAGAAACTTTATACAAGCAGTACCTAAAAACACCTAGAAGACATTGCCAATGGTACTGCTGT